>NC_088383.1:48342272-48645303 GCF_037993035.2 Macaca fascicularis | reverse complement strand
CTATAGGGCCAAAGGAAATATTCTCCGATAACAAAGAGAAAAAAGCTTTCTGAGAAACTTCTTTGTGTTCCGTGAAATCATCTCACAGAGTTACAGCTTTCCCCTCAAGAAGCCTTTCGCTAAGATAGTTCTGGTGGAATTGGCAAAGTGATATTTGGAAACCCGTAGAGGGCTATGGTGAAAAAGGAATTATCCTCAGATGAAATCTGGAAAGAAGCTTAGTGAGAAACTGCTGAGCGTTCTGTTAATTCATCTCACAGAGTTACATCTGTATTTCGTGGATCTCTTTACTATCATTATTTCTGTGTAATCTGAGAACAGATATTTCGGATCCATTTGAAGACTATACGGCCAAAGGAAATATCCTCCAATAACAAAGAGAAAGAAGCTGTCTGAGAACACTGCTTAGTGTTCTGTGAAATCATCTCACAGAGTTACAGCTTTCCCCTCAAGAAGCCGTTCGCTAAGACAGTTTTTGTGGAATTGGCAAAGTGATATTTGGAAGCCCATAGAGGGCTATGGTGAAAAAGAAAATATCCTCAGATGAAATCTGGAAAGAAGCTTTCTGAAAAACTGATCTGTGATGTGTGACTTTCACTCAAAGAGTTACATCTGTATTTCGTGGATCTCTTTGCTATCCTTATTTTTGTGGAATCTGAGAACAGATATTTCGGATCCCTTTGAAGACTACAGGGCCAAAGGAAATATCCTCCGATAACAAAGAGAAAGAAGCTTTCTGAAAAACTTCTTTGTGTTCTGTGAAATGATTTCACAGAGTTACAGCTTTCCCCTCAAGAAGCCTTTCGCTGAGATAGTGCTGGTGGAATTGGCAAAGTGATATTTGGAAACCCGTAGAGGGCTATGGTGAAAAAGGAAATATCCTCAGATGAAATCTGGAAAGAAGCTTTCTGCGAAACTGCTTAGTGTTCTGTTAATTCATCTCACAGAGTTACATCTGTATTTCGTGGATCTCTTTGCTAGACTTATTTCTGTGGAATCTGAGAGCAGATATTTCGGATCCCCTTGAAGACTATAGGGCCAAAGGAAATATCCTCACATAGCAAAGAGAAAGAAGCTTTCTGAGAAACTTCTTTGTGTTCTGTGAAATCATCTCACAGAATTACAGCTTTCCCCTCAAGAAGCCTTTCGCTAAGACAGTTCTTGTGGAATTGGCAAAGTGATTTTTGGAAGCCCATAGAGGGCTATTGTGAAAAAGGAAATATCCTCAGATTAAATCTGTAAAGAAGTTTTCTGAGAAACTATTCTGTGATGTGTGACTTCCACTCACAGTTACTTCTGAATTTCGTGGATCTCATTCTAGCCTTATTTCTGTGGAATCTGAGAACAGATATTTCGGATCCCTTTGAAGACTATAGGGCGAAAGTAAATATCCTCCCATAACAAAGAGAAAGAAGCTTTCTGAGAAACTTCTTTGTGTTCTGTGAAATCATCTCACAGAGTTACAGCTTTCCCCTCAAGAAGCCTTTCGCTGAGACAGTTCTTGTGGAATTGGCAAAGTGATATATGGAAGACCATAGAGGGCAATTTTGAAAAAGGAAATATCCTGATATGAAATCTGCTAAGAAGCTTTCTGAGAAACTGCTTAGTGTTTTCAGAATTCATCTCACAGAGTTACATCAGTATTTCGTGGATCTATTTCCCAACCTTATTTCTGTGGAATCTGAGATCAGATATTTCGGATCCCTTTGAAGACTTTAGGGCCAAAGTAAATATGCTCTGATAACAAAGAGAAAGAAGCTTTCTGAGAAACTTCTTTGTGTTCTGTGAAATCATCACACAGAGTTACAGCTTTCCCCTCAAGAAGCCTTTCGCTAAGACAGTTCTTGTGGAATTGGCAAAGTGATATTTGGAAGCACATAGAGGGCTATGGTGAAAAAGGAAATATCCTCTGATGAAATCTGGAAAGAAACTATCTAAGAAAATGCTATGTGATGTGTGACTTCCACTCCCAGAGTTACATCTGTATTTCGTAGATCACTTTGCTAGCCTTATTTCTGTGGATTCTGGGAACAGATATTTCGGATCCCTTTGAAGTCTATAGGGCCAAAGGAAATATCCTTCGATAACAGGGAGAAAGAAGCTTTCTGAGAAACTTCTTGGAGTTCTGTGAAATCATCTCACAGAGGTGCAGCTTTCCCTTTAAGAAGCCTTTGGCTATGACAGTTCTTGCGGAATTGGCAAAGTGATATTTGGAAGCCCATAGAGGGCTATGTTGAAAAAGGAAATATCCTCAGATGAAATCTTGAAAGAAGCTTTCTGAGAAACTGCTCAGTGATGTGTGACTTCTACTCACAGAGTTACATCTGTATTTCGTGGATCTCTTTGCTAGCCTTATTTCTGTGGAATCCGAGAACAGAAATTTCGGATCCCTTTGAAGACTATAGGGCCAAAGGAAATATCCTTCGATAACAAAGAGAAAGAAGCTTTCTGAGAAACTTCTTTGTGTTCTGTGAAATCATCTCACAGAGTTACGGCTTTCCCAACAAGAAGCCTTTCGTTAAGACAGTTCTTGTGGAATTGGCAAAGTGATATTTGCAAGCCCATAGAGGGCAAAGGTGAAAAAGGAAATATGCTCAGATGAAATCTGGAAAGAAGCTATCTGAGACACTGCTTAGTTTTCTGTTAATTCATCTCACAGAGTTACATCTCTATTTCGTGGATCGCGTTGCTAGCCTTATTTCAGTGGAATATGTGAACAGATATTTCGGATCCCTTTGAAGACTATAGGCCCAAAGCAAATATCCTTCGATAAGAAAGAGAAAGAAGCTTTCTGAGAAACTTCTTTGTGTTCTGTGAAATCATCTCGCAGAGTTACAGCTTGCCCCTCAAGAACACTTTCGCTAAGGTAGTTCTTGTGGAATTGGCAAAGTGATATTTGGAAGCCAATAGAGGGCTATGGTGAAAAAGGAAATATCCTCAGATGAAATCTGGAAAGAAGCTTTCTGAGAAACTGCTCTGTGATGTGTGACTTCCACTCACAGATTTACATCTGTCTTTCGTGGATCTCTTTGCTAGCCTTATTTCTGTGGAATCTGAGAACAGATATTTCTGATCCCTTTGAAGACTGTAGAACCAAAGGAAATACCCTTTGATAAGAAAGAGAAAGAAGCTTTCAGATAAACTTCTTTGCGTTCTGTGAAATCATCTCACAGAGTTACAGCTTTCCCCTGAAGAAGCCTTTCATTAAGACACTTCTTGTGGAATTGGCAAAGTGACATTTGGAAGTCCATAGAGGGCTATGGTGAAAAAGGAAATATCCTCAGATGAAATCCGGAAAGAAGCTTTCTGAGAAACTGCTTAGTGTTCGGATAATTCATCTCACAGAGTTACATCTGTATTTCGTGGATCTCTTTGCTAACCTCATTTCTGTGGAATGTGAGAACAGATATTTCCGATCCCTTTGAAAACTATAGGGCCAAAGAAATATCCTCCGATAACAAAGAGAAACAAGCTTTCTGAGAAAATTCTTTCTGTTCTGTGAAATCACCTCACAGAGTTACAGCTTTCCCCTCAAGAAGCCTTTCGCTAAGACAGTTCTTGTGGAATTGGCAAAGTGATATTTGGAAACCCATAAGGGGCTATGGTGAAAAAGGAAATATCCTCAGTAGAAATCTAAAAAGAAGCTTTCTGAGAAACTGCTCTGTGATGTGTGACTTCCAGTGGCAGAGTTACATCTGTATTTCATGGATCTCTTTGCTAGCCTTATTTCTGTGGAATCTGAGAACAGATATTTCGGATCCCTGTGAAGACTATAGGTCCAAAGGAAATATCCTCCGAAAACAAAGAGAAAGAAGCCTTCTGATAAACTTCTTTGTGTTCTGTGAAATCATCTCACAGAGTTACAGCTTTCCCCTCAGGAAGGCTTTCGCTAAGACAGTTGTTGTGGAATTGGCAAACTGATATTTGGAAGCCCATAGAGGTCTATGGTGAAAAAGGAAATATCCTCAGATGAAATCTGGAAAGAAGCTTTCTGAGAAACTGCTCTGTGATGTGTGACTTCCACTCACAGAGTTACATCCGTATTTCGTGGATCTCTTTGCTAGCCTTATTTCTGTGGAATCTGAGAACAGATATTTCGGATCCCTTTGAAGAATATAGGACCAAAGTAAATATCCTCCGATAACAAAGAGAAAGAAGCTTTCTGAGAAACTTCTTTGTGTTCTTTGAAATCATCTCACAGAGTTACAGCTTTCCCCGCAAAAAACCTATCGCAAAGCAGTTCTTGTGGAATTGGAAAAGTGGTATTTGGAAGCCCATAGAGGGCTATGGTGAAAAAGCAAATATCCTGAGATGAAATTTGGAAAGAAGCTTTCTGAGAAACTGCTTAGTGTTCTGTTTATTCATCTCACAGAGTTACATCCGTATTTTGTGGATCTTTTTGCTAGCCTTATTTCTGTGGAATATGAGAACACATATTTCGGATCCCTTTGAAGACTATAGGGCCAAAGGAAATATCCTCCGATCACAAAGGGAAAGAAGCTTTCTGAGAAACTTCTTTGTGTTCTGTGAAATCATCTCACAGAGTTAAGCTTTCCCCTCAAGAAGCCTTTCGCTAAGACAGTTCTTGTGGAATTGGCAAGGTGGTATTTTGAAACCCATAGAGGGCTATGGTGAAAACGCAAATATCCTGAGATGAAATCTGATAAGAAGCTTTCTGGGAAACTGCTCTGTGATGTGTGACTTCCACTCACAGAGTTACATCTGTATATCGTGTATCTCTTTGCTAGCCGTATTTCTGTGGAATCTGAGAACAGATATTTCAGATCCCTTTGAAGACTATAGGACCAAAGGAAATATTCTCCGATAACAAAGAGAAACAAGCTTTCTGAGAAACATCTTTGTGTTCTGTGAAATCATCTCACAGAGTTACAGCTTGCCCGTCAAGAAGCCTTTCGCTAAGTCAGTTCTTGTGGAATTGGCAAAGTGATATCTGGAAGCCCATAGAGGGCTATTGTGAAAAGGAAATATCCTCAGATTAAATCTGGAAAGAAGCTTTCTGAGAAACTGCTCTGTGATGTGTGACTTCCAATCTCACAGTTACATGTGTATTTCTTGGATCTCTTTGCTAGCCTTATTTCTGTGGAATATGAGAACAGATATTTCGGATCCCTTTGAAGATTCTAGGGCCAAAGGAAATATCCTTCGATAACAGCGAGAAAGAAGGTTTCTGAGAAACTTCTTGGAGTTCTGTGAAATCATCTCAAAGAGTTGCAGTTTTCCCCTCAAGAAGGCTTTCGCTATGACAGTTCTTGTGGTATTGGCAAAGTGATATTTGGAAGCCCTTACAGTGCTATGGTGAAAAAGGAAATATACTCAGATGAAATCTGGAAAGAAGCTTTCTGAGAAACAGCGTAGTGTTCTGTTAACTCATCGCACAGAGTTACATCTGTATTTCGTGGATCTCTTTGCTAGGAACTGTGGAATTGGCAAAGTAATATTTGGAAGCCCATAGAGGGCTATGGTGAAAAAGGAAATATCCTCAGATGAAATCTGGAAAGAAGCTTTCTGAGAAACTGCTTAGTGTTCTCTTATTTCAACTCACAGAGTTATGTCTGTATTTCGTGGATCGCGTTGCTAGCCTTATTTCTGTGGAATATGAGAACAGATATTTCGGATCCCTTTGAAGGCTATAGGGCCAAAGGAAATATCCTTTGATAAGAAAGAGAAAGAAACTTTCTGAGAAACTTCTTTGTGTTCTGTGAAATCATCTCACAGAGTTACAGCTTTACCCTCAAGAAGCCTATCGCTAAGACAGTTCTTGTGAAATTGGAAAAGTGATATTCGGAAGCCCATAGAGGGCTATGGTGAAAAAGGAAATATCCTCAGATGAAATCTGGAAAGAAGCTTTCTGAGAAACTACTCTGTGATATGTGACTTCCACTCACAGAGTTACATCTGTATTTCGTGGATCTCTTTGCTAGCCTTATTTCTGTGGAATCTGAGAACAGATGTTTCGGATCCCTTTGAAGACTATAGGACCAAAGGAAATATCCTCCGAAAACAAAGAGAAAGAAGCTTTCTGAGAAACTTCTTTGTGTTCTGTGAAATCATCTCACAGAGTTACACCTTTCCCCTCAATAAGCCTTTCGCTACGATAGTTCTCGTGGAATTGGCAAAGTGACATTTAGAAGCCCAGAGAGGGCTATGGTGAAAAAGGAAATATCCTCAGATGAAATCTGGAAAGAAGCTTTCTGAGAAACTGCTTAGTGTTCTGTTAACTCATCTCACAGAGTTACATCTGTATTTCGTGGATCTCTTTGCTAGCCTCATTTCTGTGGAATCTGAGAACAGATATTTCTGATCCCTTTGAAGACTATAGGGCCAAAGGAAATATCCTCCGATAACAAAGAGAAAGAAGCTTTCTGAGAAACTTCTTTGTGTTCTGTGAAATCATCTCACGGAGTTACAGCTTTCCCCTCAAGAAGCCTTTCGACAAGAGAGTTCTTGTGGAATTGGCAAAGTGATATTTGGAAGCCCATAGAGGGCTATGGTGAAAAAGGAAATATCCTCAGATGAAATCTGGAAAGAAGCTTTCTGAGAGATTGCTCTGTTATGTGTGACTTCCACTCACAGAGTTACATCTGTATTTCGTGTATCTCTTTGCTAGCCTTATTTCTGTGGAATATGAGAACAGATATTTCGGATCCCTTTGAAGACTATAGGGCCAAAGGAAATAACCTCCGAAATCAAAGAGAAAGAATCTTTCTGAGAAACTTCTTTGTGTTCTGTGAAATCATCTCACAGAGTTACAGCTTTCCCCTCAAGAAGGCTTTTGCTCTGACAGTTCTTGTGGAATTGGCAGAGTTATATTTGGAAGCCCATAGAGGGCTATGGTGAAAAAGGAAATATCCTCAGATGAAATCTGGAAAGAAGCTTTCTGAGAGACTGCTCGGTGATGTGTGACTTCCACTCACAGAGTTACATCTGCATTTCGTGGATCTCTTTGCTAGCCTTATTTCTGTGGAATATGAGAACAGATATTTCGGATCCCTTTGAAGACTATAGTACCAAAGGAAATATCCTCCGATAACAAAGAGAAAGAAGCTTTCTGAGAAACTTCTTTGTGTTCTGTGAAATCATCTCACAGAGTTACAGCTTTCCGTCAAGAAGCCTTTCGCTAAGACAGTTCTTGTGGAATTGGCAAAGAGATATTTGGAAGCCCATAGAGGGCTATGGTGAAAAAGGAAATATCCTCAGGTGAAATCTGGAAAGAATCTTTCTGAGAAACTACTCTGTGATGTGTGACTTCCACTCACAGAGTTACATCTGTATTTCATGAATCTCTCCTCTAGCCGTATTTCTGTGGAATCTGAGAACAGATATTTCGGATGCCTTTGAAGACTATAGGGCCAAAAGAAATATCCTCCGATAACAAAGAGAAAGAAACTTTCTGAGAAACTTCTTGGAGTTCTGTGGAATCATCTCAAAGAGTTGCAGCTTTCGCCTCAAGAAGTCTTTCGCTATGACAGTTCTTGTGGAATTGGCAAAATGATATTTGGAAGCCCATAGAGGGTTATGGTGAAAAAGGAAATATCCTCAGATGAAATCTGGAAAGAAGCTTTCTGAGAAACTGCTTAGTTTTCTGTTGATTCATCGCACAGAGTTACATCCGTATTTCGTGGATCTCTTTGCTAGCTTTATTCCTGTGGAATCTGAACTCAGATATTTCGGATCCCTTTGAAGACTATAGGGCCAAAGGAAATATCCTCCGATAACAAAGAGAAAGAAGCTTTCTCAGAAACTTCTTCGAGTTCTGTGAAATCACCTCACAGATTTACAGCTTTCCCCTCAAGAAGCCTTTCGCTAAGACAGTTCCTGTGGAATTGGCAAATTAATATTTGGAAGCCCATAGAGGGCTATGGTGAAAAAGGAAATATCCTCAGACGAAATCTGGAAAGAAGCTTTCTGTGAAACTGCTTAGTGTTCTGTTAATTCATCTCACAGAGTTACATCTGCATTTCGTGGATCTCTTTGCTAGCCTTATTCCTGTGGAATCTGAAATCAGATATTTCGGATCCCTTTGAAGACTATAGGGAGAAAGGAAATATCCACCGACAACAAAGAGAAATAAGCTTTCTGAGAAACTTCTTTGTGTTCTGTGAAATCGTCTCAAAGATTTACAGCTTTCCCCTCAAGAAGCCTTTCGCTAAGACAGTTCTTGTGGAATTGGCAAAGGGATATTTGGAAGCCCCTAGAGGGCTATGGTGAAAAAGGAAATATCCTCAGATGAAATCTGGAAAGAAGCTTTCTGAGAAACTGCTCTGTGATGTGTGACTTCCACTCACAGAGTTACATCTGTATTTCGTGAATCACTTTGCTAGCCTTATTTCTGTGGAATCTAAGAACAGATATTTCGGATCCCTTTGAAGACTATAGGACCAAAGGAAATATCCTCCGACAACAAAGAGAAAGAAGCTTTCTGAGAAACTTCTTTGTGTTCTGTGAAATCATCTCACAGAGTTACAGCTTTCCCCTCAAGAAGCCTTTTGCTAAGACAGTTCTTTTGGAATTATAAAAGTTATATTTGGAAGTCCCTAGAAGGCTAGGGTGAAAAAGGAAATATCCTCAGATGAAATCTGGAAAGAAGCTTTCTGAGAAACTGCTTAGTGTTCTGTTATTTCTTCTCACAGAGTTATATCTGTATTTCGTGGATCGCGATGCTAGCCTTATTTCTGTGGAATATGAGAACAGATATTTCGGATCCCTTTGAAGACTATATGGCCAAAGGAAATATCCTTTGATAAGAAAGAGAAAGAAGCTTTCTGAGAAACTTCTTTGTGTTCTGTGAAATCATCTCAAAGAGTTATAGCTTTCCCCTCAAGAAGGTTTTCGCTAAGACAGTTCTTGTGGAAATGCAAAGTGATATTTGGAAGCCCCTAGAGGGCTAAAGTGAAAAAGGAAATATACTCAGACGAAATCTGGGAAGAAGTTTTCTGAGAAACTGCTCTGTGATGTGTGACTTCCACTCACAGAGTTACATCTGTATTTCGTGGATCTCTTTGCTAGCCATATTTCTGTGGAATCTGAGAACAGAAATTTCGGATCCCTTTGCAGACTATAGGACCAAAGGAAATATCCTCCGACAACAAAGAGAAAGAAGCTTTCTGAGAAACTACTTTGTGTTCTGTGAAATCATCTCAGAGAGTTACAGCTTTCCCCTCAAGAAGACTTTCGCTAAGACAGTTGTTGTGGAATTGGCAAAGTGATATTTGGAGAACCTAGAGGGCTATGGTGAAAAAGGAAATATCCTCAGATGAAATCTGGAAAGAAGCTTTCTGAGAAACTGCTTAGTGTTCTGTTAATTCCTCTCACAGAGTTACATCTGTATTTCGTCCATCTCTTTGATAGCCTTATTTCTGTGGAATCTGAGAACAGATATTTCGGATCCCATTGACGACAATAGGGCCGAAGGAAATATCCTCCGATAACAAAGAGAAAGAAGCTTTCTGAGAAACTTCTTTGTGTTCTGTGAAATCATCTCACAGAGTTACAGCTTTCCCCTCAAGAGGCCTTTCTTAAAGACAGTTCTTGTGGAACTGGCAAAGTGATATTTGGAAACCCTTAGAGGGCTAGGGTGAAAAAGGAAATATCCTCAGATGAAATCTGGAAAGAAGCTTTCTGAGAAACTGCTTAGTGTTCTCTTAATTCATCTCACAGAGTTACATCTATATTTCGTGGATCTCTTTCCTAGCCTTATTTCTGTGGAATCTGAGAACAGATATTTCGTATCCCTTTGAAGACTATAGGGCCTAAGGAAATATCCTCCGATAACAAAGAGAAAGAAGCTTTCTGATAAACTTCTTTGTGTTCTGTGAAATCATCTCACAGAGGTACAGCTTTCCCCTCAAGAAGCCTTTCGCTAAGACAGTTCTTGTGGAATTGGAAAGGGATATCTGGAAGCCCAAAGAGGGCTATGGAGAAAAAGGAAATATGCTCAGATGAAATCTGGAAAGAAGCTTTCTGAGAAACTGCTTAGTTTTCTGTTAATTCATCTCACAGAGTTACATCTGTATTTGGTGGATCTCTTTGCTAGCCTTATTTCTGTGGAATCTGAGATCAGATATTTCGGATCCCTTTGAAGACTATAGGGCCAAAGGAAATATCCTCCGATAACAATGAGAAAGAAGCTTTCTGTGAAACTTCCTTGTGTTCTGTGAAATCATCTCACAGAGTTACAGCTTTCCGTCAAGAAGCCTTTCGCTAAGACAGTTCTCGTGGAATTGGCAAAGTGATATTTGGAAGGCCATAGAGGGCTATGGTGAAAAAGGAAATATCCTCAGATGAAATCTGGAAAGAAGATTTCTGAGAAACTGCTCTGTGATGTGTGACTTCCACTCACAGAGTTACATCTGTATTTCGTGGATCTCTTTGCTAGCCTTATTTCTGTGGAATCTGAAAACAGATATTTGGCATCCCTTTGAAGACTATAGGGCCAAAGGAAATATCCTCCGATAACAAAGAGAAAGAAGCTTTCTGAGAAACTTCTTTGTGTTCTGTGAAATCAGCTCACAGAGTTACAGCTTTCCCCTCAAGAAGCCTTTCGCTAACACAGTTCTGGTGGATTTGGCAAAGTGATATTTGGAAGCCCATGGACGGCAATGGTGAAAAAGGAAATATCCTCAGATGAAATCTGGAAAGAAGCTTTCTGAGAAACTGCTTAGTATTCTGTTAATACATCTCACAGAGTTACATCTGTATTTCGTGGATCTGTTTCCTGGCCTTATTTCTGTGGTTTCTGAGAACAGATATTTCGGATCCCTTTGAAGACAATAGGGCCAAATGAAATATCATCCTATAACAAAGAGAAAGAAGCTTTCTGAAAAACTTCTTTGTGTTCTGTGAAATCATCTCACAGAGTTATAGCTTTCCGTCAAGAAGCCTTTCGCTAAACGGTTCTTGTGGAATTGGCAAAGTGATATTTGGAAGCCCTCAGAGGGCTATGGTGAAAATGGAAATATCCTCAGATGAAATCTGGAAAGAAGCTTTCTGAGAAACTGCTCTGTGTTGTGTGACTTCCACTCCCAGAGTTACATCTGTATTTCGTGCATCTCTTTGCTCGCCTTATTTCTGTGGAATCTGAGAACAGATATTTCGGATCCCTTTGAAGACTGTAGGGCCAAAGGAAATATCCTCCGATAACAAAGAGAAACAAGCTTTCTGAGAAACTTCTTTGTGTTCTGTGAAATCATCTTACAGAGTTACAGCTTTCCGTCAAAAAGCCTTTCGCTAAGACAGTTCTTGTGGAATTGGCAAAGTGATATTTGGAAGCCCAGAGAGGGCTATGGTGAAAAAGGAAATATCCTCAGATGAAATCTGGAAAGAAGCTTTCTGAGAAACTGCTCTGTGATGTGTGACTTCCTCTCACAGAATTACATCTGTATTTCGTGGATCTCTTTGCTAGCCTTATTTCTGTGGAATCTGAGAACAGATATTTCGCATCCCTTTGAAGACAATAGGGCCAAAGGAAATAACCACCTATAACAAAGAGAAAGAAGCTTTCTGACAACTGCTTTGTGTTCTGTGAAATCATCTCACAGAGATATAGCTTCCCGTCAAGAAGCCTTTTGCTAAACAGTTCTTGTGGAATTGGCAAAGTGATATTTGGAAGCCCTCAGAGGGCTATGGTGAAAATGGAAATATCCTCAGATGAAATCTGGAAAGAAGCTTTCTGAGAAACTGCTCTGTGATATGTGACTTCCACTCCCAGAGTTACATCTGTATTTCGTGCATCTCTTTGCTAGCCTTATTTCTGGGGAATCTGAGAACAGATATTTCGGATCCCTTTGAAGACTATAGGGCCAAAGGAAATATCCTCCGATAACAAAGAGAAAGAAGCTTTCTGAGAAACTTCTTTGTGTTCTGTGAAATCATCTCACAGAGTTACAGCTTTCCCCACCAGAAGCCTTTCGCTAAGACAGTTCTTGTGGAATTCGCAAAGTGAAATATGGAGGCCTATAGACGACTATGATGAAAAAGGAAATATCCTCAGATGAAATCTGGAAAGAAGCTTTCTGAGAAACTGCTTAGTGTTCTGTTAATTCATTTCACAGAGTTACACTTGTATTTCGTGGATCTCTTTGCAAGCCTTATTTCTGTGGATTCTGAGAACAGAAATTTCGTATCCCTTTGAAGACTACAGGGCCAAAGGAAATATCCTCCGATAACAAAGAGAAAGAAGCTTTCTGAGAAACTTCTTTGTGTTCTGTGAAATCATCTCACACAATTACAGCTCTCCCTTCAAGAAGCCTTTCGCTAAGACAGTTCTTGTGGAATTGAGAAAGTGATATTTGGAAGCCCATAGAGGGCTATGGTGAAAAAGGAAATGTCCTCAGATGAAATCTGTAAAGAAGCTTTCTGAGAAACTGCATAGAATTCTGTTATTTCATCTCACAGAGCTAAATCTGTATTTCGTGAATCTCTTTGCTAGCCTTATTTCTGTGCATTCTGAGAACAGATATTTCGGATCCCTTTGAAGACTAGATGCCAAAGGAAATATCCTCTGATAACAAAGAGAAAGAATCTTCCTGAGACACTAGTTTGTTTTCTGTGAAATCATCTCACAGAGTTACAGCTTTCCCCTCAAGAAGCCTTTCGCTAAGAGAGTTCTTGTGGAATTGGCAAAGTGATATTTGGAAGCCCATAGACGGCAATGGTGAAAAAGGAAATATCCTCAGATGAAATCTGGAAAGAAGCTTTCTAAGAAACTGCTTAGTGTTCTTTTAATTCATCTCACAGAGCTACATCAGTATTTCGTGGATCACTTTGCTAGCCTTATTTCTGTGGAATCTGAGAACAGATATTTCGGATCCCTTTGAAGACTATAGGGCCAAAGGAAATATCCTCCGATAACAAAGAGAAAGAAGCATTCCGAGAAACTTACTTTGTGTTCTGTGAAATCATCTCACAGAGTTACAGCTTTGCGTCAAGAAGCCTTTCGCTAAGACAGTTTTTGTGGAATTGGCAAAGTGATATTTGGAAGCCCTTAGAGGGCTATGGTGAAAAACGAAATATCCTCAGATGAAATCTGGAAAGAAGCTTTCTGAGAATCTGCTCTGTGATGTGTGACGTCCACTCACAGCGTTACATCTGTATTTCGTGGATCTCTTTTCTAGCCTTCTTTCTGTGGAATCTGAGAACAGATATTTGGGATCCCATTGAAGACTATAAGACCAAAGGAAATATCCTTCGATACAAAGAGAAAGAAGCTTTCTGAGAAACTTCTTTGTGTTCTGTGAAATCATCTCACAGAGTTACAGCTTTCCCCTCAAGAAGCCTTTCGCTAAGACAGTTCTTGTGGAATTGGCAAAGTGATATTTGGAAGCCCATAGAAGGCAATGGTGATAAAGGAAATATCCTCAGATGAAATCTGGAAAGAAGCTTTCTGAGAAACTGCTTAGTCTTCAGTTAATTCAACTCACAGATTTACATCTGTATTTCGTGGATCTCTTTGCTAGCAGTCTTTCTGTGGAATCTGAGAACAGAAATTTCGTATCCTTTGAAGACTCTAGGGACAAAGGAAATATCCTCCGATAACAAAGAGAAAGAAGCTTTCTGACAAACTTCTTTGTGTTCTGTGAAATAATCTCACAGAGTTACAGCTTTGCGTCAAGAAGCCTTTCGCTAAGACAGTTCTTGTGGAATTGGGAAAGTGATATTTGGAAGCCCATAGAGGGCTATGGTGAAAAAGGAAATATCCTCAGATGAAATCTGGAAAGAAGTTTTCTGAGAAACTGCTCTGTTATGTGTGACTTCCACTCACAGAGTTACATCTGTATTTCGTGGATCTCTTTGCTAGCCTTATTTCTGTGGAATCTGAGAACAGATATTTCGGATCCGTTTAAAGACTACAGGGCCAAAGGAAATATCCTACGATAACAAAGAGAAAGAAGCTTTCTGAGAAACTTCTTTGTGTTCTGTGAAATCATCTCACAGAGTTACAGCTTTCCCCTAAAGAAGACTTTCGCTAAAACAGTTCTTGTGGAATTGACAAAGTGATATTTGGAAGCCCATAGAGGGCTATGGTGAAAATGGAAATATCTTCAGATGAAATCTGTAAAGAAGCTTTCAGAGAAACTGCTTAGGGTTCTGTTAATTCATCTCACAGAGTTACATCTGTATTTCGTGGATCTCTTTGCTAGCCTTATTTCTGTGAAATCTGAGAATAGTTATTTCGGATCCCTTTGAAGACTATAGGGCAAAGGAAATAACCTCCGATAACAAAGAGAAAGAAGCTTTCTGAGAAACTTCTATGTGTTCTGTGAAATCAACTCACAGAATTATAGCTCTCCCTACAAGAAGCCTTTCGCTAAGACAGTTCTTGTGGAATTGGCAAAGTGATATTTGGAAGCCCATAGACGGCAATGGTGAAAAAGGAAATATCCTCAGATGAAATCTGGAAAGAAGCTTTCTGAGAAACTGCTTAGTCTTCAGTTAATTCATCTCACAGAGTTACATCTGTATTTCGTGGATCTGTTTGCCAGCCTTATTTCTGTGGAATCTGAGAACAGATATTTCGGATCCCTTTGAAGACTATAGGGCCAAAGGAAATATCCTCCGATAGCAAAGAGAAAGAAGCTTTCTGACAAACTTCTTTGTGTTCTGTGAAATCATCTCACAGAGTTACAGCTTTCCGTCAAGAAGACTTTCGCTAAGACAGTTCTTGTGGAATTGGCAAAGTGATGTTTGGAAGCCCAGAGAGGGCTATGCTGAAAAAGGAAATATCTTCAGATGAAATCTGGAAAGAAGCTTTCTGAGAAACTGCTCTGTTATGTGTGACTTCCACTCACAGAGTTACATCTGTATTTCGTGGATCTCTTTGCTAGCCTTATTTCTGTGGAATCTGAGAACAGATATTTCGGATCCCTTTGAAGAGTATAGGGCCAAAGGAAATATCCTCCGATAACAAAGAGAAAGAAGATTTCCAAGAAACTTCTTTGTGTTCTGTGAAATCATCTCACAGAGTTACAGCTTTCCGTCAAGAAGCCTTTCGCTAAGACAGTTCTTGTGGAATTGGCAAAGTGATATTTGGAAGCCCATGGAGGGCTATGGTGAAAAAGGAAATATCCTCAGATGAAATCCTGAAAGAAGCTTTCTGAGAAACTACTTAGTGTTCTCTTAATTCATCTCACCGAGTTACATCTGTATTTCGTGGATCTCGTTGCTAGCCTTATTTCTGTGGAATCTGAGAAGAGATATTTCGGATCCCTTTGAAGACTATAGGGCCAAAGGAAATATCCTCCGATAACAAAGAGAAAGAAGCTTTCTGAGAAACTTCTTTGTGTTCTGTGAAATCATCTCATAGAGTTACTGCTTTCCCCTCAAGAAGCCTTTCGCTAAGACAGTTCTTGTGGAATTGGCAAAGTGATATTTGGAAGCCCAAAGAGGGCTATGGTGAAAAAGGAAATAACCTCAGATGAAATCTGGAAAGAAGCTTTCTGAGAAACTGCTTAGTCTTCTGTTAATTCATCTCACAGAGTTACATCTGTATTTCGTGGAACTCTTTGCTAGCGTTATTTCTGTGGAATCTGAGAACAGATATTTCGGATCCCTTTGAAGACTATAGGGCCAAAGGAAATATCCTCTGATAACAAAGAGAAAGAAGCTTTCTGAGAAACTTCTTTGTGTTCTCTGAAATCATCTCACAGAGATACAGCTTTCCCCTCCAGAAGACTTTCGCTAAGACAGTTCTTGTGGAATTGGTAAAGTGATATTTGGAAAACCATAGAGGGCTACGGTGAAAAAGGAAATATCCTCAGATGAAATCTGGAAAGAAGCTTTCTGAGAAACTGCTTAGTGTTCTGTTAATTCATCTCACAGAGTTACATCTGTGTTACGTGGATCTTTTTGCTAGCCTTATTTCTGTGGAATCTGAGAACAGATATTTCGGATTCCTTTCAAGAGTATAGGGCCAAAGGAAATATCCTCCGATAATAAAGAGAAAGAAGCTTCCTGAGAAACTTCTTTGTGTTCTGTGAAATCATCTCACAGAGTTACAGCTCTCCCCTCAAGAAGCCTTTCGCTAAGACAGTTCTTGTGAAATTGGCAAAGTGATATTTGGAAGCCCATAGACGGCAATGGTGAAAAAGGAAATATCCTCAGATGAAATCTGAAGGAAGCTTTCTGAGAAACTGCTTAGTGTTCTGTTAATTCATCTCACAGAGTTACATCTGTATTTCGTGGAACTCTTTTCCAACAGTCTTTCTGTGGAATCTGAGAACAGAAATTTCGTATCCCTTTGAAGACTATAGGGCCAAAGGAAATATCCTCCGATAACAAAGAGAAAGAAGCTTTCTGAGAAACTTCTTTTTGTTCTGTGAAATCATCTCACAGAGTTACAGCTATCCCCTGAAGAAGCCTTTCGCTAAGAAAGTTCTTGTGGAATTGGCAAAGTGACATTTGGAAGCCCATAGAGGGCTATGGTGAAAAAGGAAATATCCGCAGATGAAATCTGGAAAGAAGCTTTCTGAGAAACTGCTCTGTGATGTGCGACTTCCACTCACAGAGTTACATCTGTATTTCGTGGATCTCTTTGCTAGCCTTATTTCTGTGGAATCTGAGAACAGATACTTCTGATCCCTTTGAAGACTATACGGCCAAAGGAAATATCCTCCGATAACAAAGAGAAAGAATCTTTCTCAGAAACTTCTTTGTGTCTGTGAAATCATCTCACAGAGTTACATCTTTCCCCTCGAGAAGCCTTTCGCTAAGACAGTTCTTATGGAATTGGCAAATTGATATTTGGAAACCCTTAGAGGTCTAGGGTGAAAAAGGAAATATCCTGAGATGAAATCTGTAAAGAAGCCCTCTGAGAAACTGCTTCGTGTTCTTTTAATTCATCTCACAGAGTTACATCAGTATTTCGTGGATCTCTTTGCTAGCCTTATTTCTGTGGAATCTGAGAACAGATATTTCGGATCCCTTTGAAGTCTATAGGGCCAAAGGAAATAGCCTCCGATAACAAAGAGAAAGAAGCCTTATGGGAAAATTCTTTGTCTTTTGTGAAATCATCTCACAGAGTTACAGCTTTCCCCTCAAGAAGCCCTTCGCTAAGACAGTTCTTGTGGAATTTGCATTGTGATTTTTGGAAGCGGATAGAGGACTATGGTGAAAATAGAAATATCCTCAGATGAAATCTGGAAAGAAGCTTTCTGAGAAACTGCTCTGTGATGTGTGACTTCCACTCACATAGTTACATCTGTATTTCGTGTATCTCTTTGCTAGCGGTATTTCTGTGGAATATGAGAACAGATATTTCGGATCCCTTTGAAGAGTATAGGGCCAACGGAAATATCCTCCGATAACAAAGAGAAAGAAGCTTTCTGAGAAACTTCTTTGCGTTCTGAGAAATCAACTCACAGAGTTACAGCTTTCCCCTCAAAAGATTTTTGCTAAGACAGTTCTTGTGGAATTAGCAAAGTGATATTTGGAAGCCCATGGAGTGCTATGGTGAAAAAGGAAATATCCTCAGATGCAATCCGGAAAAAAGCTTTCTGAGAAACTGCTTAGTGTTCTGTTAATTCATCTCATAGAGTTACATCTGTATTTCATGGATCTCTTTGCTAGCCTTATTTCCGTTGAATCGGAGAACAGATATTTCGGATCCCTTTGAAGACTATAGGGCCAAAGGAAATATCCTCCGATAACAAAGAGAAAGAAGCTTTCTGAGAAACTTCTTTGTGTTCTGTGAAATCGTCTCACAGAGTTACAGCTTTCCCCCCAAGAAGCGTTTCGCTAAGACAGTTCTTGTGGAATTGGCAAAGTGATATTTGGAAGCCCGTAGAGGGCTATGGTGAAAAAGGAAATATCCTCAGATGAAATCTGGAAAGAAGCTTTCTGAGAAACTGCTCTGTGATGTGTGACTTCCACTCACAGAGTTACATCTGTATTTCGTGGATCTCTTTGCTAGTCTTATTTCTGTGGAATCTGAGAACAGATATTTTGGATCCCTTTTAAGACTATAGGGCCAAAGGAAATATCTTCTGAAAACAAAGAGAAAGAAGCTTTCTGAGAAACTTCTTTGTGTTCTGTGAAATCATCTCACAGAGTTACAGCTTTCCCCTCAAGAAGCCTTTCGCTAAGACAGTTCTTGTGGAATTGGCAAAGTGATATTTGGAATCCCTAAGGAGGCTATGATGAAAAAGGAAATGTAAGCAGATGAAATCTGGAAAGAAGCTTTCTGAGAAGCTGCTCAGTGTTCTGTTAATTCATCTCAAAGAGTTACATCTGTATTTCGTGGATTTCTTGGCTAACCTTATTTCTGTGGAATCTGAGAACAGATATTTCGGATCCCTCTGAAGACTACAGGGCCAAAGGAAATATCCTCCGATAACAAAGAGAAAGCTTTCTGAGAAACTTCTTTGTGTTCTGTGAAATCATCTCACAGAGTTACAGCTTTCCCCTCAAGAAGCCTTTCGCTAAGACAGTTCTTGTTGAATTAGCAAAGTGATATTTGGAAGATCGTAGACAGCTATGGTGAAAAAGGAAATATCCTCAGATGAAATCTGGAAAGAAGCTCTCTGAGAAACAGCTCTGTGACTTGTGACTTCCACTCACAGAGTTACATCTGTATTTCGTGGATCTCTTTGCTAGCCTTATTTCTGTGGAATCTCAGAACAGATATTTCAGATCCCTTTGAAGACTATAGGGCCAAAGGAAATATCATCCGATAACAAAGAGAAGGAAGCTTTCTGAAAAATTTCTTTGTGTTCTGTGAAATCATCTCACAGAGTTACAGCTTTCCCCTCAAGAAGCCTTTCGCTAAGAGAGTTCTTGTGGAATTGGCAAAGTGATATTTGGAAGCCCATAGAGGGCTATGGTGAAAAAGGAAATATCCTCAGATGAAACTGGAAAGCAGCTTTCTGAGAAACTGCTCTGTGATGAGTGACTTCCATTCACAGAGTTACATCTGTATTTCGTGGATATCTTTGCTATCCTTATTTCTCTGGAATCTGAGAACAGATATTTCGGATCCCTTTGAAGACTATAGGGCCAAAGGAAATATCCTCTGATAATAAAGAGAAAGAAGCTTTCTGAGAAACTTCTTTGTGTTCTGTGAAATTATCTCACCCAATTACAGCTTTCCCCTCAAGAAGCCTTTCGCTAAGACAGTTCTTGTGGAATTGGCAAAGTGATATTTGGAAGCCCTTAGAGGGCTATGGTGAAAGAGGAAATATCCTAAGATGAAATCTGGAAAGAAGCTTTCTGAGAAACTGCTTAGTCTTCAGTTAATTCATCTCACAGAGTGACATCTGTACTTCGTAGATCTCTTTGCTATCTTTATTTCTGTGAAATCTGAGAACAGATATTTCGGATCCTTTTGAAGACTATAGGGCCAAAGGAAATATCCTCCGATAACAAAGAAAAAGAAGCTTTCTGAGAATCTTCTTTGTGTTCTGTGAAATCATGTCACAGAGTTACAGCTTTCCCCTCAAGAAGCCTTTCGCTAAGACACTTCTTGTGGAATTGGCAAAGTGATATTTGGAAACCCATAGAGGGCTACGGTGAAAAAGGAAATATCCTCAGATGAAATCTGGAAAGAAGCTTTCTTAGAAACTGCTTAGTGTTCTGTTAATTCATCTCACAGAGTGACATCTGTATTTCGTGGATCTCTTTGCTACCCTTATTTCTGTGGAATCTGAGAACAGATATTTCGGATCCCTTTGAAGACTATAGGGCCAAAGGAAATATCCTCCGATAACAAAGAGAAAGAAGCTTTCTCAGAAACTCTTTGTGTTCTGTGAAATCATCTTTCAGAGTTACAGCTTTCCCCTCAAGAAGCCTTTCGCTAAGACAGTTCTTTTGGAATTGGCAAAGTGATATTTGGAAGCCCATAGAGGGCTACGTTGAAAAAGGAAATATCCTCAGATGAAATCTGGAAAGAAGCTTTCTGAGAAACTGCTTAGTGTTCTGATAATTCATCTCACAGAGTTACATCTGTTTGGTGGATCTCTTTGCTAGCCTTATTTCTGTGGAATCTTTGAACAGATATTTCGGATCCCTTTGAAGATTATAGGGCCAAAGGAAATATCCTCCGATAACAAAGAGAAAGAAGCTTTCTGAGAAACTTCTTTGTGTTCTGTGAAATCATCTCACAGAGTTACAGCTTTCCCCTCAAGAGGCCTTTCTCTAAGACAGTTCTTGTGGAATTGGCAAAGTGATATTTGGAAGCCCATATAGGGCTATGGTGATAAAGGAAATATCCTCAGATGAAATCTGGAAAGAAGCTTTCTGAGAAACTGCTTTGTGTTCTGTTAATTCACTTCACAGAGTTACATTTTTATTTCGTGTATCTCTTTGCTAGACTTATTTCTGTGGAATCTGAGAACAGATATTTCGGATCCCTTTGAAGACTATAGGGCCAAAGGAAATATCCTCCGATAACAAAGAGAAACAAGCTTTCTGAGAAACTTCTTTCTGTTCTGTGAAATCATCTCACAGAGTTACAGCTTTTCTGTCAAGAAGCCTTTCGCTAAGACAGTTCTTTTGGAATTGGCAAAGTGATATTTGGAAGCCCATAGAGGGCTATGGTGAAAAAGAAAATATCCTCAGATGAAATCGGTAAAGAAGCTTTCTGAGAAACTGCTCTGTGATGTGTGACGTCCACTCACAGAGTTACATCTGTATTTTGTGGATCTCTTTGCTAGGCTTATTTCCGTTGAATATGAGAACAGATATTTCGGATCCCTTTGAAGACTATAGGGTCAAAGGAAATATCCTCCGATAACGAAGAGAAAGAAGCTTTCTGAGAAACTTCTTTGTGTTCTGTGAAATCATGTCACAGAGTTACAGCTTTCACCTCCAGAAGCCTTTCGCTAAGACAGTTCTTGTGGAATTGGCAAAGTGATATTTGGAAGCCCATAGAGGGCTATGGTGAAAAAGGAAATATCCTCATATGAAATCTGGAAAGAAGCTTTCTGAGAAACTGCTTAGTGTTCTCTTAATTCATCTCACAGAGATACATCTGTATTTCGTGGTTCTCCTTGCTAGCCTTATTTCTGTGGAATCTGAGAATAGATATTTCGGATCCCTTTGAAGATTATAGGGCCAAAGGAAATATCCTCCGATAACAAAGAGAAAGAAGCTTTCTGAGAAACTCCTTTGTGTTCTTTGAAATCATCTAACAGAGTTACAGCTTTCCCCTCAAAAGGCTTTTGCTAAGACATTTCTTGTGTTATTAGCATAATGATATTTGGAAGCTCATAGAGGGCTATAGTGAAAAAGGAAATATCCTCAGATGAAATCTGGAAAGAAGCTTTTAAGAAAATGCTTAGAGTTCTGTTAATTCATCTCACAGAGTTACATCTATATTTCGTGGATCTCTTTGCTAGCCTTATTTCTGTGGAATCTGAGAACAGATATTTCGGATCCCTTTGAAGACAATAGGGCCAAAGAAAATATCCTCCGATAACAAAGAGAAAGAAGCTTTCTGAGAAACTTCTTTGTGTTGTGTGAAATCATCTCACAGAGTTACAGCTTTCCCCTCAAGAAGCCTTTCGCTAAGACAGTTCCTGTGTAATAGGCAAAGTGATATTTGGAAGCCCATAGAGGGCTATGGTGAAAAAGGAAATATCCTCATATGAAATCTGGAAAGAAGCTTTCTGAGAAACTGCTTAGTGTTCTGTTAATTCATCTCACAGAGTTACATCTGTATTTCGTGGATCTCTTTGCTAGCAGTCTTTCTGTGGAACCTGAGAACAGAAATTTCGTATCCCTTTGAAGACTATAGGGCCAAAGGAAATATCGTCCGATAACAAAGAGAAAGAAGCTTTCTGAGAAACTTCTTTGTGTTCTGTGAAATCATCTCATAGAGTTACTGGTTTCCCATGAAGAAGCCTTTCGCTAAGACAGTTCTTGTGGAATTGCCAAAATGATATTTGGAAGCCCGTAGACGGATAGGGTGAAAACGGAAATAACCTATGATGAAATCTGGAGAGAAGCTTTCTGAGAAACTGCTTAGTCTTCTGTTAATTCATCTCACAGAGTTACATCTGTATTTCGTGGAACTCTTTGCTAGCCTTATTTCTATGGAATCTGAGAACAGATATTTCGGATCCCTTTGAAGACTCTAGGGTTAAAGGAAATATCCTCTTATAACAAAGAGAAAGAAGCTTTCTGAGAAACTTCCTTGTGTTCTGTGAAATCATCTCACAGAGTTCCAGCTTACACCTCAAGAAGCCTTCCGCTAAGACAGTTCTTGTGGAATTGGCAAAGTGATATGTGGAAGCCCATAGACGGCTGTGGTGAAAAAGGAAATATCCTCAGATGAAATCTGTAAAGAAGCATTCTGAGAAACTGCTTAGTCTTCTGTTAATTCATCTCACAGAGTTACATCTCTTTGGTGGATCTCTTTGCTAGCCTTATTTCTGTGGAATCTTAGAACAGATATTTCGGAACCCTTTGAAGACTATAGGGGCCAAAGGAAATATCCTCCGATTAGAAAGAGAAAGAAGCTTTCTGAGAAACTTCTTTGTGTTCTGTGAAATCATCTCTCAGAGTTACAGCTTTTCCCTCAAGAAGCCTTTCGCTAAGACAGTTCTTGTGGAATTCGCAGAGTGATATTTGGAAACCCATAGAGGGCTACGGTGAAAAAGGAAATATCCTCAGATGAAATCTGGAAAGAAGCTTTCTGAGAAACTGCTCTGGGATGTGTGACTTCCAGTCACAGCGTTACATCTTTATTTCGTGGATCTCTTTGCTAGCCTTATTTCTGTGGAATCTGAGAATAGATATTTCGGATCCCTTTGAAGTCTGTAGGGCCAAAGGAAATATCCTCCGATAACAAAGAGAAAGAAGCGTTCTGAGAAACTTCTTTGCGTTCTGTGAAAACATCTCACAGAGTTACAGCTTTCCCCTCAAGAAGCCTATCGCTAAGACAGTTCTTGTGGAATTGGCAAAGTGATATTTGGAATCCCATAGACGGCTATGTTGAAAAAGGAAATATCCTCAGATGAAATCTGGAAAGAAGCTTTCTGAGAAACTGTTCTGTGATGTCTGACTTCCAGTCACAGAGTTACATCTTTATTTCGTGGATCTCTTTGCTAGCCTTATTTCTGTGGAATCTAAGAACAGATAATTCGGATCCCATGGAAGACTATAGGGCCAAAGGAAATATCCTCCGATAACAAAGAATAGGAAGCTTTCTGAGAAACTTCTTTGTATTCTGTGAAATCATCTCACAGAGATACAGCTTTCCCCTCAAGAAGCCTTTCGCTAAGACAGTTCTTGTGGAATTGGCATAGTGATATTTGGAAGCCCATAGAGGGGTATGGTGAAAAAGGAAGTACCCTCAGATGAAATCTGGAAAGAAGCTTTCTGAGAAACTGCTTAGTGTTCTGTTACTCATCTCACAGTGTTACATCTGTATTTCGTGTATCTCTTTGCTAGCCTTATTTCTGTGGAATCTGAGAACAGATATTTCGGATCGCTTTGAAGACTATCGGGCCAAAGGAAATATCCTCCGATAACAAAGAGAAAGAAGCTTTCTGAGAAACTTCTTTGTGTTCTGTGAAATCATCTCCCAGAGTTACAGCTTTCCCCTCAAGAAGTCTTTCGCTAAGACAGTTCTTGTGGAATTGGCAAAGTGATATTTGGAAGCCCATAGACGGCTATGTTGTAAAAGGAATTATCCTCAGAGGAAATCTGGAAAGAAGCTTTCTGAGAAACTGCTCTGTGATGTGTGACTTCCACTCACAGAGTTACATCCGTATTTCGTGGATCTCTTTGCTAGCCTTATTTCTGTGGAATCTGAGAACAGATATTTCGGATCCCTTTGAAGAATATAGGGCCAAAGGAAATATCCTATGATAACAAAGAGAAAGAAGATTTCTGAGAAACTTCTTTGTGTTCTGTGAAATCAACTCACAGAGTTACAGCTTTCCACTCAACAAGCCTTTCGCTAAGACAGTTCTTGTGGAATTGGCAAAGTGATATTTGTAAACCCACAGAGGGCTATGGTGAGAAAGGAAATATCCTCAGATGAAATCTGGAAGGAAGCTTTCTGAGAAACTGCTCTTGGATGTGTGACTTCCACTCACAGAGTTACATCTTTATTTCGTGGATCTCTTTGCTAGCCTTATTTCTTTGGAATCTGAGAACAGATATTTCAGATACCTTTGAATTCTCTAGGGCCAAAGGAAATATCCTCTGATAACAAAGAGAAAGAAGCGTTCTGAGAAACTTCTTTGTGTTCTGTGAAATCATCTCACAGAGTTACAGCTTTCCCCTCAAGAAGCCTTTCGCTAAGACAGTTCTTGTGGAACTGGCAAAGTGATACTTGGAAGCCCATAGAGGGCTCGGGTGAAAAAGGAAATACCCACTGATGAAATCTGGAAAGAAGCTTTCTGAGAAACTGCTTAGGGTTCTGTTAATTCATCTCACAGTGTTACATCTGTATTTCGTGGATCTCTTTGCTAGCCTTATTTCTGTGGAATCTGATAACAGATATTTCGGATCCCTTTGAAGACTATAGGGTCAAAGGAAATATCCACCGATAACAAAGAGAAAGAAGCTTTCTGAGAAACTTCTTTGTGTTCTATGAAATCATCTCACAGAGTTACAGCTTTCCCCTCAAGAAGCCTTTCGCTGAGACAGTTCTTGTGGAATTGGCAAAATGATATTTGGAAGCCCATAGAGGGCTATGTTGAAAAAGGAAATATCCTCAGATGAAATCTGGAAAGAGCTTTCTGAGAAACTGCTCTGTGATGTGTGACTTCCTCTCACAGAGTTACATCTGTATTTCGTGGATCTCTTTGCTAGCCTTATTTCTGTGGAATCTGAGAACAGATATTTCGGATCCCTTTGAAGACTATAGGGCCAAAGGAAATATACTCCGATAACAAAGAGAAGGAAGCTTTCTGAGAAACTTCTTTGTCTTCTGTGAAATCATCTCACAGAGTTACAGCTTTCCCCTCAAGAAGCCTTTCGCTAAGACAGTTTTTGTAGAATGGCAAAGTGATATTTGGAAGCCCATAGAGGGCTATGGTGAAAAAGGAAATATCCTCAGATGCAATCTGGAAAGAAGCTTTCTGAGAAACTGCTTAGGGTTCTGTTAATTCATCTCACAGAGTTATATTCTGTATTTCGTGGATCTCTTTGCTAGCCTTATTTCTGTGGAATCTGAGAACTGATATTTCGGATCCCTTTGAAGACTATAGGGCCAAAGGAAATATCCTCCGATAGCAAAGAGAAAGAAGCTTTCTGAGAAATTACTTTGTGTTCTGTAAAATCATCTCACAGAGTTACAGCTTTCTCTCAAGAAGCCTTTCGCTAAGACAGTTCTTTTGGAATTGGCAATGTGATATTTGAAAGCACATAGAGGGCTATGGTGAAAAATGAAATATCCTCAGATTATATCTGGAAAGAAGCTTTCTGAGTAACTGCTTAGTGTTCTGTTAATTCATCTCACAGAGTTACAACTGTATTTCGTGGATCTCTTTGCTAGCCTTATTTCTGTTGAATCTAAGAACAGATATCTGGGATCCCTTTGAAGAGTACAGGGCCAATGGTAATATCCTCCGATAACAAAGAGAAAGAAGCTTTCTGAGAAACTTCTTTGTGTTCGGTGAAATCATCTTATAGAGTTACAGCTTTCCCGTCAAGAAGCCTTTCGCTAAGACAGTTCTTGTGGAATTGGCAAAGTGATATTTGGAAGCGCATAGAGGGCTATGGTGAAAAAGGAAATATCCTCAGATGAAATCTGGAAAGAAGCTTTCTGAGAAACTGCTTAGTGTTCTGTTAATTCATCTCACAGAGTTACATCTGTATTTCGTGGATCTCTTTCCTAGCCTTATTTCTGTGGAATCTGAGAATAGATATTTCGGATCCCTTGGAAGACTAGGGGGCCAAAGGAAATATCCTCCGATAACAAAGAGAAAGAAGCTTTCTGAGAAACTTCTTTGTATTCTGTGAAATCATCTCACAGAGGTACAGCTTTCCCTCAAGAAGCCTTTCGATAAGACAGTTCTTGTGGAATTGGCAAAGTGATATTTGGAAGCCCTTAGACGGCTATGGTGAAAAAGGAAATATCCTCAGATGAAATCTGGAAAGAAGCTTTCTGAGAAACTGCTTAGTGTTCTGTTAATTAATCTCACAGAGTTACATCTGTATTTCATGGATCTCTTTGCTAGCCTTATTTCTGTGGAATCTGAGAACAGATATTTCGGATCCCTTTGATGACTATGGGGCCAAAGGCAATATCCTCCGATAACAAAGAGAAAGAAGCTTCCTGAGAAACTTCTTTGTGTTCTGTGAAATCATCTCTCAGAGTTACAGCTTTCCCCTCAAGAAGCCTTTCGCTAAGACAGTTCTTGTGGAATTGGCAAAGTGATATTTGGAAGCCCATAGAGGGCTATTGTGAAAAAGGAAATATCCTCAGATGAAATCTGGATAGAAGCTTTCTGAGAAATTGCTCTGTGATGTGTGACTTCCACTCACAATGTTACATCTGTATTTCGTGGATCTGTTTGCTAGCCTTATTTCTGTGGAATCTGAGAACAGATATTTCGGATCCCTTTGAAGACTATAGGGCCAAAGGAAATATCCTCCGATAACAAAGAGAAAGAAGATTTCTGAGAAACTTCTTTGTGTTCTGTGAAATCACCTCACAGAGTTACAGCTTTCCCCTCAAGAAGCCTTTCACTAAGACTGTTCTTGTCGAATTGGCAAAGTGATATTTGGAAGCCCTTAGAGGGTATGGTGAAAAAGGAAATATCCTCAGATGAAATCTGGAAAGAAGCCTTCTGAGAAACTGCTTAGTGTTCTCTTAATTCATCTCACAGGGTTACATCTTTATTTGGTGGATCTCTTTGCTAGCCTTATTTCTGTGGAATCTGAGAACAGATATTTCGGATCCCTTGGAAGACAATAGGGCCAAAGGGAATATCCTCCGATAACAAAGAGAAAGAAGCTTTCTGAGAAACTTCTTTGTGTTCTGTGAAATCATCTTACAGAATTACAGCTTTCCCCTCAAGAAGCCTTTCGCTAATACATTTCTTGTGGAATTGGCAAAGTGATATTTGGAAGCCCACAGACGGCTATGTTGAAAAAGGAAATATTCTCTGATGAAATCTGGAAAGAAGCTTTCTGAGAAACTGCTTAGTGTTCTGTTAATTCAGCTCAGAGAGTTACATCTGTATTTCGTGGATCTCATTGCTAGCCTTATTTCTGTGGAATCTGAGAACAGATATTTCGGATTCCTTTGAAGACTATGGGGCCAAGGGAAATATCCTCTGATAACAAAGAGAAAAAAGCTTTCTGAGAAACTTCTTTGGGTTCTGTGAAATCATCTTACACAGTTACAGCTTTCCAGTCAAGAAGCCTTTCCCTTAGACAGTTCTTGTGGAATTGGCAAAGTGATATTTGGAAGCCCCTAGAGGGCAATGGTGAAAAAGGAAATATCCTCAGATGAAATCTGGAAAGAAGCTTTCTGAGAAACTGCTTAGTGTTCTGTTAATTCATCTCACAGAGTAACATCTATGTTTCGTGGATCTCTTTCCTAGCCTCATTTCTGTGCAATTTGAGAACAGATATTTCGGATCCCTTTGAAGACTATAGGGCCAAAGGGAATATCCTGCGATAACAAAGAGAAAGAATCTTTCTGAGAAACTTCTTTGTGTTCTGTGAAATCATCTCACAAAGTTACAGCTATCCCTTCAAAAGCCTTTCGCTAAGACAGTATTTGTGGAATTGGCAAAGTGATATTTGGAAACGCATAAAGGGCTGTGGTGAAAAAGCAAATATCCTCAGATGAAATCTGGAAAGAAGCTTTCTGAGAAACTGCTTAGTGTTCTGTTAATTCATCTCACAGAGTTACGTCTGCATTCCGTGAATCTCTTTGCTAGCCTTCTTTCTGTGCAATGTGAGAACAGATATTTCGGATCCCTTTGAAGACTATAGGGCCAAAGGAAATATCCTCCGATAACAAAGAGAAAGAAGCTTTCTGAGAAACTGCTTAGTGTTCTGTTAATTCATCTCACAGAGTTACATCTGCATTTCGTGGATCTCTTTGTTAGTCTTATTTCTGTGGAATCTGAGAACAGATATTTCGGATCCCTTTGAAGACTATAGGGCCAAAGGAAATATCCTCCGATAACAAAGAGAAAGAAGCTTTCTGAGAAACTTCTTTGTGAACTGTGAAATCATCTCACAGAGTTACAGCTTTCCCCTCAAGAAGCCTTTCGCTAAGACAGTTCTTGTGGAATTGGCAAAGTGATATTTGGAAGCCCTTAGACGGCTATGGTGAAAAAAGAAATATCCTCAGATGAAATCTGGAAAGAAGCTTTCTGAGAAACTGCTTAGTGTTCTGTTAATTCACCTCACAGAGTTACATCTGTATTTCGTGGATCTCTTTGCTAGCCTTATTTCTGTGGAATCTGAGAACAGATATTTCGGATTCCTTTGAAGACTATGGGGCCAAGGGAAATATCCTCTGATAACAAAGAGAAAAAAGCTTTCTGAGAAACTTCTTTGGGTTCTGTGAAATCATCTTACACAGTTACAGCTTTCCAGTCAAGAAGCCTTTCCCTTAGACAGTTCTTGTGGAATTGGCAAAGTGATATTTGGAAGCCCCTAGAGGGCAATGGTGAAAAAGGAAATATCCTCAGATGAAATCTGGAAAGAAGCTTTCTGAGAAACTGCTTAGTGTTCTGTTAATTCATCTCACAGAGTAACATCTATGTTTCGTGGATCTCTTTCCTAGCCTCATTTCTGTGCAATCTGAGAACAGATATTTCGGATCCCTTTGAAGACTATAGGGCCAAAGGGAATATCCTGCGATAACAAAGAGAAAGAATCTTTCTGAGAAACTTCTTTGTGTTCTGTGAAATCATCTCACAAAGTTACAGCTATCCCTTCAAAAGCCTTTCGCTAAGACAGTATTTGTGGAATTGGCAAAGTGATATTTGGAAACGCATAAAGGGCTGTGGTGAAAAAGCAAATATCCTCAGATGAAATCTGGAAAGAAGCTTTCTGAGAAACTGCTTAGTGTTCTGTTAATTCATCTCACAGAGTTACGTCTGCATTCCGTGAATCTCTTTGCTAGCCTTCTTTCTGTGCAATGTGAGAACAGATATTTCGGATCCCTTTGAAGACTATAGGGCCAAAGGAAATATCCTCCGATAACAAAGAGAAAGAAGCTTTCTGAGAAACTTCTTTGTGTTCTGTGAAATCATCTCACAGAGTTACAGCTTTCCCCTCAAGAAGCCTTTCGCTAAGACAGTTCTTGTGGAATTGGCAAAGTGATGTTTGGAAGCCCATAGAGGGCTATTGTGAAAAAGGAAATATCCTCAGATAAAATCTGGAAAGAAGCTTTCTGAGAAACTGTTCTATGATGTGTCACTTCCACTTACAGAGTTACATCTGTATTTCGTGGATCTCTTTGCTATCCTTATTTCTGTGGAATCTGAGAACAGATATTTCGGATCCTTTTGAAGACTAGAGGGCCAAAGGAAATATCCACCGATAACAAAGAGAAAGAAGCTTTCTGAGAAACTTCTTTGTGTTGTGTGAAATCATCTCACAGAGTTACAGCTTTCCCCTCAAGAAGACTTTCTCTAAGACAGTTCTTGTGGAATTAGAAAAGTGATATTTGGAAGCCCATAGAGGGCTACGGTGAAAATGGAAATATCCTCAGATAAAATCTGGAAAGAAGCTTTCTGAGAAACTGCTCTGTGATGTGTGACTTCCACTCACAGAATTACATCTGTATTTTATGCATCTCTTTGCTAGCCTTATTTCTGTGGAATCTGAAAACACATATTTCAGATCCCTTTGAAGACTATAGGGCCAAAGGAAATATCCTCCGATAACAAAGAGAAGGAAACTTTCTGAGAAACTTCTTTGTATTCTGTGAAATCATATCACAGAGTTACAGCTTTCCCCTCAAGAAGCCTTTCGCTAAGACAGTTTTTGTAGAATGGCAAAGTGATATTTGGAAGCCCTTAGAGGGCTATGGTGAAAAAGGAAATATCCTCAGATGAAATCTGGAAAGAAGCTTTCTGAGAAACTGCTTAGTGTTCTGTTAATTCATCTCACAGAGTTACATCTGTATTTCGTGGATCTCTTTGCTAGCCTTATTTCTGTGGAATCTGAAAACTGATATTTCGGATCCCTTTGAAGACTATAGGGCCAAAGGAAATATCCTCCGATAACAAAGAGAAAGAAGCTTTCTGAGAAATTTCTTTGTGTTTTGTAAAATCATCTCACAGAGTTACAGCTTTCTCTCAAGAAGCCTTTCGCTAAGACAGTTCTTTTGGAATTGGCAATGTGATATTTGAAAGCCCATAGAGGGCTATGGTGAAAAATGAAATATCCTCAGATGAAATCTGGAAAGAAGCTTTCTGAGAAACTGCTTAGAATTCTGTTAATTCATCTCACAGAGTTACATCTGTATTTCGTGGATCTCTTTACTAGCCTTATTTCTGTGGAATCTGAGAACAGATATTTCGGATCCCTTTGAAGACTATAGGGCCAAAGGAAATATCCTCCGATAACAAAGAGAAAGAAGCTTCCTGAGAAACTTCTTTGTGTTCTGTGAAATCATCTCACAGAGTTACAGCTTTCCCCTCAAGAAGACTTTCGCTGAGACAGTTCCTGTGCAAATGGCAAAGTGATATTTGGAAGCCCATAGAGGTCTACGGTGAAAAAGGAAATATCCTCAGATGAAATCTGGAAAGAAGCTTTCTGAGAAACTGCTCTGGGATGTGTGACTTCCAGTCACAGCGTTACATTTTTATTTCGTGGATTTCTTTGCTAGCCTTATTTCTGTGGAATCTGAGAACACATATTTCGGATCCCTTTGAAGACTATAGGGCCAAAGGAAATATCCTCCGATAACAAAGAGAAAAAAGCTTTCTGAGAAACTTCTTTGGGTTCTGTGAAATCATCTTACAGAGTTACAGCTATCCCTTCAAAAGCCTTTCGCTAAGGCAGTATATGTGGAATTGGCAAAGTGATACTTGGAAGCCCCTAGAGGGCAATTGTGAAAAACGAAATATCCTGAGATCAAATCTGGAAGGAAGCTTTCTGAGAAACTGCTTAGTGTTCTGTTAATTCATCTCACAGAGTTACATCTGTATTTCGTGGATCTCTTTGCTAGCCTTATTTCTGTGGAATCTGAGAACAGGTATTTCGTATCCCTTTGATGACTATGGGGCCAAAGGCTATATCCTCCGATAACAAAGAGAAAGAAGCTATCTGAGAAACTTCTTTGTGTTCTGTGAAATCATCTCACAGAGGTACAGCTTTCCCCTCAAAAAGCCTTTCGCTAAGACAGTTCTTGTGGAACTGGCAAAGTGATATTTGGAAGCCCATAGAGGGCTACTGTGAAAAAGGAAATATCCTCAGATGAAATCTGGAAAGTAGTTTTCTGAGAAATTGCTCTGAGATGTGTGATTTCCACTCACAGAGTTACATCTGTATTTCGTGGATCTCTTTTCTAGCCTTATTTCTGTGGAATCTGAGAACAGATATTTCGGATCCCTTTGAAGACTATAGGGCCAAAGGAAATATCCTCCGATAACAAAGAGAAAGAAGCTTTCTGAGAAACTTCTTTGTGTTCTGTGAAATCATCTCACAGAGTTACAGCTTTCCCCTCAAGAAGCCTTTCGCTAAGACAGTTCTTGTGGAACTGGCAAAGTGATACTTGGAAGCCCATAGAGGGCTCGGGTGAAAAAGGAAATACCCACTGATGAAATCTGGAAAGAAGTTTTCTGAGAAACTGCTTAGGGTTCTGTTAATTCATCTCACAGTGTTACATCTGTATTTCGTGGATCTCTTTGCTGGCCTTATTTCTGTGGAATCTGATAACAGATATTTCGGATCCCTTTGAAGACTATAGGGTCAAAGGAAATATCCACCGATAACAAAGAGAAAGAAGCTTTCTGAGAAACTTCTTTTTGTTCTGTGAAATCATCTCACAGAGTTACAGCTTTCCCCTCAAGAAGCCTTTCGCTGAGACAGTTCTTGTGGAATTGGCAAAATGATATTTGGAAGCCCATAGAGGGCTACGTTGAAAAAGGATATATACTCAGATGAAATCTGTAAAGAAGCTTTCTGAGAAACTGCTCTGTGATGTGTGACTTCCTCTCACAGAGTTACATCTGTATTTCGTGGATCTCTTTGCTAGCCTTATTTCTGTGGAATCTGAGAACAGATATTTCGGATCCCTTTGAAGACTATAGGGCCAAAGGAAATATACTCCGATAACAAAGAGAAGGAAGCTTTCTGAGAAACTTCTTTGTCTTCTGTGAAATCATCTCACAGAGTTACAGCTTTCCCCTCAAGAAGCCTTTCGCTAAGACAGTTCTTGTGGAATTGGCAAAGTGATATTTGGAAGCCCACAGACAGCTATGGTGAAAAAGGAAATATCCTCAGATGAAATCTGGAAAGAAGCTTTCTGAGAAACTGCTTAGTGTTCTGTTAATTCATCTCAAAGAGTTACATCTGTATTTCGTGGATCTCTTTCCTAGCCTTATTTCTGTGTAATCTGAGAACAGATATTTCGGATCCCTTTGAAGACTATAGGGCCAAAGGAAATATCCTCCGATAACAAAGAGAAAGAAGCTTTCTGAGAAACTTCTTTGTGTTCTGTGAAATCATCTCACAGAGTTACAGCTTTCCCCTCTAGAAGCCTTTCGCTAAGACAGTTATTGTGGAACTGGCAAAGTGATACTTGGAAGCCCATAGAGGGCTCGGGTAAAAAAGGAAATACCCACTGATGAAATCTGGAAAGAAGCTTTCTGAGAAACTGCTTAGGGTTCTGTTAATTCATCTCACAGTGTTACATCTGTATTTCGTGGATCTCTTTGCTAGCCTTATTTCTGTGGAATCTGAGAACAGATATTTCGGATCCCTTTGAAGACTATAGGGCCAAAGGAAATATCCTCCGATAGCAAAGAGAAAGAAGCTTTCTGAGAAATTACTTTGTGTTCTGTAAAATCATCTCACAGAGTTACAGCTTTCTCTCAAGAAGCCTTTCGCTAAGACAGTTCTTTTGGAATTGGCAATGTGATATTTGAAAGCCCATAGAGGGCTATGGTGAAAAATGAAATATCCTCAGATTATATCTGGAAAGAAGCTTTCTGAGAAACTGCTTAGTCTTCTGTTAATTCATCTCACAGAGTTACATCTGTATTTCGTGGATCTCTTTGCTAGCCTTATTTCTGTTGAATCTAAGAACAGATATCTCGGATCCCTTTGAAGAGTACAGGGCCAATGGTAATATCCTCCGATAACAAAGAGAAAGAAGCGTTCTGAGAAACTTCTTTGTGTTCGGTGAAATCATCTCATAGAGTTACAGCTTTCCCGTCAAGAAGCCTTTCGCTAAGACAGTTCTTGTGGAATTGGCAAAGTGATATTTGGAAGCGCATAGAGGGCTATGGTGAAAAAGGAAATATCCTCAGATGAAATCTGGAAAGAAGCTTTCTGAGAAACTGCTTAGTGTTCTGTTAATTCATCTCACAGAGTTACATCTGTATTTCGTGGATCTCTTTCCTAGCCTTCTTTCTGTGGAATCTGAGAATAGATATTTCGGATCCCTTGGAAGACTATGGGGCCAAAGGAAATATCCTCCGATTACAAAGAGAAGGAAGCTTTCTGAGAAACTTCTTTGTATTCTGCGAAATCATCTCACAGAGGTACAGCTTTCCCTCAAGAAACCTTTCGATAAGACAGTTCTTGTGGAATTGGCGAAGTGATATTTGGAAGCCCTTAGACGGCTATGGTGAAAAAGGAAATATCCTCAGATGAAATCTGGAAAGAAGCTTTCTGAGAAACTGCTTTCTGTTCTGTTAATTAATCTCACAGAGTTACATCTGTATTTCATGGATCTCTTTGCTAGCCTTATTTCAGTGAAATCTGAGAACAGATATTTCGGATCCCTTGGAAGACTATGGGGCCAAAGGAAATATGCTCCGATAACAAAGAGAAAGAAGCTTTCTGAGAAACTTCTATGTATTCCGTGAAATCATCTCACAGAGGTACAGCTTTCCCTCAAGAAGCCTTTCGATAAGACACTTCTTGTGGAATTGGCAAAGTGATATTTGGAAGCCCTTAGAGGGCTATAGTGAAAAAGGAAATATCTTCAGATGAAATCTGGAAAAGCTTTCTTAGGAACTCCTCTGTGATGTGTGACTTCCACTCACAGAGTTACATCTGTATTTCGTGGATCTCTTTGCTAGCCTTATTTCTGTGGAATCTGAGAACTGATATTTCGGATCCCTTTGAAGACTATAGGGCCATAGGAAATATCCTCCGATAACAAAGAGAAAGAAGCTTTCTGAGTAACTTCTTTGTGTTCTGTGAAATCATCTCACAGAGTTACTGCTTTCCCCTCAAGAAGCCTTTCGCTAAGACAGTTCTTGTGGAATTGGCAATGTGATATTTGGAAGCACATATAGGGCTATGGTGAAAAAGGAAATATCCTCAGATGAAATCCGGAAAGAAGCTTTCTGAGAAACAGCTTAGTGTTCTGTTAATTCATCTCAAAGAGTTACATCTGTATATCCTGGATCTCTTTGCTAGCCTTATTTCTTTGGAATCTGATAACAGATATTTCGGATTGCTTTGAAGACTATAGGGCCAAAGGAAATATCTTCCGATAACAAAGAGAAAGAAGCTTTCTGAGAAACTTCTTTGTGTTCTGTGAAATCAACTCACAGAGTTACAGCTATCCCTCCAAAAGCCTTTCGCTATGATAGTATTTGTGGAATTGGCAAAGTGATATTTGAAAGCCCATAGAGGGCTATGGTGAAAAAGCAAACATCCTCAGATGAAATCTGGAAAGAAGCTTTCTGAGAAACTGCTTAGTGTTCTGTTAATTCATCTCACAGAGTTACATCTGTATTTCGTGGATCTCTTTGCTAACTTATTTCTGTGTAATCTGAGAACAGATATTTCGGATCCCTTTGAAGACTATTTGGAAAAGGAAATATCCTCCGATAACAAAGAGAAAGAAGCTTTCTGAGAAACTTCTTTGTGTTCTGTGAAATCATCTCACAGAGTTACAGCTTTCCCCTCAAGAAGCCTTTCAATAAGACAGTTCTTGTGGAATTGGCAAAGTGATATTTGGAAGCCCTTAGAGGGCTATGGTGAAAAAGGAAATATCCTCAGATGAAATCTGGAAAGAAGCTTTCGGAGAAACTGCTTAGTGTTCTGTTAATTCGTCTCACAGGGTTACATCTGTATTTCGTGGATCTCTTTGCTAGCCTTATTTCTGTGGAATCTGAGAACAGATATTTCGGATCCCTTGGAAGACAATAGGGCCAAAGGAAATATACTCCGATAACAAAGGGAAAGAAGCTTTCTGAGAAACGTCTTTGTGTTCTGTGAAATCATCTCACAGAGTTACAGCTTTCCCCTCAAGAAGCCTTTCGCTAATACAGTTCTTGTGGAATTGGCAAAGTGATATTTGGAAGCCCACAGATGGCTATGTTGAAAAAGGAAATATCCTCAGATGAAATCTGGAAAGTAGCTTTCTGAGAAATTGCTCTGTGATGTGTGACTTCCACTCACAGAGTTATATCTGTATTTCGTGGATCTCTTTGCTAGCCTTATTTCTGTGGAATCTGAGAACAGATATTTCGGATCCCTTTGAAGACTATAGGGCCAATGGAAATATCCTCTGATAACAAAGAGAAAGAAGCTTTCTGAGAAACTTCTTTGTGTTCTGTGAAATCACCTCACAGGGTTACAGCTTTCCCCTCAAGAAGCCTTTCACTAAGAGAGTTCTTGTGGAATTGTCAAATTGATATTTTTAAGCCCATAGACGGCTATGGTGAAAAAGGAAATATCCTCAGATGAAATGTGGAAAGATGCTTTCTGAAAAACTGCTCTGTGATGTGTGACTTCCACTCACAGAGTTACATCTGTATTTCGTGGATCTCTTTGCTAGCCTTATTTCTGTGGAATCTGAGAACAGATATTTCGGATCCCTTTGATGACTATGGGGCCAAAGGCAATATCCTCCGATAACAAAGAGAAAGAAGCTTCGTGAGAAACTTCTTTGTGTTCTGTGAAATCATCTCTCAGAGTTACAGCTTTCCCCTCAAGAAGCCTTTCGCTAATACATTTCTTGTGGAATTGGCAAAGTGATATTTGGAAGCCCACAGACGGCTATGTTGAAAAAGGAAATATCCTCTGATGAAATCTGGAAAGAAGCTTTCTGAGAAACTGCTCTGTGATGTGTGACTTCCACTCACAGAGTTATATCTGTATTTCGTGGATCTCTTTGCTAGCCTTTTTTCTGTGGAATCTGAGAACAGATATTTCGGATCCCTTTGAAGAGTACAGGGCCAAAGGAAATATCCTCCGATAACAAAGAGAAAGAAGCTTTCTGAGAAACTTCTTTGTGTTCTGTGGAATCATCTCACAGAGTTACAGCTTTCCCCTCAAGAAGCCTTTCGCTAAGAAAGTTCTTGTGGAATTAGCAAAGTGATATTTGGAAGCCCATAGAGGGCTACGGTGAAAATGGAAATATCCTCAGATGATATCTGGAAAGAAGCTTTCTGAGAAACTGCTCTGTGATGTGTGACTTCCACTCACAGAGTTATATCTGTATTTCGTGGATCTCTTTGCTAGCCTTATTTCTGTGGAATCTGAGAACAGATATTTCGGATCCCTTTGAAGACTATAGGGCCAATGGAAATATCCTCCGATAACAAAGAGAAAGAAGCTTTCTGAGAAACTTCTTTGTGTTCTGTGAAATCATCTCACAGAGTTACAGCTTTCCAGTCAAGAAGCCTTTCGCTAAGACAGTTCTTGTGTAATTGGCAAAGCGATATTTGGAAGCCCATAGAGGGCAATGGTGAAAAAGGAAATATCCTCAGATGAAATCTGGAAAGAAGCTTTCTGAGAAACTGCTTAGTGTTCTGTTAATTCATCTCACAGAGTTACATCTGCATTTCGTGGATCTCTTTGCTAGTCTTATTTCTGTGGAATCTGAGAACAGATATTTCGGATCCCTTTGAAGACTATAGGGCCAAAGGAAACATCCTCAGATAACAAAGAGAAAGAAGCTTTCTGAGAAACTTCTTTGTGAACTGTGAAATCATCTCACAGAGTTACAGCTTTCCCCTCAAGAAGCCTTTCGCTAAGACAGTTCTTGTGGATTTTCCAAGGTGATATTTGGAAGCCCTTAGACGGCTATGGTGAAAAAAGAAATATCCTCAGATGAAATCTGGAAAGAAGCTTTCTGAGAAACTGCTCTGTGATGTGTGACTTCCACTCACAGAGTTATATCTGTATTTCGTGCATCACTTTGCTAGCCTTATTTCTGTGGAATCTGAGAACAGATATTTCGGATCCCTTTGAAGACTATAGGGCCAATGGAAATATCCTCCGATAACAAAGAGAAAGAAGCTTTCTGAGAAACTTCTTTGTGTTCTGTGAAATCATCTCATAGAATTACAGCTTTCCCCTCAAGAAGACTTTCGCTAAGAGAGTTCTTTTGGAATTGGCAAAGTGATATTTGAAAGCCCATAGACGGCTATGGTGAAAAAGGAAATATCCTCAGTTGAAATCTGGAAACATGCTTTCTGAGAAACTGCTCTGTGATGTGTGACTTCCACTCACAGAGTTACATCTGTATTTCGTGGATCTCTTTGCTAGCCTTATTTCTGTGGAATCTGAGAACAGATATTTCGGATCCCTTTGAAGACTATAGGGCCAAAGGAAATATCCTCCGATAACAAAGAGAAAAAAGCTTTCTGAGAAACTTCTTTGGGTTCTGTGAAATCATCTTACAGAGTTACAGCTATCCCTTCAAAAGCCTTTCGCTAAGACAGTATTTGTGGAATTGGCAAAGTGATACTTGGAAGCCCCTAGAGGGCAATTGTGAAAAACGAAATATCCTGAGATCAAATCTGGAAGGAAGCTTTCTGAGAAACTGCTTAGTGTTCTGTTAATTCATCTCACAGAGTTACATCTGTATTTCGTGGATCTCTTTGCTAGCCTTATTTCTGTGGAATCTGAGAACAGGTATTTCGTATCCCTTTGATGACTATGGGGCCAAAGGCTATATCCTCCGATAACAAAGAGAAAGAAGCTATCTGAGAAACTTCTTTGTGTTCTGTGAAATCATCTCACAGAGGTACAACTTTCCCCTCAAAAAGCCTTTCGCTAAGACAGTTCTTGTGGAACTGGCAAAGTGATATTTGGAAGCCCATAGAGGGCTACTGTGAAAAAGGAAATATCCTCAGATGAAATCTGGAAAGTAGTTTTCTGAGAAATTGCTCTGAGATGTGTGATTTCCACTCACAGAGTTATATCTGTATTTCGTGGATCTCTTTTCTAGCCTTATTTCTGTGGAATCTGAGAACAGATATTTCGGATCCCTTTGAAGACTATAGGGCCAAAGGAAATATCCTCCGATAACAAAGAGAAAGAAGCTTTCTGTGAAACTTCTTTGTGAACTGTGAACTCATCTCACAGAGTTACAGCTTTCCCCTCAAGAAGCCTTTCGCTAAGACAGTTCTTGTGGAATTGGCAAAGTGATATTTGGAAGCCCTTAGACGGCTATGGTGAAAAAAGAAATATCCTCAGATGAAATCTGGAAAGAAGCTTTCTGAGAAACTGATTAGTGTTCTGATAATTCACCTCACAGAGTTACATCTGTATTTCGTGGATCTCTTTGCTAGCCTTATTTCTGTGGAATCTGAGAACAGATATTTCGGATTCCTTTGAAGACTATAGGGCCAAAGGAAATATCCTCTGATAACAAAGAGAAAAAAGCTTTCTGAGAAACTTCTTTGGGTTCTGTGAAATCATCTTACAGAGTTACAGCTTTCCAGTCAAGGAGCCTTTCCCTAAGACAGTTCTTGTGGAATTGGCAAAGTGATATTTGGAAGCCCCTAGAGGGCAATGGTGAAAAAGGAAATATCCTCAGATGAAATCTGGAAAGAAGCTTTCTGAGAAACTGCTTAGTGTTCTGTTAATTCATCTCACAGAGTAACATCTATATTTCGTGGATCTCTTTCCTAGCCTTATTTCTGTGCAATCTGAGAACAGATATTTCGGATCCCTTTGAAGACTATAGGGCCAAAGGGAATATCCTGCGATAACAAAGAGAAAGAATCTTTCTGAGAAACTTCTTTGTGTTCTGTGAAATCATCTCACAGAGTTACACCTATCCCTTCAAAAGCCTTTCGCTAAGACAGTATTTGTGGAATTGGCAAAGTGATATTTGGAAACGCATAAAGGGCTGTGGTGAAAAAGCAAATATCCTCAGAAGAAATTTGGAAAGAAGCTTTCTGAGAAACTGCTTAGTGTTCTGTTAATTCATCTCACAGAGTTACGTCTGCATTCCGTGAATCTCTTTGCTAGCCTTCTTTCTGTGCAATGTGAGAACAGATATTTCGGATCCCTTTGAAGATTATAGGGCCAAAGGAAATATCCTCCGATAACAAAGAGAAAGAAGCTTTCTGAGAAACTTCTTTGTGTTCTGTGAAATCATCTCACAGAGTTACAGCTTTCCCCTCAAGAAGCCTTTCGCTAAGACAGTTCTTGTGGAATTGGCAAAGTGATGTTTGGAAGCACATAGAGGGGTATTGTGTAAAAGGAAATATCCTCAGATAAAATCTGGAAAGAAGCTTTCTGAGAAACTGTTCTATGATGTGTCACTTCCACTTACAGAGTTACATCTGTATTTCGTGTGTCTCTTTGCTAGCCTTATTTCTGTGGAATCTGAGAACAGATATTTCGGATCCCTTTGAAGAGTATAAGGCCAAAGGAAATATCCTTCGATAACAAAGAGAAAGAAGCTTTGTGAGAAACTTCTTTGTGTTCTGTGAAATCATCTCACAGAGTTACAGCTTTCCCCTCAAGAAGCCTTTCACTAAGACAGTTCTTCTGGAATTGGCAAAGAGATATTTGGAAGCCCATAGAAGGCTACGGTGAAAAAGGAAATATCCTCAGATGAAATCTGGAAAGAAGCTTTCTGAGAAACTGCTTAGCGTTCTCTTAATTGATCACACAGAGTTACATGTGTATTTCCTGGATCTCTTTGCTAGCCTTATTTCTGTGGAATCTGATAACAGATATTTCGGATTCCTTTGAAGACTATGGGGCCAAAGGAAATGTCCTCCGATAACAAAGAGAAAGAAGCTTTCTGAGAAACTTCTTTGTATTCTGTGAAATCATCTCACAGAGTTACAGCTTTCCCCTCAAGAAGCCTTTCGCTCAGACAGTTCTTGTGGAATTGGCAAAGTGATATTTAGAAGCCCCTAGAGGGTTATTGTGAAAAAGGAAATATCCTCAGATGAAATCTGGAAAAAGCTTTCTGAGAAACTGCTCTGTGATGTGTGACTTCCACTCATAGAGTTACATCTGTATTTCGTGGATCTGTTTGGTAGCCTTATTTCTTTGGAAACTGAGAACAGATATTTCAGATTCCTTTGAAGACTATAGGGCCAAAGAAAATATCCTCCGATAACAAAGAGAAAGAAGCTTTCTGAGAAACTTCCTTGTGTTCTGTGAAATCATCTCACAGAGTTACAGCTTTCCAGTGAAGAAGCCTTTCGCTAAGACAGTTCTTGTGGAATTGGGAACGTGATATATGTAAGCCCATAGAGGGCAATGGTCAAAAAGTAAATATCCTCAGATGAAATCTGGAAAGAAGCTTTCTGAGAAACTGCTTAGTGTTCTGTGAATTCATCTCACAGAGTTACATCTGCATCGTGGATCTCTTTGCTAGCCTTATTTCTGTGGAATCTGAGAACAGATATTTCGAATCCCTTTGAAGACTAAAGGGCCAAAGGAAATATCCTCCGATAACAAAGGGAAAGAAGTTTTCTGAGAATCTTCTTATTGTTCTGTGAAATCATCTCACAGAGTTACATCTTTCCCCTCAAGAAGCTTTTCGCTAAGACAGTTCTTGTGGAATTGGCAATGTGATATTTGGAACCCCTAGAGGGCTATGGTGAAATAGGAAATATCCTCAGATGAATTCTGGAAAGAAGCTTTCTGAGAAACTACTCTGTGATGTGTGACTTCCACTCACAGAGTTACATCTGTATTTCGTGGATCTCTTTGCTAGCCTTATTTCTGTGGAATCTGGGAACAGATATTTCGGATCCCTTTGAAGACTATAGGGCCAAAGGAAATATCCTCCGATAACAAAGAGAAAGAAGCTTTCTGAGAAACTTCTTTGTGTTCTGTGAAATCATCTCACAGAGTTACAGGTTTCCCCTCAAGAAGCCTTTCGTTAAGGCAGTTCTTGTGGAATTGTCAAAGTGACATTTGGACGGCCATAGAGGGCTATGGTGAAAAAGGAAATGTCCTCAGATGAAATCTGCAAAGAAGCTTTCTGAGAAACTGCTCTGTGATGTGTGACTTCCACTCACAGAGTTACATCTGTATTTCGTGGATCTCTTTGCTAGCCTTATTTCTGTGGAGTCTGAGAGCAGATATTTCGGATCCCTTTGAAGACTATAGGGCCACAGGAAATATCCTCCGATAACAAAGATAAAGAAACTTTCTGAGAAACTTCTTTGTGTTTTGTGAAATCATCTCACAGTGTTACAGCTTTCCCCTCAAGAAGCGTATCGCTAAGACAGGTCTTCTGGAATTGGCAATGTGATATTTGGAAGCCCTTAGAGGGCTATGGTGAAAAAGGAAATATCCTCAGATGAAATCAGGAAAGAAGCTTTCTGAGAAACTGCTTAGTGTTCTGATAATTCATCTCACAGAGATACATCTGTATTTCCTGGATCTCTTTGCTAGCCTTATTTCTGTGGAATCTGATAACAGATATTTCGTATCGCTTTGAAGACTGAAGGGACAAAGGAAAAATCCTCCAATAACAAAGTGAAAGAAGCTTTCTGAGAAACTTCTTTGTGTTCTGTGAAATCATCTCACAGAGTTACAGCTTTCCCCTCAAGAAGCCTTTAGCTAAACAGTTCTTGTGGAATTGGCTAATTGATATTTGGAAGCCCATAGAGGGCTATGGTGAAAAAGGAAATATCCTCAGATGAAATCTGGAAAGAAGCTTTCTGAGAAACTGCTTAGTGTTCTGTTAATTCATCTCACAGAGTTACATCTGTATTTCGTGGATCACTTTGGTAGCCTTATTTCTGTGGTTTCTGAGAACAGATATTTCGGATCCCTTTACAAACTATGGGGCCAAAGGAAATATCCTCTGATAACAAAGAGAAAGAAGCTTTCTGAGAAACTTCTTTGTGTTCTGTGAAATCATCTCACAGAGTTACAGCTTTCCCCTCAAGAAGCCTTTCGCTAAGAGAGTTCTTGTGGAATTGGCAAAGTGATATTTGGAAGCACATAGACGGCTATGCTGAAAAAGGAAATATCCTCAGATGAAATCTGGAAAGAAGCTTTCTGAGAAACTGCTTAGTGTTCTGTTAATTCATTTCACAGAGTTACATCTGTATGTCGTGGATCTCTTTGCTAGCCTTATTTCTGAGGAATCTGAGAAGAGATATTTCGGATCCCTTTGAAGACAATAGGTCCAAAGGAAATATCCTGCGATATCAAAGAGAAAGAAACTTTCTGAATAACTTCTTTGTGTTCTGTGAAATCATCTCACAGAGTTACAGCTTTCCCTTCAGAAGCCTTCGCTAAGACAGTTCTTGTGTAATTGGCAATGTGATATTTGGAAGCCCATAGAGGGCTATGGTGAAAATGGAAATATCCTCAGATGAAATCTGGAAAGAAGCTTTCTGAGAAACTGCTCTATGATGTGTGACTTCCACTCACAGAGTTACATCTGTATTTGGTGGATCTCTTTGCTAGCCTTATTTCTGTGGAATCTGAGAACAGATATTTCGGATCCCTTTGAAGACTATAGGGCCAAAGGAAATATCCTCCGATAACAAAGAGAAAGAAGCTTTTTGAGAAACTTCTTTGTGTTCTGTGAAATCATCTCACAGAGTTACAGCTTTCCCCTCAAGAAGCCTTTCGCTAAGACTGTTCTTGTGGAATTGGCAAAGTGACATTTGGAAGCCCATAGAGGGCTATTGTTACAAAGGAAATATCCTCAGATGAAATCTGAAAAGAAGCTTTTTGAGAAACTGCTTAGTGTTCTGTTAATTCATCTCACACAGTTACATCTTTATTTCGTGCACCTCTTTGCTAGCCTTATTTCTGTGGAATCTGAGAACACATATTTAGGATCCCTTAGAAGACTATAGGGCCAAAGGAAATATCCTCCGATAACAAAGAGAAAGAAGCTTTCTGTGAAACTTCTTTGTGTTCTCTGATATCATCTCACAAATATACACGTTTCCCTTCAAGAAGCCTTTAGTTAAGACAGTTCTTGTGGAATTGGCAAAGTGATATTTGGAAACCCATAGAGGGCTACGGTGAAAAAGGAAATATCTTCAGATGAAATCTGGAAGGCAGCTTTCTGAGAAACTGCTTAGTGTTCTGTTAGTTCAACTCACAGAGTTACATCTGCATTTCGTGGATCTCTTTGCTAGCCTTATCTCTGTGGAATCTGAGAACAGATATTTCGGATCCCTTTGAAGACTATAGGGCCAAAGGAAATATCCTCCGATAACGAAGAGAAAGTAGCTTTCTGAGAAACTTCTTTGTGTTCTGTGAAATGATCTCACAGAGTTACAGCTTTCCTCTCAAGAAGCCTTTCGATAAGACAGTTCTTGTGGAATTGGCAAAGTGACATTTGGAACCCCATAGAGAGCTATTGTGAAAAAGGAAATATCCTCAGATAAAATCTGGAAAGAAGCTTTCTGAGAAACTGCTCTATGATGTGTCACTTCCACTCTCAGAGTTACATCTGTATGTCGTGTATCTCCTTGCTAGTCTTATTTCTGTGGAATCTGAGAACAGATATTTCGGATCCCTTTGAAGACTATAAGGACAAGGGAAATATCCTCCGATAACAAAGAGAAAGAAGGTTTCAGAGAAACTTCTTTGTGTTCTGTGAAATCATCTCACAGAGTTACAGCTTTCCCCTCAAGAAGCCTTTCGATAAGACAGTTCTTGTGGAATTGGCAAAGTGATATTTGGAAGGCCATACACTGCTATGGTGAAAAAGGAAATATCCTCAAATGAAATCTGGAAAAAGCTTTCTGAGAAACTACTTAGTGTTCTCTTAATTCATCTCATAGTGTTACATCTGTATTTCGTGGATTTCTTTGCTAGCCTTATTTCTGTGGAATCTGAGAACGGATATTTCGGATATCTTTGAAGACTATAGGGTCAAAGGAAATATCCTCCGATAACAAGAGAAAGAAGTTTTCTGAGAAAATTCTTTGTGTTCTGTGAAATCATCTCACAGAGTTTCAGCTTTCCCCTCAAGAAGCCGTTCGCTAAGACAGTACTTGTGGAATTGCCAAGGTGATATTTGGAAGCCCTTAGACGGCTATGATGAAAAAGTAAATAACCTCAGATGAAATCTGTAAAGAAGCTTTCTGAGAAACGGCTCTGTGATGTGTGACTTCCACTCACAGAGTTACATCTGTATTTCGTGGATCTCTTTGCTAGCCTTATTTCTGTGGAATGTGAGAACAGATATTACGGATCCGTTTGAAGACTACAGGGCCAAAGGAAGTATCCTCCCATAAGAAAGAGAAAGAAGCTTTCTGAGAAACTTGTTTGTGTTCTTTGAAATCATCTCACAGAGTTACAGCTTTCCCCTCCGGAAGCTTTTCGCTAAGACAGTTTTTGTGGAATTGACAATGTGATATTTCGAAGCCCATAGAGGGCAATGGTAAAAAAGGAAATATCCTCAGATGAAATCTGGAAAGAAGCTTTCTGAGAAACTGCTTAGTGTTCTGTTAATTCATCTCACAGGGTTACATCTCTATGTCGTGGATCTCTATGCTAGCCTTATTTCTTTGGAATCTGAGAACAGATATATCCGATCCCTTTGAAGACTATAGGGCCAAAGGAAATACCCTCCGATAACAAAGAGAAAGAAGCTTTCTGGGAAACTTCTTTGTGTTCTGTGAAATCATCTCACAGATTTACAGCTTTCCCCTCAAGAAGCCTTTCGCTAAGACAGTTCTTCTGGAATTGGCAAAGTGATATTTGGAAGCCAGTAGAGGGCTATGGTGAAAAAGGAAATATCCTCAGAAGAAATCTGGAAAGAAACTTTCTGAGAAACTCCTTTGTGTTCCGTTAATTCATCTCATTGTTTCCTCTGTAATTCGTTGATCTCTTTGCTAGCATTATTTCTGTGGAATCTGAGAACCGATATTTCGGATCCCATTGAAGACTATAGGGCCAAAGGAAATATCCTCCGATAACAAAGAGAAGAAGCTTTCTGCGAAACTTCTTTGTGTTCTGTGAAATCATCTCACAGAGTTACAGCTTTCCCCTCAAGAAGCCTTTCGCTAAGACAGTTCTTCTGGAATTGGCAAAGTGATATTTGGAAGCCCACAGACTGCTATGGTGAAAAAGGAAATATCCTCAGATGAAATCTGGAAAGAAGCCTTCTGAGAAACTGCTCTGTGATGTGTGACTTCCATTCACAGAGTTACATCTGTATTTCGTGGATCTCTTTGTCTGCCTTATTTCTGTGGAATCTGAAAACACATATTTCGGATCCCTTTGAAGATTATAGGTCCAAAGGAAATATCCTCCGATAACAAAGAGAAAGAAGCTTTCTGAGAAACTTCTTTGTGTTCTGTGAAATCATCTCACAGAGCTACAGCTTTCCCCTCAAGAAGCCTTTCGCTAAGATAGTTCTGGTGAATTGGAAAAGTGATATTTGGAAGCCCATGGAGAGCTCTGGTGAAAAAGGAAATATCCTCATATGAAATCTGGAAAGAAGCTTTCTGAGAAACTGCTTAGTGTTCTGTTAATTCATCTCACAGAGTTACATCTGTATTTCGTGGATCTCTTTGCTAGCCTTATTTCTGTGGAATCTGAGAACAGATATTTCGGATCCTTTTGAAGACTATAGGGCCAAAGGAAATATCCTCCGATAATAAAGAGAAAGAAGCTTTCGGAGAAACTTCTTTGTGTTCTGTGAAATCATCTCACAGAGTTACAGCTTTCCCCTCAAGAAGCCATTCGCTAAGACAGTTCTTGTGGAATTGGCAAAGTGATAATTGGAAGCCGATAGAGGGCTATGGTGAAAAAGGATATATCCTCAGATGAAATCTGGAAAGAAGCTTTTTGAGAAACTGCTTAGCGTTCTGTTAATTCATCTCACAGAGTTACATCTGTATTTCGTACATCTCTTTGCTAGCCTTATTTCTGTGGAATCTGAGAACAGATATTTCGGATCCCTTTGAAGACTATAGGACCAAAGGAAATATCCTCCGATAACAAAGAGAAAGAAGCTTTCTGAGAAACTTCTTTGTGTTCTGTGAAATCATCTCACAAAGTTACACGTTTCCCTTCAAGAAGACTTTCGCTAAGACAGTTCTTCTCTAATTCGCAAAGTGATATTTCGAAGCCCCTAGAGGGCTATGGTGAAAAAGGAAATATCCTCAGATGAAATCTGGAAAGAAGCTTTCTGAGAAACTGCTTTGTGTTCTGTTAATTCATCTCACAGAGTTACATCTGTATTTCGTGGATCTCTTTGCTAGCCTTATTTCTGTGGAAACTGGGAACAGATATTTCGGATCCCTATGAAGATTATAGGGCCAAAGGAAATATCCTCCGATAACAAAGAGAAAGAAGCTTTCTGAGAAACTTCTTTGTGTTCTGTGAAATCATCTCACAGAGTTACAGCTTTCCCCTCAAGAAGCCTTTCGCTAAGACAGTTCTTGTGGAATTGGCAAAGTGATATTTGGAAGTCCACAGACTGCTATGGTGAAAAAGGAAATATCCTCAAATGAAATCTGGAAAGAAACTTTCTGAGAAACTGCTCTGTGATGTGTGACTTCCACTCACAGAGTTACATCCGTATTTCGTGGATCTCTTTGCTAGCCTTATTTCTGTGGAATCTGAGAACAGATATTTCGGATCCCTTTGAATACTATAGGGTCAAAGGAAATATCCTCCGATAACAAAGAGAAAGAAGCTTTCTGAGAAACTTCTATGTGTTCTGTGAAATCATCTCACAGAGTTACAGCTTTCCCCTCAAGAAGCCTTTCGCTAAGACAGTTCTTCTCGAATTGGCAATGTGATATTTGGAAGTCCATAGAGGGCTATGGTGAAAAGGGAAATATCCTCCGATGAAATCTGGAAAGAAGATTTCTGAGAAACTGCTTAGTGTTCTGTTAATTCATCTCACAGAGTTACATCTGATTTCGTCGATCTCTTTACTAGCCTTATTTCTGTGGAATCTGAGAACAGATATTTCGGATCCCTTTGAAGACTATAGGGCCAAAGGAAATATCCTCCGATAACAAAGAGAAAGAAGCTTTCTGAGAAACTTCTTTGTGTTCTGTGAAATCATCTCACAGAGTTACAGCTTTCCCCTCAAGAAGCCTTTCGCTAAGACAGTTCTTCTAGAATTGGAAAAGTGATATTTGGAAGCCCATAGAGGGCTATGGTGAAAAAGGAAATATCCTCAGATGAAATCTGGAAAGAAGCTTTCTGAGAAACTGCTTAGTGTTCTGTTAATTCAACTCACAGAGTTACATCTGTATTTCGTGGATCTCTTTGCTAGCCTTATTTCTGTGGAATTTGAGAATAGATATTTCGGATCCCTTTGAAGACTATAGGGCGAAAGGAAATATCCTCCGATAACAAAGAGAAAGAAGCTTTCTGAGAAACTTCTTTGTGTTCTGTGAAATCATCTCACAGAGTTACAGCTTTCCCCTCAAGAAGCCTTTTGCTAAGACAGTTCTTGTGGAATTAGCATAGTGATATTTGGAAGCTCATAGAGGGCTATGGTGAAAAAGGAAATATACTCAGATGAAATCTGGAAAGAAGCTTTCTGAGAAACTGCTTAGTGTTCTGTTAATTCATCTCACAGAGTTACAACTGTATTTTGTGGATCTCTTTTCTAGCCTTATTTCTGTGAAATCTGAGAACAGATATTTCGGATCCCTATGAAGACTATAGGGCCAAAAAATATCCTCCAATAACAAAGAGAAAGAAGTTTCCTGAGAAAATTCTTTGTGTTCTGTGAAATCATCTCACCGAGTTGCAGCTTTCACCTCAAGAAGCCTTTCGCTAACACAGTTCTTGTGGAATTGGCAAAGTGATATTTGGAAGCCCATAGACGGCTATGGTGAACAGGAAATATCCTCAGATGAAATCTTGAAAGAAGCTTTCTGAGAAACTGCTCTGTGATGTGTGTCTTCCACTCACAGAGTTACATCTGTATTTCGTGGATCTCTTTGCTAGCCTTATTTCTATGGAATCTGAGAACAGATATTACGCATGCCTTTGAATACTATAGTGCCAAAGGAAATATCCTCCGATAAAAAAGAGAAAGAAGCTTTCTGAGAAACTTCTTTGTGTTCTGTGAAATCATCCACAGAGCTACAGCTTTCCCCTCATGTAGCCTTTCGCTAAGACAGTTCTTGTGGAATTGGCAAAGTGATATTTGGAAGCCCATAGACGGCTATGGGGAAAAAGGAAATATCCTCAGATGAAATCTGGAAAGAAGCTTTCTGAGAATCTGCTCTGTGATGTGTGACTTCCACTCACAGAGTTACATCTGTATTTCGTGTATCACTTTGCTAGCCTTATTTCTGTAGAATATGAGAACAGATATTTCGGATCCCTTTGAAGACTATAGGGCCAAAGGAAATATCCTTCGATAACAAAGAGAAGGAAACTTTCTGAACAACTTCTTTGTGTTCTGTGAAATCATCTCACAGAATAACAGCTTTCCCCTCAAGAAGCCTTTCGCTAAGACAGTTCTTGTGGAATTGGCAAAGCGATATTTGGAAGCCCATAGAAGGCTTTGGTGAAAAAGGAAATATCCTCAGATGAAATCTGGAAAGAAGCTTTCTGAGAAACTGCTTAGTGTTCTGTTAATTCATTTCACAGATTTACATCTGTATTTCGTGCATCTCTTTGCTAGCCTTATTTCTGTGGAATCTTTGAACAGATATTTCAGATCCCTTTGAAGACTATAGGGCCAAAGGAAATATCCTCCGATAACAAAGAGAAAGAAGCTTTCTGAGAAACTACTTTGTGTTCTGTGAAATCATCTCACAGAGTTACAGATTTCCCCTCAAGAAGCCTTTTGCTAAGACAGTTCTTGTGGAATTGGCAAAGTGATATTTGGAAGCTCATAGAGGGCTATGGTGAAAAAGGAAATATACTAAGATGAAATCTGGAAAGAAGCTTTCTGAGAAACTGCTTGGTGTTCTCTTAATTCATCTCACAGAGTTACAACTGTATTTCGTGATTCTCTTTGCTAGCCTTATTTCTGTGGAATCTGAGAACAGATATTTCGGATCCCTATGAAGACTATAGGGCCAAAGGAAATATCCTACAATAACAAAGAGAAAGAAGCTTCCTGAGAAACTTCTTTATGTTCTGTGAAATCATCTCACCGAGTTGCAGCTTTCACCTCAAGAAGCCTTTCGCTAACACAGTTCTTGTGGAATTGGCAAAGTGATATTTGGAAGCCCATAGACGGCTACGGTGAAAAAGGAAATATCCTCAGATGAAATCTGGAAAGAAGCTTTCTGAGAAACTGCTCTCTGATGTGTGACTTCCACTCACAGAGTTACATCTGTATTTCGTGGATCTCTTGGGTAGCCTTATTTCTGTGGAATCTGAGAATAGATATTTCGGATCCCTTTGAAGACTATAGGGCCAATGGAAATATCCTCCGATAACAAAGAGAATGAAGCTTTCTGAGAAACTTCTTTGTGTTCTGTGACATCATCTCACAGAGTTACAGCTTTCCCCTCAAGAAGCCATTCGCTAAGACATTTCTTGGGTAATTGGCAAAGTGATATTTGGAAGCCCATAGAGGGCTATGGTGAAAAAGGAAATATCCTCAGATGAAATCTGGAAAGAAGCTTTCTGAGAAACTGCTTAGTGTTCTGTTAATTCATCTCACAGAGTTACATCTGTATTTCGTGCATCTCTTTGGTAGCCTTATTTCTGTGGAATCTGAGAACAGATATTTCGGATCCCTTTGAAGACTATAGGGCCAAAGGAAATATCCTCCGATAACAAAGAGAAAGAGGCTTTCTGTGAAACTTCTTTGTGTTCTGTGAAATCATCTCACAAAGTTACACGTTTCCCTTCAAGAAGCCTTTCGCTAAGACAGTTCTTCTGGAATTGGCAAAGTGATATTTCGAAGCCCCTTGAGGGCTATGGTGAAAAAGGAAATATCCTCAGATGAAATCTGGAAAGAAGCTTTCTGAGAAACTGTTTAGTGTTCTCTTAATTCATCTCACAGAGTTACATCTGTATTTCGTGGATCTCTTGGCTAGCCTTATTTCTGTGAAATCTGAGAACAGATATTTCGAATCCCTTTGAAGATTATAGGGCCAAAGGAAATACCCTCCGATAACAAAGAGAAAGAAGCTTTCTCAGAAACTTCTTTGTGTTCTGTTAAATCATCACACAGAGTTACAGCTTTCCCCTCAAGAAGCCTTTCGCTAAGACAGTTCTTGTGGAATTGGAAAAGTGATATTTGGAAGCCCATAGAGGGCTATGGTGAAAAAGGAAATATCCTCAGATGAAATCTGGAAAGAAGCTTTCTGAGAAACTGCTTAGTGTTCTGTTAATTCAACTCCCAGAGTTACATCTGTATTTCGTGGATCTCTTTGCTAGCCTTATTTCTGTGGAATTTGAGAATAGATATTTCGGATCCCTTTGATGACTATAGGGCGAAAGGAAATATCCTCCGATAACAAAGAGAAAGAAGCTTCCTGAGAAACTTCTTTTTGTTCTGTGAAATCATCTCACCGAGTTGTAGCTTTCACCTTAAGAAACCTTTCGCTAACACAGTTCTTGTGGAATTGGAAAAGTGATATTTGGAAGCCCATAGACGGCTATGGTGAAAAAGGAAATGTCCTCAGATGAAATCTGGAAAGAACCTTACTGAGAAACTGCTTAGTGTTCTGTTAATTCATCTCACAGTGTTACATCTGTGTTTCGTGGATCTCTTTGCTAGCCTTATTTCAGTGGAAGCTGATAACACATATTTCGGATCCCTTTGAAGACTATAGGGCCAAAGGAAATATCCCCCGATAACAAAGGGAAAGAAGCTTTCTGAGAAACTTCTTTGTGTTCTGTGAAATCATCTCACCGAGTTACAGCTTTCTCCTCAAGAAGTCATTCGCGAAGACAGTTCTTGTGGAATTGGCAAAGTGATATTTGGAAGCCCGTAGAGGGCTCTGGTGAAAAAGGAAATTTCCTCTGATGAAATCTGGAAAGAAGCTTTCTGAGAAACTGCTTAGTGTTCTGTTAATTCATCTCACAGAGTTACATGTGTATTTCGTGGATCTCTTAGCTAGCCTTATTTCTATGGAATCTGAGAACAGATATTTCCGATCCCTTTGAAGACTATAGGGCCAAAGGTAATATCCTCCGATAACAAAGAGAAAGAACTTTCTGAGACACTTCTTTTTGTTCTGTGAAATAACTTCAGAGAGTTACAGGTTTCCCCTCAAGAAGCCTTTCGCTAAGACAGTTCTTGTATAATTGGAAACGTGATATTTGGAAGCCCATAGAGGGCTATGGTGAAAAAGGAAATATCCTAAGATGAAATCTGGAAAGAAGCTTTCTGAGAAAGTGCTTTGTGTTCTGTTAATTCATCTCACAGAGTTACATCTGTATTTCGTGGATCTCTTGTCTAGCCTTATTTCTGTGGAATCTGAGAACAGATATTTCGGATCCCTTTGAAGACTGTAGGGAAATATCCTCCGATAACAAAGAGAAAGAAGCTTTCTGAGAATCTTCTTTGTGTTCTGTGAAATCATCTCACAGAGTTACAGCTTTCCCCTCAAGAAGCCTTTCGCTAAGACAGTTCTTGTGGAATTTCAAAGTGATATTTGGCAGCCCTTAGAGGGCTATGGTGAAAAAGGAAATATCCTCAGATGAAACCTGGAAAGAAGCTTTCTGAGAAACTGCTTAGTGTTCTGTTAATTCATCTCACAGAGTTACATCTGTATTTCGTGGATCTCTTTGGTAGCCTTATTTCTGTGGAATCTGAGAACAGATATTTCGGATCCCTTTGAAGACTATAGGGCCAAAGGAAATATCCTCCGATAACAAAGAGAAAGAAGCTTTCTGAGCAACTGCTTTGTGTTCTGTGAAATCATCTCACAGAGTTACAGCTTTCCCCTCAAGAAACCTTTCGCTAAGACAGTTCTTGTGGAATTGGCAAAGTGATATTTGGAAGCCCATAGAGTGCTATGGTGAAAAAGGAAATATCCTCTGATGAAATCTGGAAAGAAGCCTTCTGAGAAACTGCTCTATGAGATGTGACTTCCACTCACAGAGTTATATCTGTATTTCGTGGTTCTCTTTGCTAGCCTTATTTCTGTGGAATCTGAGAACAGATATTTCGGATCCCTTTGAAGAATATAGTGCCAAGGGAAATATCCTCCGACTACAAAGAGAAAGAAGCTTTCTGAGAATCTTCTTTGTGCTCTGTGAAATCATCTCACAGAGTTACAGCTTTCCCCTCAAGAAGCCTTTCGCTAAGACAGTTCTTGTGGAATTGCAAAGTGATATTTGGAAGCCCATAGAGGGCAAGGGTGAAAAAGGAAATATCCTCAGATGAAATCTGGAAAGAAGCTTTTTGAGAAACGGCTTAGGGTTCTGTTAATTCATCTCACAGAGGTACATCTGTATTTCGTGGATCTCTTTGCTAGCCTTATTTCTGTGGTATCTGAGAACAGATATTTCGGATGCCTTTGAAGACTACAGGGCCAAATGAAATATCCTCCGATAACAAACAGAAAGAAGCTTTCTGAGAAACTTCTTTGTGTTCTGTGAAATTATCTCACAGAGTTACAGCTATCCCCTCAAGAAGCCTTTCGCTAAGACAGTTCTTGTGGAATTGGCAAAGTGATACTTGGAACCCCTAGAGGGCTATGGTGAAAAAGGAAATATCCTGAGATGAAATCTGGAAAGAAGCTTTCTAGGAAACTGCTTAGTGTTCTGTTAATTCATCTCACAGAGTTACATCTGTATTTCCTGGATCTCTTTGCTAGCCTTATTTCTGTGGAATCTGAGAAGAGATATTTCGGTTCCCTTTGAAGACTATAGGGTTAAAGGAAATATCCTGCGAAAAGAAAGAGAAAGAAGGTTTCTGAGAAACTTCTTTGTTCTGTGAAATCATCTCACAGAGTTACAGCTTTCCCGTCAAGAAATCTTTCGCTAAGACAGTTCTTGTGGAATTGGCAAAGTGATATTTGCAAGCCCATAGAGGGCTACGGTGAAAAAGGAAATATACTCAGATGAAATCTGGGAAGAAAATTTCTGAGAAACTGCTCTATGAGGTGTGACTTCCACTCACCGAGTTACATCTGTATTTCGTGGATCTCTTTGCTAGCCTTATTTCTGTGGAATCAGAGAACAGATATTTCGGATCCCTTTGAAGACTATAGGGCCAAAGGAAATATCCTCCGATAACAAAGAGAAAGAAGCTTCCTGAGAAACTTCTTTGTGTTCTGTGAAATCATCTCACAGAGTTACAGCTTTCCCCTCAAGAAGCCTTTCGCTAAGACAGTTCTTGTGGAATGGGCAAAGTGATATTTGGAAGCCCCCAGAGGGCTACGGTAAAAAGGAAATATCCGCAGATGAAATCTGGAAAGAAGCTTTCTGAGAAACTGCTTAGTGTTCTGTTAATTCATCTCACAGAGTTACATCTGTATTTCGTGGATCTCTTTGCTAGCCTTATTTCTGTGGAATCTGAGAACAGATATTTCGGATCCCTTTGAAGACTCTAGGGCCAAAGGAAATATCCTCCGATAACAAAGAGAAGAAGCTTTCTGAGAAACTTCTTTGTGTTCTGTAAAATCATCTCACAGAGTTACAGCTTTCCCCTCAAGAAGCCTTTCGCTAAGACAGTTCCAGTGGAATTGGCAAAGTGATATTTGGAAGGCCATAGAGGGCTATGGTGAAAAAGGAAATATCCTCAGATGAAATCTGGAAAGAAGCTTTCTGAGAAACTGCTTAGTGTTCTGTTAATTCATCTCACAGAGTTACATCTGTATTTCATGGATCTCTTTGCTAGCCTTATTTCTGTGGAATCTGAGAACAGATATTTCCGATCCCTTTGTAGACTATAGGGCCAAATGAAATATCCTCCGATAACAAAGAGAAAGAAGCTTTCTGAGAAACTTCTTTGTGTTCTGTGAAATCATCTCACAGAGTTACAGCTATCCCCTCAAGAAGCCTTTCGCTAAGACAGTTCTTGTGGAAATGGCAAAGTGATACTTGGAAGCCCATAGAGGGCTATGGTGAAAAAGGAAATATCCTCAGATGAAATCTGGAAAGAAGCTTTCTGAGAAACTACTTAGTGTTCTGTTAATTCATCTCACAGAGTTACATCTGTATTTCGTGGATCTCTTTGCTAGCCTTATTTCTGTGGAATCTGAGAAGAGATATTTCCGATCCCTTTGAAGACTATAGGGTTAAAGGAAATATCCTGCGAAAAGAAAGAGAAAGAAGGTTTCTGAGAAACTTCTGTGTGTTCTGGGAAATCATCTCACAGAGTTACAGCTTTCCCCTCAAGAAGCCTTTCGCTAAGACAGTTCTTGTGGAATTGGCAAAGTGATATTTGCAAGCCCATAGAGGGCTATGGTGAAAAAGGAAATATCCTCAGATGAAATCTGGAAAGAAACTTTCTGAGAAACTGCTCTATGAGGTGGAACTTCCACTCACAGAGTTACATCTCTATTTCGTAGATCTCTTTGCTAGCCTTATTTCTGTGGAATCTGAGAAGAGATATTTCCGATCCCTTTGAAGACTATAGGGTTAAAGGAAATATCCTGCGAAAAGAAAGAGAAAGAAGCTTTCTGAGAATCTTCTTTGTGTTCTGTGAAATAATCTCACAGAGTTACAGCTTTCCTCTCAAGAAGCCTTTCGCTAAGACAGTTCTTGTGGAATTGCAAAGTGATATTTGGCAGCCCTTAGAGGGCTATGGTGAAAAAGGAAATATCCTCAGATGAAATCTGGAAAGAAGCTTTCTAAGAAACTGCTTAGTGTTCTGTTAATTCATCTCACAGAGTTACATCTGTATTTCGTTGATCTCTTTGCTAGCCTTATTTCTGTGGAATCTGAGAATAGATATTTCGGATACCTTTGAAGACTATAGGGCCAAAGGAAATATCCTCCAATAACAAAGAGAAGAAGCTTTCTGAGAAGCTTCTTTGTGTTCTTTGAAATCATCTCACAGAGTTACAGCTTTCCCCTCAAGAAGCCTTTCACTAAGCCGTTCTTGTGGAATTTGCAAAGTGATATTTGGAAGCCCATAGAGGGCTAGGGTGAAAAAGGAAATATCCTCAATGAAATCTGGAAAGAAGCTTTCTGAGAAACTGCTTAGTGTACTGTTAATTCATCTCAAAATGTTACATCTGTATTTCGTGGATCTCTTTGCTAGCCTTATTTCTGTGGAATCCGAGTACAGATATTTAGGATCCCTTTGAAGACTATAGGGCCAAAGGAAATATCCTGCGATAACAAAGAGAAAGAAGCTTTCTGAGAAACTTCGTTGTTTTCTGTGAAATCATTTCACAGAGTTTCAGATTTCCCCTCAAGAAGCCTTTCGCTAAGATAGTTCTTTTGGAATTGGCAATGTGATATTTGGAAGCCCCTAAAGGGCGATGGTGAAAAAGGAAATATCCTCAGATGAAATCTGGAAAGAAGATTTCTGAGAAACTGCTTAGTGTTCTGTTAATTCATCTCACAGAGTTACATGTGTATTTCCTGGATCTCTTTGCTAGCCTTATTTCGGTGTAATCTGAGAACAGATATTTCGTATCCCTTTGAAGAATATAGGGCCAAAGGAAATATCCGGCGATAACAAAGAGAAATAAGCTTTTTAGAAACTGCTTTGTGTTCTGTGAAATCATCTCACAGAGTTACAGCTTTCCCCTGAAGAATCCTTTCGCTAAGACAGTTCTTGTGGAATTGGCAAAGTGATATTTGGAAGCCCATAGAGTGCTATGGTGAAAAAGGAAATATCCTCTGATGAAATCTGGAAAGAAGCCTTCTGAGAAACTGCTCTATGAGGTGTGACTTCCACTCCCAGAGTTACATCTGTATTTCGTGGATCTCTTTGCTAGCCTTGTTTCGGTGGAATCTGAGAACAGATGTTTCGGATCCCTTTGAAGACTATAGGGCCAAAGGAAATATCCTCCTATAACAAAGAGAAAGAAGCTTTCTGAGAAACTTCTTTGAATTTTTTGAAATCATCTCACAGAATTACAGCTTTCCCGTCAAGAAGCCTTTCGCTAAGACAGTTCTTGTGGAACTGGCAGTGTGATATTTGCAAGCCCATAGAGGGCTATGGTGAAAAAGGAAATATTCTCAGATGAAATCTGGAAAGAAGCTTTCAGAGAAACTGCTTAGTGTTCTGTTAATTCATCTCACAGAGTTATATCTGTATTTCGTGGATCTCTTTGCTAGCCTTATTTCTGTGGAATCTGATAACAGATATTTCGGATCCCTTTGAAGACTATAGGGCCAAAGGAAATATCCTCAAATAACAAAGAAAATGAGGCTTTCTGAGAAACTTCTTTGTGTTCTGTGAAATCATCTCACAGAGTTAAAAATTTCCCCTCAAGAAGCTTTTCGCTAAGACAGTTCTTTTGGAATCGGCAAAGTGATAATTGGAAGCCCATAGAGGGCTATGGTGAAAAATTAAATATTCTTAGTTGAAATCTGGAAAGAAGCTTTCTGAGAAACTGCTTAGGGTTCGGTTAATTCATCTCACGGAGTTACATCTCTATTTCGTGGATCTCTTTGCTAGCCTTATTTCTGTGGAACCTGAGAACAGATATTTCGGATCCCTTTGAAGACTATAGGGCCAAAGGAAATATCCTGCGATAACAAAGAGAAAGAAGCTTTCTGAGAAACTGCTTTGTGTTCTGTGAAATAATTTCACAGAGTTACAGCTTTCCCCTCAAGAAGCCTTTCGCTAAGACAGTTCTTGTGGAATTGGAAAAGTGATATTTGGAAGCCCATAGAGGGCTATGGTGAAAAAGGAAATATCCTCAGATGAAATCTGGAAAGAAGCTTTCTGAGAAAGTGCTTTGTGTTCTGTTAATTCATCTCACAGAGTTACATCTGTATTTCGTGGATCTCTTGCCTAGTCTTATTTCTGTGGAATCTGAGAACAGATATTTCGGATCCCTTTGAAGACTGTAGGGAAATATCCTCCGATAACAAAGAGAAAGAGCTTTCTGAGAATCTTCTTTGTGTTCTGTGAAATCATCTAACAGAGTTACAGCTTTCCCCTCAAGAAGCCTTTCGCTAAGACAGTTCTTGTGGAATGGGCAAAGTGATATTTTGAAGCCCATGGAGGGCTACGGTAAAAAGGAAATATCCGCAGATGAAATCTGGAAAGAATCTTTCTGAGAAACTGCTTAGTGTTCTGTTAATTCATCTCACAGAGTTACATCTGTATTTCGTGGATCTCTTTGCTAGCCTTATTTCTGTGGAATCTGAGAACAGATATTTCGGATCCCTTTGAAGACTATAGGGCCAAAGGAAATATCCTCCGATAACAAAGAGAAGAAGCTTTCTGAGAAACTTCTTTGTGTTCTGTAAAATCATCTCACAGAGTTACAGCTTTCCCCTCAAGAAGCCTTTCGCTAAGACAGTTCCAGTGGAATTGGCAAAGTGATATTTGGAAGGCCATAGAGGGCTATGGTGAAAAAGGAAATATCCTCAGATGAAATCTGGAAAGAAGCTTTCTGAGAAACTGCTTAGTGTTCTGTTAATTCATCTCACAGAGTTACATCTGTACTTCGTGGATCTCTTTGCTAGCCTTATTTCTGTGGAATCTGAGAACAGATATTTCCGATCCCTTTGTAGACTATAGGGCCAAATGAAATATCCTCCGATAACAAAGAGAAAGAAGCTTTCTGAGAAACTTCTTTGTGTTCTGTGAAATCATCTCACAGAGTTACAGCTATCCCCTCAAGAAGCCTTTCGCTAAGACAGTTCTTGTGGAAATGGCAAAGTGATACTTGGAAGCCCATAGAGGGCTATGGTGAAAAAGGAAATATCCTGAGATGAAATCTGGAAAGAAGCTTTCTGAGAAACTGCTTAGTGTTCTGTTAATTCATCTCACAGAGTTACATCTGTATTTCGTGGATCTCTTTGCTAGCCTTATTTCTGTGGAATCTGAGAAGAGATATTTCCGATCCCTTTGAAGACTATAGGGTTAAAGGAAATATCCTGCGAAAAGAAAGAGAAAGAAGGTTTCTGAGAAACTTCTGTGTGTTCTGGGAAATCATCTCAGAGAGTTACAGCTTTCCCCTCAAGAAACCTTTCGCAAAGACAGTTCTTGTGGAATTGGCAAAGTGATATTTGCAAGCCCATAGAGGGCTATGGTGAAAAAGGAAATATCCTCAGATGAAATCTGGAAAGAAACTATCTGAGAAACTGCTCCATGAGGTGGAACTTCCACTCACAGAGTTACATCTCTATTTCGTAGATCTCTTTGCTAGCCTTATTTCTGTGGAATCTGAGAAGAGATATTTCCGATCCCTTTGAAGATTATAGGGTTAAAGGAAATATCCTGCGAAAAGAAAGAGAAAGAAGGTTTCTGAGAATCTTCTTTGTGTTCTGTGAAATCATCTCACAGAGTTACATCTTTCCCCTCAGAAGCCTTTCGCTAAGACAGTTCTTGTGGAATTGCAAAGTGATATTTGGAAGCCCATAAGAGCTCGGGAGAAAAAGGAAATATCCTCAGTTGAAATTTGTAAAGAAGTTTTCTGAGAAACTGCTTAGTGTTCTGTTAATTCATCTCACAGAGTTACAACTGTATTTCGTGGATCTCTTTCCTAGCCTTATTTCTGTGGAATCTGAGAACAGATATTTCGGATCCCTTTGAAGCCTATAGTGCCAAGGGAAATATCCTCCGATAACAAAGAGAAAGAAGCTTTCTGAGAAACTTCTTTGTGTTCTGTGAAATCATCTCACACAGTTAGAGCTTTCACTTCCAGAAGCCTTTCACTAAGACAGTTCTTGTGGAATTGGCAATGTGATATTTGGAAGCCCTTAGAGGGCTATGGTGAAAAAGGAAATATCCTCAGATGAAATCTGGAAAGAAGCTTTTTGAGAAACTGCTTAGTGTTCTCTTAATTCATCTCACAGTGTTACATCTCTAAGTCGTGGATCTCTTGGCTAGCCTTATTTCTGTGGAATCTGAGAACAGATATTTCGGATACCTTTGAGGACTATAGGGCCAAGGGAAATATCCTCCGATAACAAAGAGAAAGAAGCTTTCTGAGAATCTTCTTTGTGTTCTGTGAAATAATCTCACAGAGTTACAGCTTCCCTCTCAAGAAGCCTTTCGCTAAGACAGTTCTTGTGGAATTGCAAAGTGATATTTGGCAGCCCTTAGAGGGCTATGGTGAAAAAGGAAATATCCTCAGATGAAATCTGGAAAGAAGCTTTCTAAGAAACTGCTTAGTGTTCTGTTAATTCATCTCACAGAGTTACATCTGTATTTCGTTGATCTCTTTGCTAGCCTTATTTCGGTGGAATCTGAGAATAGATATTTCGGATACCTTTGAAGACTATAGGGCCAAAGGAAATATCCTCCAATAACAAAGAGAAGAAGCTTTCTGAGAAGCTTCTTTGTGTTCTGTGAAATCATCTCACAGAGTTACAGCTTTCCCCTCAAGAAGCCTTTCACTAAGACCGTTCTTGTGGAATTGGCAAAGTGATATTTGGAAGCCCATAGAGGGCTAGGGTGAAAAAGGAAATATCCTCAATGAAATCTGGAAAGAAGCGTTCTGAGAAACTGCTTAGTGTACTGTTAATTCATCTCAAAGTGTTACATCTGTATTTCGTGGATCTCTTTGCTAGCCTTATTTCTGTGGAATCCGAGTACAGATATTTAGGATCCCTTTGAAGACTATAGGGCCAAAGGAAATATCCTGCGATAACAAAGAGAAAGAAGCTTTCTGAGAAACTTCGTTGTGTTCTGTGAAATCATTTCACAGAGTTTCAGATTTCCCCTCAAGAAGCCTTTCGCTAAGATAGTTCTTTTGGAATTGGCAATGTGATATTTGGAACCCCCTAAAGGGCGTTGGTGAAAAAGGAAATATCCTCAGATGAAATCTGGAAAGAAGATTTCTGAGAAACTGCTTAGTGTTCTGTTAATTCATCTCACAGAGTTACATCTGTATTTCCTGGATCTCTTTGCTAGCCTTATTTCTGTGTAATCTGAGAACAGATATTTCGGATCCCTTTGAAGACTATAGGGCCAAAGGAAATATCCTGCGATAACAAAGAGAAATAAGCTTTTTAGAAACTGCTTTGTGTTCTGTGAAATCATCTCACAGAGTTACAGCTTTCCTCTCAAGAAGCCTTTCGATAAGACAGTTCTTGTGGAATTGCAAAGTGATATTTGGCAGCCCTTAGAGGGCTATGGTGAAAAAGGAAATATCCTCAGATGAAATCTGGAAAGAAGCTTTCTGAGAAACTGCTTAGTGTTCTGTTAATTCATCTCACAGAGTTACATCTGTAATTCGTGGATTTCTTTGCTAGCCTTATTTCTGTGGAATCTGAGAACAGATATTTCGGATCCATTTGAAGACTATAGGGCCAAAGGAATTATCCTCCGGTAACAAAGAGAAGAAGCTTTCTGAGGAGCTTCTTTGTGTTCTTTGAAATCATCTCACAGAGTTATAGCATTCCCCTCAAGAAGCCTTTCACTAAGACCGTTCTTGTGGAATTGGCAAAGTGATATTTGGAAGCGCATAGAGGGCTAGGGTGACAAAGGAAATATCCTCAAATGAAATCTGGAAAGAAGCTTTCGGAGAAACTGCTTAGTGTACTGTTAATTCATCTCACAGAGTTACATCTGTATTTCGTGGATCTCTTTGCTAGCCTTATTTCTGTGTAATCTGAGAACAGATATTTCGGATCCCTTTGAAGACTATAGGGCCAAAGGAAATATCCTGCGATAACAAAGAGAAATAAGCTTTCTTAGAAACTGCTTTGTGTTCTGTGAAATCATCTCACAGAGTTACAGCTTTCCCCTCCAGAAACCTTTCGCTAAGACAGTTCTTGTGGAATTGGCAAAGTGATATTTGGAAGCCCATAGAGTGCTATGGTGAAAAAGGAAATATCCTCTGATGAAGTCTGGAAAGAAGCCTTCTGAGAAACTGCTCTATGAGGTGTGACTCCCACTCACAGAGTTACATCTGTATTTCGTGGATCTCTTTGCTAGCCTTATTTTGGTGGAATCTGAGAACAGATGTTTCGGATCCCTATGAAGACTATAGGGCCAAAGGAAATATCTTCTGATAACAAAGAGAAAGAAGTTTTCTGGGAATCATCTTTGAATTTTTTGAAATCATCTCACAGAGTTACAGCTTTCCCCTCAAGAAGCCTTTCGCTAAGACAGTTCTTGCGGAACTGGAAATGTGATATTTGGAAGCCCATAAGGGCTATGGTGAAAAAGGAAATATCCTCAGATGAAATCTGGAAAGAAGCTTTCAGAGAAACTGTTTAGTGTTCTCTTAATTCATCTCACAGAGTTACATCTATATTTCGTGGATCTCTTTGCTAGCGTTATTTCTGTGGAATCTGAGAACAGATATTTCGAATTCCTTTGAACATTATAGGGCTAAAGGAAATATCCTGCGATATCAAAGAGAAATAAACTTTCTGAGAAACTTCTTTGTGTTCTGTGAATTCATCTCACAGAGTTACAGCTTGCCCCTCAAGAAGCCTTTCGCTAAGACAGTTCTTGTGGAATTGGCAAAGTGATATTTGGAAGCCCATAGAGGGCTAGGGTGAAAAAGGAAATATCCTCAGATGAAATCTGGAAAGAAGCTTTCTGAGAAACTGCTTAGTGTACGGTTAATTCATCTCACAGAGTTACATCTGTATTTCGTGAATCTCTTTACTAGCCTTATTTCTGTGGAATCTGAGAACAGATATTTCGGATCCCTTTGAAGACTATAGGGCCAAAGGAAATATCCTCCGATAACAAAGAGAAAGAAGATTTCTGAGAAACTTCTTTGTGTTCTGTGAATTCATCTCACAGAGTTACAGCTTTCCCCTCAAGGAGCCTTTCGCTAAGACAGTTCTTGTGGAATTGGCAAAGTGATATTTGAAAGCCCACAGAGGGCTATGGTGAAAAAGGAAATATCCTCAGATGAAATCTGGAAAGAAGCTTTCTGAGAAACTGCTCTATGATGTTTGACTTCCACTCACAGAGTTACATCTGTATTTCGTGGATCTCTTTGCTAGCCTTATTTCTTGGAATCTGAGAAGAGATATTTCGGATCCCTTTGAAGACTATAGGGCCAAAGGAAATATCCTCGGATAACAAAGAGAAAGAAGCTTTCTGAGATACTTCTTTGTGTTCTGTGAAATCATCTCACAGAGTTACAGCTTTCCCCTCAAGAAGCCTTTCGCTGAGACAGTTCTTGTTGAATTGGCAAAGTGATACTTGGAAGCCCATAGAGGGCTATGGTGAAAAAGGAAATATCCTCAGATGATATCTGGAAAGAAGCTTTCTGAGAAACTGCTTAGTGTTCTGTTAATTCATCTCACAGAGTTACATCTGTATTTCGTGGATCTCTTTGCTAGCCTTATTTCTGTGGAATCTGAGAACAGATATTTCGGATCCCTTTGAAGACTATAGGGCCAAGGGAAATATCCTGCGATAACAAAGAGAAAGAAGCTTTCTGAGAAACTTCTTTGTGTTCTGTGAATTCATCTCATAGAATTACAGCTTTCCCCTCAAGAATCCTTTCGCTAAGACAGTTCTTGTGGAATTGGCAAAGTGATATTTGGAAGCCCATAGAGGGCTATGGTGAAAAAGGAAATATCCTCCGATGAAATCTGGAAAGAAGCTTTCTGAGAAACTGCTTAGTGGTGTGTTAATTCAACTCACAGAGTTACATCTGTATTTCGTGGATCTCTTTGCTAGCCTTATTTCTGTGGAATCTGAGAACAGATATTTCGGATCCCTTTGAAGACTATAGGGCCAAAGGAAATATCCTGCGATAACAAGGGAAAGAAGCTTTCAGAGAAAGGTCTTTGGGTTCTGTGAAATCATCTCACAGAGCTACAGCTTTCCCCTCAAGAAGCCTTTCGCTAAGACAGTTCTTGTGGAATTGGCAAAGTGATATTTGGAAGCCCATAGAGGGTATGGTGAAAAAGGAAATATCCTCAGATGAAATCTGGAAAGAAGCTTTCTGAGAAACTGCTCTCTGATGACAGTCTTCAACTCACAGAGATACATCTGTATTTCGTGGATCTCTTTGCTAGGCTTATTTCTGTGGAATCTGAGAAGAGATATTTCGGATCCCTTTGAAGACTATAGGGCTGAAGGAAATATCCTCCGATAACAAAGACAAAGAAGCTTTCTGAGATGCTTCTTTGTGTTCTGTGAAATCATCTCACAGAGTTACAGCTTTCCCCTCAAGAAGCCTTTCGCTGAGACAGTTCTTGTCGAATTGGCAAAGTGATATTTGGAAGACCATAGAGGGCTATGGTGAAAAAGGAAATATCCTCAGATGAAATCTGGAAAGAAGCTTTCTGAGAAACTGCTTAGTGTTTACTTAATACATCTCACAGAGTTACATCTGTATTTCGTGGATCTCTTGGCTAGCCTTCTTTCTGTGGAATCTGAGAACCGATATTTCGGATCCCTTTGAAGACAATAGGGCCAAAAGAAATATCCTGCGATAACAAAGAGAAAGAAACTTCTCAGAAACTTCTTTGTGTTCTGTGAAATCATCTCATAGAGTTATAACTTTCCCCTAAAGAAGCCTTTCGCTAAGACAGTTCTTTTGGATTTGGCAAAGTGATATTTGAAAGCCCCTAGACGGCTATGGTGAAAAAGGAAATATCCTCAGATGAAATCTGGAAAGAAGCTTTGTGAGAAACTGCTCTATGATGTGTGACTTCCACTGACATAGTTACATCTGTATTTCGTGGATCTCTTTGCTAGCCTTATTTGGGTGGAATCTGAGAAAAGATATTTCGGATCCCTTTGAAGACTATAAAGCCAAAGGAAATATCCTCCGATAACAAAAGAAAGAAGCTTTCTGAGAAACTTCTTTGTGTTCTGTGAAATAATCTCACAGAGTTACAGCTTTCCCCTCAAGAAGCCTTTCGCTAAGACAGTTCTTGTGGAATTGGCAAAGTGATATTTGGAAGCCCATAGAGGGCTATGGTGAAAAAGGAAATATCCTCAGATGAAATCTGGCAAGAAGCTTTCTGAGAAACTGTTTAGTGTTCTGTTGATTCACCTCACAGATTTAAGTCTGTATTTCGTGGATCTCTTTGCTAGCCATATTTCTGTGGAATCTGAGAACAGATATTTCGGATCCCTTTGAAGACTATAGGGCCAAAGGAAATATCCTCTGATAACAAAGAGAAAGAAGGTTTCTGAGAAACTTCTTTGTGTTCTGTGAATTCATTTCACAGAGTTACAGTATTCCCCTCAAGAAGCCTTTCGCTAAGACAGTTTTTGTGGAATTGGCAAAGTGATATTTGGGAGCCCTTAGCGGGCTATGGTGAGAAAAGAAATATCCTCAGATGAAATCTGGAAAGAAGCTTTCGGAGTAACTGCTCTATGATGTGTGAAATCCACTCACAGAGTTACGTCTGTATTTCGTGGATCTCTTTGCTTACCTTATTTCTGTGGAATCTGAGAACAGATATTTCAGATCCCTTTGAACACTAAAGGGCCAAAGGAAATATCCTCCGATAACAAAGAGAAAGAAGCTTTCTGAGAAGCTTCTCTGTGTTCCGTGAAATCATCTCACAGAGTTACAGCTTTCCCTCAAGAAGCCTTTCGCTAAGACAGTTCTTGTGGAATTGGCAAAGTTATATTTGGAAGCCCATAGACGGCTAGGTTGAAAAAGGAAATATCCTCAGATGAAATCTGGAAAGAAGCTTTCTGAGAAACTGCTTAGTGTTCTGTTAATTTATCTCACAGAGTTACATCTGTATTTCGTGGATCTCTTTGCTAGCCTTATTTCTGTTGAATCTGAGAATGGATATTTCGGATCCCTTTGAAGACTATAGGGCCAAAGGAAATATCCTCCGATAACAAAGAGAAAGAAGGTTTCTGAGAAACTTCTTTGTGTTCTGTGAAATCATCTCACAGAGTTACAGCTTTCCCCTCAAGGAACCTTTCTATAAGACAGTTCTTGTGAAATTGGCAAAGTGATATTTGGAAGCCCATAGAGGGCTACGGTCAAAAAGGAAATATCCTCACATGAAATCTGGAAAGAAGCTTTCTGAGAAACTGCTTAGTGTTCTGTTAATTCATCTCACAGAGTTACATTTGTATTTCGTGGATCTCTTTACTAGCCTTATTTCTGTGGAATCAGAGAACAGATATTTCGGAACTTTTGAAGACTATAGGGTAAAAGGAAGTATCCTCGGATAACAAAGAGAAAGAAGCTTTCTGAGAAACTTCTATGTGTTCTGTGAAATCATCTCACAGAGTTACAGCTTTCCCCTCAAGAAGCCTTTTGCTAAGAGAGTTCTTGTGGAATTGGCAAAGTGATATTTGGAAGCCCATAGAGGGCTATCTTGAAAAAGGAAATATCCTCAGATGAAATCTGGAAAGAAGCTTTCTGAGAAAATGATTAGTGTTATCCTAATTCATCTCACAGAGTTACATGTGTATTTCGTGGATCTCTTTGCTAGCCTTATTTCTGTGGAATCTGAGAACAGATATTTCGAATCCCTTTGAAGAATATTGTGCCATAGGAAATATCCTCCGATAACAAAGACAAAGAAGCTTTCGTGAAACTTCTTTGTGTTCTGTGAAATCATCTCACAGAGTTACAGCTTTTCCTACAAGAAGCCTTGCGCTAAGACAGTTCTTGTGGAATTGGCAAAGTGATATTTGGAAGCCCATAGAGGGCTATTACGAAAAAGGAAATATCCTCAGATGAAATCTGGAAAGAAGCTTTCTGAGAAACTGCTTAGTGTTCTGTTAATTCATCTCACAGAGTTACATGTGTATTTCGTGGATCTCTTTGCTAGCCTTATTTCTGTGGAATCTGAGAACAGATATTTCGGATCCCTTTGAAGACTATAGGGCCAAAGGAAATATCCTCCGATAACAAAGAGAAAGAAGCTTTCTGAGAAACTTCTTTGTGTTCTGTGAAATCATCTCACAGAGTTACAGCTTTCCCCTCAAGGAGCCTTTCGCTCAGACAGTTCTTGTGGAATTGGCAAAGTGATATTTGGAAGCCCATAGAGGGCTATGGTGAAAAAGGTAATATCCTCAGATGAAATCTGGAAAGAAGCTTTCTGAGAAACTGCTTAGTGTTCTGTTATTTCATCTTACAGAGTTACATGTGTATTTCGTGGATCTCTTTGCTAGCCTTATTTCTGTGGAATCTGAGAACATATATTTCGGATCCCTTTGAAGACTATAGGGCCAAAGGAAATATCCTCCGATAACAAAGAGAAAGAAGCTTTCTGAGAAACTTCTCTGTGTTCTGTGAAATCATCTCACAGAGTTACAGCTTTCCCCTCAAGAAGCCTTTCGCTAAGACAGTTCTTGTGGAATTGGCATAGTGATATTTGGAAGCCCATAGAGGGATATGGTGAAAAAGGAAATTTCCTGAGATGAAATCTGGAAGGAAGTTGTCTGAGAAACTGCTTAGTGTTCTGTTAATTCATCTCACAGAGTTACATGTGTATTTCGTGGATCTCTTTGCTAGCCTTATTTCTGTTGAATCTGAGAACAGATATTTCGGATCGCTTTGAAGACTATAGGGCCAAAGGAAATATCCTCCGATAACAAAGAGAAAGAAGCTTTCTGAGAAACTTCTTTGTGTTCTGTGAAATCATCTCACAGAGTTACAGCTTACCCCTCAAGAAGCCTTTCGCTAAGACAGTTCTTGTGGAATTGGCAAAGTGATATTTGGAAGCCCATAGAGATCTATGGTGAAAAAGGAAATATTCTCAGATGAAATCTGGAAAGAAGCTTTCTGAGAAACTGCTTAGTGTTCTGTTAATTCATCTCACAGAGTTACATGACTATTTGGTTTATCTTTTTCATAGCCTTATTTCTGTGGAATCTGAGAACAGATATTTCGGATCCCTTTATAGAATATGGGGCCAAAGGAAATATACTCCGATAACAAAGAAAAAGAAGCTTTCTGAGAAACTTCTTTGTGTTCTGTGAAATCATCTCACAGAGTTACAGCTTTCCCCCCAAGAAGACTTTCGCGAAGACAGTTCTTCTGGAAATGGCACAGTGATATTTGGAAGCCCATAGAGGGCTATGCTGAAAAAGGAAATATCCTCAGAGGAAATCTGCAAAGAAGCTTTATGAGAAACTGCTTAGTGTTCTTTTAATTCATCTCACAGAGTTACATGTGTATTTCGTGGATCTCTTTGCTAGCCTTATTTCTGTGGAATCTGAGAACAGATGTTTCGGATCCCTTTGAAGACTATAGGGCCTAAGGAAATAGCCTCCGATAACAAAGAGAAAGAAGCTTTCTGAGAAACTTCTTTCTGTTTTGTGAAAGCGTCTCACCGAGTTACAGCTTTCCCCTCAAGAAAACTTTCGCTAAGACAGTTCTCGTGATATTGGCAAACTGATATTTGGAAGCCCTTAGAGGGCTATGGTGAAAAAGGAGATATCCTCAGATTAAATCTGGAAAGAAGTTTTCAGAGAAACTGATTAGTGTTCTGTTAATTCATCTCACAGAGTTACATCTGTATTTCGTAGATCTCTTTGCTAGCCTTATTTCTGTGGAATCTGAGAACAGATTTTTCAAATCCCTTTGAAGACTATAGGGCCAAAGGAAATATCCTCCGATAACAAAGAGAAAGAAGTTTTCTGAGAAACTTCTTTGTGTTCTGTGAAATCATCTCACAGAGTTACAGCTTCCCCTCAAGAAGCCTTTCGCTAAGACAGTTCTAGTGGAATTGGCAAAGTGTTATTTGGAAGCCAACAGAGGGCTATGGCGAAAAAGGAAATATCCTCAGATGAAATCTGGAAAGAAGCTTTCTGAGAAACTGCTTAGTGTTCTGTTAATTCATCTCACAGAGTTACATGTGTATTTCGTGGATCTCCTTGCTAGCCTTATTTCTGTGGAATCTGAGAACAGATATTTCGGATACATTGAAGGCTGTAGGGCCAAAGGAAGTATCCTCCGATAACAAACAGAAAGAAGCTTTCTGAGAAACTTCTTTGTGTTCTGTGAAATCATCTCACAGAGTGACAGCTTTCCCCTCAAGAAGCCTTTCGCTAAGACAGTTCTTGTGGAATTGGCAAAGTGATATTTGGCAGCCCTTAAAGGGCTATGATGAAAAAGGAAATCTCCTCAGATGAAATCTGGATAGAGGCTTTCTGAGAAACTGCTTAGTGTTCTGTTAATTCATCTCACAGAGTTACATATGTATTTCGTGGATCTCTTTGCTAGCCTTATTTCTGTGGAATCAGAGAACAGATATTTCGGTTGCCTTTGGAGACTATAGGGCCAAAGGAAATATCCTCCGATAACAAAGAGAAAGAAGCTTTCTGAGAAACTTCTTTGTGTTCTGTGAAATCATCTCACAGAGTTACAGATTTCCCCTCAAGAAGCCTTTCGCTAAGAGAGTTCTTGTGGAATTGGCAAAGTGATATTTGGAAGCCCATAGAGGGCTATGGTGAAAAAGGAAATATCCTCAGATGAAATTGGGAAAGAAGCTTTCTGAGAAACTGCTTAGTGTTCTGTTAATTCATCTACCAGTGTTACATGTGTATTTTGTGCATCTCTTTGCTAGCCTTATTTCTGTGGAATTTGAGAACAGATATTTCGGATCCCTTTGAAGACTATCTGGCCAAAGGAAATATCCTCCGATAACAAAGAGAAAGAAGCTTTCTGAGAAACTTCTTTGTGTTCTGTGAAATCATCTCACAGAGTTACAGCTTTCCCCTCAAGAAGCCTTTCGCTAAGACAGTTCCTGTGTAATAGGCAAAGTGATCTTTGGATGCCCATAGAGAGCTATGGTGAAAAAGGAAATATCCTCAGATGGAATCTGGAAAGAACCTTTCTGAGAAACTTCTTTGTGATCTTGAAATCATCTCACAGAGTTACAGCTTTCCCCTCAAGAAGCCTTTCGCTAAGACAGTTCTTGTGGAATTGGCAAAGGGATATTTGGAAGCACATAGAGGGCTAAGGTGAAAAAGGAAATATCCTCAGCGGAAATCTAGGAAGAAGCTTTCTGAGAAACTGCTTAGAGTTCTGTTAATTCATCTCACAGAGTTACATCTGTATTTCGTGGATCTCTTTGCTAGCCTTATTTCTGTGGAATCTGAGAAAAGATATTTCGGATCCCGTTGAAGACAATACGGCCAAAGGAAATATCCTCCGATAACAAAGAGAAAGAAGCTTTCTGAGAAACTTCTTTGTTTTCTGTGAAATCATCTCACAGAGTTACAGCTTTCCCCTCCAGAAGCCTTTCGTAAAGGCAGTTCTTGTGGAATTGGCAAAGTGATCTTTGGAAGCCCATAGAGGTCTATGGTGAAAAAGGAAATATCCCCAGTTGAAATCTGGAAAGAAGCTTTCTTAGAAACTGCTTAGTGTTCTGTTAATACATCTTACAGAGTTACATATGTATTTCGTGGATCTCTTTGCTAGCATTATTTCTGTGGAATCAGAGAACAGATATTTCGGTTGTCTTTGAAGACTATAGGGCCAAAGGAAATATCCTGAGATAACAAAGAGAAAGAAGCTTTCTGAGAAACTTCTTTGTGTTCTGTGAAATCATCTCACAGAGTTACAGCTTTCCCCTCAAGAAGCCTTTCGCTAAGACAGTTGTTGTGGAATTGGCAAAGTGATATTTGGGAGCCCTTAGAGGGCTATGGTGAAAAAGGAAATCTCCTCAGATGAAATCTGGAAAGAAGCTTTCTGAGAAACTGCTTAGTGTTCTGTTAACTCATCTCACAGGGTTAAATGTGTATTTCGTGGATCTCTTTGCTAGCCTTATTTCTGTGGAATCTGAGAACAGATATTTCGGATCGCTTTGAAGACTATAGGGCCAAAGGAAATATCCTCCGATAACAAAGAGAAAGAAGCTTTCTGAGAAACTTCTTTGTGTTCTGTGAAATAGTCTCACGGAGTTACAGCTTTCCCCTCAAGAAGCCTTTCGCAAAGACAGTTCTTGTGGAATTGGCAAAGTGATATTTGGAAGCCCATAGAAGGCTATTTTGAAAAAGGAAATATCCTCAGATGAAATCTGGAAAGAAGCTTTCTGAGAAAGTGCTTAGTGTTTTGTTAATTCATCTAACAGAGTTACATGTGTATTTCGTAGATCTCTTTGCTAGACTTATTTCTGTCGAATCTGAGAACAGATATTTCGGATCCCTTTGAAGACTATAGGGCCAATGGAAATATCCTCCGATAACAAAGAGAAAGAAGCTTTCTGAGAAACTTCTTTGTGTTCTGTGAAATCATCTCACAGAGTTACAGCTTTCCCCTCAAGAAGCCTTTCGCTAAGACAGTTCCTGTGTAATAGGCAAAGTGATCTTTGGATGCCCATAGAGAGCTATGGTGAAAAAGGAAATATCCTCAGATGAAATCTGGAAAGAAGGTTTCTGATTAACTTCTTAGTGTTCTGTTAATTCATCTCACAGAGTTACATGTGTATTTCGTGGATCTCTTTGCTAGCCTTATTTCTGTGGAATCTGAGAACAGATATTTCGGATCGCTTTGAAGACTATAGGGCCAAAGGAAATATCCTCCGATAACAAAGAGAAAGAAGCTTTCTGAGAAACTTCTTTGTGTTCTGTGAAATCATCTCACGGAGTTACAGCTTTCCCCTCAAGAAGCCTTTCGCAAAGACAGTTCTTGTGGAATTGGAAAAGTGATATTTGGAAGCCCATAGAAGGCTATTTTGAAAAAGGAAATATCCTCAGATGAAATCTGGAAAGAAGCTTTCTGAGAAAGTGCTTAGTGTTTTGTTAATTCATCTAACAGAGTTACATGTGTATTTCGTAGATCTCTTTGCTAGCCTTATTTCTGTCGAATCTGAGAACAGATATTTCGGATCCCTTTGAAGACTATAGGGCCAATGGAAATATCCTCCGATAACAAAGAGAAAGAAGCTTTCTGAGAAACTTCTTTGTGTTCTGTGAAATCATCTCACAGAGTTACAGCTTTCCCCTCAAGAAGCCTTTCGCTAAGACAGTTCCTGTGTAATAGGCAAAGTGATCTTTGGATGCCCATAGAGAGCTATGGTGAAAAAGGAAATATCCTCAGATGAAATCTGGAAAGAAGGTTTCTGATTAACTTCTTAGTGTTCTGTTAATTCATCTCACAGAGTTACATGTGTATTTCGTGGATCTCTTTGCTAGCCTTATTTCTGAAGAATCTGAGAACAGGTATTTCGGATCCCTTTGAAGACTATAGGGCCAAAGGATATATCCTCCGATAACAAAGAGAAAGAAGCTTTCTCAGAAACTTCTTTGTGATCTGTGAAATCATCTCACAGAGTTACAGCTTTCCCCTCAAGAAGCCTTTCGCTAAGACAGTTCTTGTGGAATTGGCAAAGGGATATTTGGAAGCACATAGAGGGCTAAGGTGAAAAAGGAAATATCCTCAGCGGAAATCTAGAAAGAAGCTTTCTGAGAAACTGCTTAGTGTTCTGTTAATTCATCTCACAGAGTTACATCTGTATTTCGTGGATCTCTTTGCTAGCCTTATTTCTGTGGAATCTGAGAACAGATATTTCGGATCCCTTTGAAGACAATAGGGCCAAAGGAAATATCCTCCGATAACAAAGAGAAAGAAGCTTTCTGAGAAACTTCTTTGTGTTCTGTGAAATCATCTCACAGAGTTACAGCTTTCCCCTCCAGAAGCCTTTCGTTAAGGCAGTTCTTGTGGAATTGGCAAAGTGATCTTTGGAAGCCCATAGAGGTCTATGGTGAAAAAGGAAATATCCCCAGATGAAATCTGGAAAGAAGCTTTCTTAAAAACTGCTTAGTGTTCTGTTAATTCATCTCACAGAGTTACATATGTATTTCGTGGATCTCTTTGCTAGCATTATTTCTGTGGAATCAGAGAACAGATATTTCGGTTGCCTTTGAAGACTATAGGGCCAAAGGAAATATCATCCGATAACAAAGAGAAAGAAGCTTTCTGAGAAACTTCTTTGTGTTCTGCGAAATCATCTCACAGAGTTAAAGCTTTCCCCTCAAAAAGCTGATCGCTAAGACAGTTCTTGTGGAACTGGCAAAGTGATATTTGGAAGCCCATAGAGGGCTATGGTGAAAAAGGAAATATCCTCCGATGACATCTGGAAAGAAGCTTTCTGAGAAACTGCTTAGTGTTCTGTTAATTCGTCTCACAAGGTTACATGTGTATTTCGTGGATCTCTTTGCTAGCCTTATTTCTGTGGAATCTGAGAACAGAAATTTCGGATCCCATTGAAGACTATAGGGCCAAAGGAAATATCCTCCGATAACAAAGAGAAAGAAGCTTTCTGAGAAACTTCTTTGTGTTCTGTGAAATCATCTCACAGAGTTACAGCTTTCCCCTCAAGAAGCCTTTCGCTAAGAGAGTTCTTGTGGAATTGGCAAAGTGATATTTGGAAGCCCATGGAGGGCTATGGTGAAAAAGGAAATCTCCTCAGATGAAATCTGGAAAGAAGCTTTCTGAGAAACTGCTTAGTGTTCTGTTAATTCATCTCACAGAGTTACATGTGTATTTTGTGCATCTCTTTGCTAGCCTTATTTCTGTGGAATTTGAGAACAGATATTTCGGATCCCTTGGAAGACTATAGGGCCAAAGGAAATATCCTCCGATAACAAAGAGAAAGAAGCTTTCTGAGAAACTTCTTTGTGTTCTGTGAAATCATCTCACAGAGTTACAGCTTTCCACTCAAGAAGCCTTTCGCTAAGACAGTTGTTGTGGAATTGGCAAAGTTATATTTGGCAGCCCTTAGAGGGCTATGGTGAAAAAGGAAATCTCCTCAGAAGAAATCTGGAAAGAAGCTTTCTGAGAACCTTTTTAGTGTTCTGTTAACTCATCTCACAGAGTTACATGTGTATTTCGTGGATCTCTTTGCTAGCCTTATTTCTGTGGAATCTGAGAACAGATATTTCGGATCGCTTTGAAGACTATAGGGCCAAAGGAAATATCCTCCAATAACAAAGAGAAAGAAGCTTTCTGAGAAACTTCTTTGTGTTCTGTGAAATCATCTCACGGAGTTACAGCTTTCCCCTCAAGAAGCCTTTCGCAAAGACAGTTCTTGTGGAATTGGCAAAGTGATATTTGGAAGCCCATAGAAGGTTATTTTGAAAAAGGAAATATCCTCAGATGAAATCTGGAAAGAAGCTTTCTGAGAAAGTGCTTAGTGTTTTGTTAATTCATCTAACAGAGTTACATGTGTATTTCGTGGATCTCTTTGCTAGCCTTATTTCTGTCGAATCTGAGAACAGATATTTCGGATCCCTTTGAAGACTATAGGGCCAATGGAAATATCCTCCGAGAACAAAGAGAAAGAAGCTTTCTGAGAAACTTCTTTGTGTTCTGTGAAATTATCTCACAGAGTTACAGCTTTCCCCTCAAGAAGTCTTTCGCTAAGACATTTCCTGTGTAATAGGCAAAGTGATCTTTGGATGCCCATAGAGAGCTATGGTGAAAAAGGAAATATCCTCAGATGAAATCTGGAAAGAAGGTTTCTGAGAAACTTCTTAGTGTTCTGTTAATTCATCTCACAGAGTTACATGTGTATTTCGTGGATCTCTTTGCTAGCCTTATTTCTGTGGAATCTGAGAAAAGATATTTCGGATCCCTTTGAAGACTATAGGGCCAAAGGATATATCCTCCGATAACAAAGAGAAAGAAGCTTTCTGAGAAACTTCTTTGTGATCTGTGAAATCATCTCACAGAGGTACAGCTTTCCCCTCAAGAAGCCTTTCGCTAAGACAGTTCTTGTGGAATTGGCAAAGGGATATTTGAAAGCACATAGAGGGCTAAGGTGAAAAAGGAAATATCCTCAGCGGAAATCTAGAAAGAAGCTTTCTGAGAAACTACTTAGTGTTCTGTTAATTCATCTCACAGAGTTACATCTGTATTTCGTGGATCTCTTTGCTAGCCTTATTTCTGTGGAATCTGAGAACAGATATTTCGGATCCCTTTGAAGACAATAGGGCCAAAGGAAATATCCTCCGATAACAAAGAGAAAGAAGCTTTCTGAGAAACTTCTTTGTGTTCTGTGAAATCATCTCACAGAGTTAAAGCTTTCCCCTCAAAAAGCCGTTCGCTAAGACAGTTCTTGTGGAATTGGCAAAGTGATATTTGGAAGCCCATAGAGGGCTATGGTGAAAAAGGAAATATCCTCAGAAGAAATCTGGAAAGAAGCTTTCTGAGAAACTGCTTAGTGTTCTGTTTATTCATCTCACAAGGTTACATGTGTATTTCGTGGATCTCTTTGCTAGCCTTATTTCTGTGGAATCTGAGAACAGAAATTTCGGATCCCATTGAAGACTATCTGGCCAAAGGAAATATCCTCCGATAACAAAGAGAAAGAAGCTTTCTGAGAAACTTCTTTGTGTTCTGTGAAATCATCTCACAGAGTTACAGCTTTCCCCTCAAGAAGCCTTTCGCTAAGACAGTTCCTGTGTAATAGGCAAAGTGATCTTTGGATGCCCATAGAGAGCTATGGTGAAAAAGGAAATATCCTCAGATGGAATCTGGAAAGAAGCTTTCTGAGAAACGTCTTTGTGATCTTGAAATCATCTCACAGAGTTACAGCTTTCCCCTCAAGAAGCCTTTCGCTAAGACAGTTCTTGTGGAATTGGCAAAGGGATATTTGGAAGCACATAGAGGGCTAAGGTGAAAAAGGAAATATCCTCAGCGGAAATCTAGGAAGAAGGTTTCTGAGAAACTGCTTAGTGTTCTGTTAATTCATCTCACAGAGTTACATCTGTATTTCGTGGATCTCTTTGCTAGCCTTATTTCTGTGGAATCTGAGAACAGATATTTCGGATCCTGTTGAAGACAATACGGCCAAAGGAAATATCCTCCGATAAAAAAGAGAAAGAAGCTTTCTGAGAAACTTCTTTGTTTTCTGTGAAATCATCTCACAGAGTTACAGCTTTCCCCTCTAGAAGCCTTTCGTTAAGGCAGTTCTTGTGGAATTGGCAAAGTGATCTTTGGAAGCCCATAGAGGTCTATGGTGAAAAAGGAAATATCCCCAGATGAAATCTGGAAAGAAGCTTTCTTAGAAACTGCTTAGTGTTCTGTTAATTCATCTCACAGAGTTACATATGTATTTCGTGGATCTCTTTGCTAGCATTATTTCTGTGGAATCAGAGAACAATTATTTCGGTTGCCTTTGAAGACTATAGGGCCAAAGGAAATATCCTCCGATAACAAAGAGAAAGAAGCTTTCTGAGAAACTTCTTTGTGTTCTGTGAAATAGTCTCACGGAGTTACAGCTTTCCCCTCAAGAAGCCTTTCGCAAAGACAGTTCTTGTGGAATTGGCAAAGTGATATTTGGAAGCCCATAGAAGGCTATTTTGAAAAAGGAAATATCCTCAGATGAAATCTGGAAAGAAGCTTTCTGAGAAAGTGCTTAGTGTTTTGTTAATTCATCTAACAGAGTTACATGTGTATTTCGTAGATCTCTTTGCTAGACTTATTTCTGTCGAATCTGAGAACAGATATTTCGGATCCCTTTGAAGACTATAGGGCCAATGGAAATATCCTCCGATAACAAAGAGAAAGAAGCTTTCTGAGAAACTTCTTTGTGTTCTGTGAAATCATCTCACAGAGTTACAGCTTTCCCCTCAAGAAGCCTTTCGCTAAGACAGTCCCTGTGTAATAGGCAAAGTGATCTTTGGATGCCCATAGAGAGCTATGGTGAAAAAGGAAATATCCTCAGATGAAATCTGGAAAGAAGGTTTCTGATTAACTTCTTAGTGTTCTGTTAATTCATCTCACAGAGTTACATGTGTATTTCGTGGATCTCTTTGCTAGCCTTATTTCTGAAGAATCTGAGAACAGGTATTTCGGATCCCTTTGAAGACTATAGGGCCAAAGGATATATCCTCCGATAACAAAGAGAAAGAAGCTTTCTCAGAAACTTCTTTGTGATCTGTGAAATCATCTCACAGAGTTACAGCTTTCCCCTCAAGAAGCCTTTCGCTAAGACAGTTCTTGTGGAATTGGCAAAGGGATATTTGGAAGCACATAGAGGGCTAAGGTGAAAAAGGAAATATCCTCAGCGGAAATCTAGAAAGAAGCTTTCTGAGAAACTGCTTAGTGTTCTGTTAATTCATCTCACAGAGTTACATCTGTATTTCGTGGATCTCTTTGCTAGCCTTATTTCTGTGGAATCTGAGAACAGATATTTCGGATCCCTTTGAAGACAATAGGGCCAAAGGAAATATCCTCCGATAACAAAGAGAAAGAAGCTTTCTGAGAAACTTCTTTGTGTTCTGTGAAATCATCTCACAGAGTTACAGCTTTCCCCTCCAGAAGCCTTTCGTTAAGGCAGTTCTTGTGGAATTGGCAAAGTGATCTTTGGAAGCCCATAGAGGTCTATGGTGAAAAAGGAAATATCCCCAGATGAAATCTGGAAAGAAGCTTTCTTAAAAACTGCTTAGTGTTCTGTTAATTCATCTCACAGAGTTACATATGTATTTCGTGGATCTCTTTGCTAGCATTATTTCTGTGGAATCAGAGAACAGATATTTCGGTTGCCTTTGAAGACTATAGGGCCAAAGGAAATATCATCCGATAACAAAGAGAAAGAAGCTTTCTGAGAAACTTCTTTGTGTTCTGCGAAATCATCTCACAGAGTTAAAGCTTTCCCCTCAAAAAGCTGATCGCTAAGACAGTTCTTGTGGAACTGGCAAAGTGATATTTGGAAGCCCATAGAGGGCTATGGTGAAAAAGGAAATATCCTCCGATGACATCTGGAAAGAAGCTTTCTGAGAAACTGCTTAGTGTTCTGTTAATTCGTCTCACAAGGTTACATGTGTATTTCGTGGATCTCTTTGCTAGCCTTATTTCTGTGGAATCTGAGAACAGAAATTTCGGATCCCATTGAAGACTATAGGGCCAAAGGAAATATCCTCCGATAACAAAGAGAAAGAAGCTTTCTGAGAAACTTCTTTGTGTTCTGTGAAATCATCTCACAGAGTTACAGCTTTCCCCTCAAGAAGCCTTTCGCTAAGAGAGTTCTTGTGGAATTGGCAAAGTGATATTTGGAAGCCCATGGAGGGCTATGGTGAAAAAGGAAATCTCCTCAGATGAAATCTGGAAAGAAGCTTTCTGAGAAACTGCTTAGTGTTCTGTTAATTCATCTCACAGAGTTACATGTGTATTTTGTGCATCTCTTTGCTAGCCTTATTTCTGTGGAATTTGAGAACAGATATTTCGGATCCCTTGGAAGACTATAGGGCCAAAGGAAATATCCTCCGATAACAAAGAGAAAGAAGCTTTCTCAGAAACTTCTTTGTGTTCTGTGAAATCATCTCACAGAGTTACAGCTTTCCCCTCAAGAAGCCTTTCGCTAAGAGAGATCTTGTGGAATTGGCAAAGTGATATTTGGAAGCCCATAGAGGGCTATGGTGAAAAAGGAAATATCCTCAGATGAAATCGGGAAAGAAGCTTTCTGAGAAACTGCTTAGTGTTCTGTTAATTCATCTCACAGAGTTACATGTTTATTTTGTGTATCTCTTTGCTAGCCTTATTTCTGTGGAATGTGAGAACAGATATTTCGGATCCCTTTGAAGACTATAGGGCCAAAGGAAATATCCTCCGATAACAAAGAGAAAGAAGCTTTCTGAGAAACTTCTTTGTGTTCTGTGAAATCATCTCACAGAGTTACAGCTTTCCACTCAAGAAGCCTTTCGCTAAGACAGTTGTTGTGGAATTGGCAAAGTGATATTTGGGAGCCCATAGAGGGCTATGGTGAAAAAGGAAATCTCCTCAGATGAAATCTGGAAAGAAGCTTTCTGAGAAACTGCTTAGTGTTCTGTTAACTCATCTCACAGAGTTACATGTGTATTTCGTGGATCTCTTTGCTAGCCTTATTTCTGTGGAATCTGAGAACAGATATTTCGGATCGCTTTGAAGACTATAGGGCCAAAGGAAATATCCTCCGATAACAAAGAGAAAGAAGCTTTCTGAGAAACTTCTTTGTGTTCTGTGAAATCATCTCACGGAGTTACAGCTTTCCCCTCAAGAAGCCTTTCGCAAAGACAGTTCTTGTGGAATTGGAAAAGTGATATTTGGAAGCCCATAGAAGGCTATTTTGAAAAAGGAAATATCCTCAGATGAAATCTGGAAAGAAGCTTTCTGAGAAAGTGCTTAGTGTTTTGTTAATTCATCTAACAGAGTTACATGTGTATTTCGTAGATCTCTTTGCTAGCCTTATTTCTGTCGAATCTGAGAACAGATATTTCGGATCCCTTTGAAGACTATAGGGCCAATGGAAATATCCTCCGATAACAAAGAGAAAGAAGCTTTCTGAGAAACTTCTTTGTGTTCTGTGAAATCATCTCACAGAGTTACAGCTTTCCCCTCAAGAAGCCTTTCGCTAAGAGAGTTCTTGTGGAATTGGCAAAGTGATATTTGGAAGCCCATGGAGGGCTATGGTGAAAAAGGAAATCTCCTCAGATGAAATCTGGAAAGAAGCTTTCTGAGAAACTGCTTAGTGTTCTGTTAATTCATCTCACAGAGTTACATGTGTATTTTGTGCGTCTCTTTGCTAGCCTTATTTCTGTGGAATTTGAGAACAGATATTTCGGATCCCTTGGAAGACTATAGGGCCAAAGGAAATATCCTCCGATAACAAAGAGAAAGAAGCTTTCTGAGAAACTTCTTTGTGTTCTGTGAAATCATCTCACAGAGTTACAGCTTTCCACTCAGGAAGCCTTTCGCTAAGACAGTTGTTGTGGAATTGGCAAAGTTATATTTGGCAGCCCTTAGAGGGCTATGGTGAAAAAGGAAATCTCCTCAGATGAAATCTGGAAAGAAGCTTTCTGAGAACCTTTTTAGTGTTCTGTTAACTCATCTCACAGAGTTACATGTGTATTTCGTGAATCTCTTTGCTAGCCTTATTTCTGTGGAATCTGAGAACAGATATTTCGGATCGCTTTGAAGACTATAGGGCCAAAGGAAATATCCTCCAATAACAAAGAGAAAGAAGCTTTCTGAGAAACTTCTTTGTGTTCTGTGAAATCATCTCACGGAGTTACAGCTTTCCCCTCAAGAAGCCTTTCGCAAAGACAGTTCTTGTGGAATTGGCAAAGTGATATTTGGAAGCCCATAGAAGGTTATTTTGAAAAAGGAAATATCCTCAGATGAAATCTGGAAAGAAGCTTTCTGAGAAAGTGCTTAGTGTTTTGTTAATTCATCTAACAGAGTTACATGTGTATTTCGTGGATCTCTTTGCTAGCCTTATTTCTGTCGAATCTGAGAACAGATATTTCGGATCCCTTTGAAGACTATAGGGCCAATGGAAATATCCTCCGAGAACAAAGAGAAAGAAGCTTTCTGAGAAACTTCTTTGTGTTCTGTGAAATTATCTCACAGAGTTACAGCTTTCCCCTCAAGAAGTCTTTCGCTAAGACATTTCCTGTGTAATAGGCAAAGTGATCTTTGGATGCCCATAGAGAGCTATGGTGAAAAAGGAAATATCCTCAGATGAAATCTGGAAAGAAGGTTTCTGAGAAACTTCTTAGTGTTCTGTTAATTCATCTCACAGAGTTACATGTGTATTTCGTGGATCTCTTTGCTAGCCTTATTTCTGTGGAATCTGAGAAAAGATATTTCGGATCCCTTTGAAGACTATAGGGCCAAAGGATATATCCTCCGATAACAAAGAGAAAGAAGCTTTCTGAGAAACTTCTTTGTGATCTGTGAAATCATCTCACAGAGGTACAGCTTTCCCCTCAAGAAGCCTTTCGCTAAGACAGTTCTTGTGGAATTGGCAAAGGGATATTTGAAAGCACATAGAGGGCTAAGGTGAAAAAGGAAATATCCTCAGCGGAAATCTAGAAAGAAGCTTTCTGAGAAACTACTTAGTGTTCTGTTAATTCATCTCACAGAGTTACATCTGTATTTCGTGGATCTCTTTGCTAGCCTTATTTCTGTGGAATCTGAGAACAGATATTTCGGATCCCTTTGAAGACAATAGGGCCAAAGGAAATATCCTCCGATAACAAAGAGAAAGAAGCTTTCTGAGAAACTTCTTTGTGTTCTGTGAAATCATCTCACAGAGTTAAAGCTTTCCCCTCAAAAAGCCGTTCGCTAAGACAGTTCTTGTGGAATTGGCAAAGTGATATTTGGAAGCCCATAGAGGGCTATGGTGAAAAAGGAAATATCCTCAGAAGAAATCTGGAAAGAAGCTTTCTGAGAAACTGCTTAGTGTTCTGTTTATTCATCTCACAAGGTTACATGTGTATTTCGTGGATCTCTTTGCTAGCCTTATTTCTGTGGAATCTGAGAACAGAAATTTCGGATCCCATTGAAGACTATCTGGCCAAAGGAAATATCCTCCGATAAGAAAGAGAAAGAAGCTTTCTGAGAAACTTCTTTGTGTTCTGTGAAATCATCTCACAGAGTTACAGCTTTCCCCTCAAGAAGCCTTTCGCTAAGACAGTTCCTGTGTAATAGGCAAAGTGATCTTTGGATGCCCATAGAGAGCTATGGTGAAAAAGGAAATATCCTCAGATGGAATCTGGAAAGAAGCTTTCTGAGAAACGTCTTTGTGATCTTGAAATCATCTCACAGAGTTACAGCTTTCCCCTCAAGAAGCCTTTCGCTAAGACAGTTCTTGTGGAATTGGCAAAGGGATATTTGGAAGCACATAGAGGGCTAAGGTGAAAAAGGAAATATCCTCAGCGGAAATCTAGGAAGAAGCTTTCTGAGAAACTGCTTAGTGTTCTGTTAATTCATCTCACAGAGTTACATCTGTATTTCGTGGATCTCTTTGCTAGCCTTATTTCTGTGGAATCTGAGAACAGATATTTCGGATCCTGTTGAAGACAATACGGCCAAAGGAAATATCCTCCGATAAAAAAGAGAAAGAAGCTTTCTGAGAAACTTCTTTGTTTTCTGTGAAATCATCTCACAGAGTTACAGCTTTCCCCTCTAGAAGCCTTTCGTTAAGGCAGTTCTTGTGGAATTGGCAAAGTGATCTTTGGAAGCCCATAGAGGTCTATGGTGAAAAAGGAAATATCCCCAGATGAAATCTGGAAAGAAGCTTTCTTAGAAACTGCTTAGTGTTCTGTTAATTCATCTCACAGAGATACATATGTATTTCGTGGATCTCTTTGCTAGCATTATTTCTGTGGAATCAGAGAACAATTATTTCGGTTGCCTTTGAAGACTATAGGGCCAAAGGAAATATCCTCCGATAACAAAGAGAAAGAAGCTTTCTGAGAAACTTCTTTGTGTTCTGTGAAATAGTCTCACGGAGTTACAGCTTTCCCCTCAAGAAGCCTTTCGCAAAGACAGTTCTTGTGGAATTGGCAAAGTGATATTTGGAAGCCCATAGAAGGCTATTTTGAAAAAGGAAATATCCTCAGATGAAATCTGGAAAGAAGCTTTCTGAGAAAGTGCTTAGTGTTTTGTTAATTCATCTAACAGAGTTACATGTGTATTTCGTAGATCTCTTTGCTAGACTTATTTCTGTCGAATCTGAGAACAGATATTTCGGATCCCTTTGAAGACTATAGGGCCAATGGAAATATCCTCCGATAACAAAGAGAAAGAAGCTTTCTGAGAAACTTCTTTGTGTTCTGTGAAATCATCTCACAGAGTTACAGCTTTCCCCTCAAGAAGCCTTTCGCTAAGACAGTCCCTGTGTAATAGGCAAAGTGATCTTTGGATGCCCATAGAGAGCTATGGTGAAAAAGGAAATATCCTCAGATGAAATCTGGAAAGAAGGTTTCTGATTAACTTCTTAGTGTTCTGTTAATTCATCTCACAGAGTTACATGTGTATTTCGTGGATCTCTTTGCTAGCCTTATTTCTGAAGAATCTGAGAACAGATATTTCGGATCCCTTTGAAGACTATAGGGTCAAAGGATATATCCTCCGATAACAAAGAGAAAGAAGCTTTCTGAGAAACTTCTTTGTGATATGTGAAATCATCTCACAGAGTTACAGCTTTCCCTTCAAGAAGCCTTTCGCTAAGACAGTTCTTGTGGAATTGGCAAAGGGATATTTGGAAGCACATAGAGGGCTAAGGTGAAAAAGGAAATATCCTCAGATGAAATCTGGAAAGAAGTTTTCTGAGAAACTGCTTAGTGTTCTGTTAATTCATCTCACAGAGTTACATCTGTATTTCGTGGATCTCTTTGCTAGCCTTATTTCTGTGGAATCTGAGAACAGATATTTCGGATCCCTTTGAAGACAATAGGGCCAAAGGAAATATCCTCCGATAACAAAGAGAAAGAAGCTTTCTGAGAAATTTCTTTGTGTTCTGTGAAATCATCTCACAGAGTTACAGCTTTCCCCTCAAGAAGCCTTTCGCTAAGACAGTTGTTGTGGAATTGGCAAAGTGATATTTGGGAGCCCATAGAGGGCTATGGTGAAAAAGGAAATCTCCTCAGATGAAATCTGGAAAGAAGCTTTCTGAGAAACTGATTAGTGTTCTGTTAACTCATCTCACAGAGTTACATGTGTATTTCGTGGATCTCTTTGCTAGCCTTATTTCTGTGGAATCTGAGAACAGATATTTCGGATCGCTTTGAAGACTATAGGGCCAAAGGAAATATCCTCCGATAACAAAGAGAAAGAAGCTTTCTGAGAAACTTCTTTGTGTTCTGTGAAATCATCTCACGGAGTTACAGCTTTCCCCTCAAGAAGCCTTTCGCAAAGACAGTTCTTGTGGAATTGGAAAAGTGATATTTGGAAGCCCATAGAAGGCTATTTTGAAAAAGGAAATATCCTCAGATGAAATCTGGAAAGAAGCTTTCTGAGAAAGTGCTTAGTGTTTTGTTAATTCATCTAACAGAGTTACATGTGTATTTCGTAGATCTCTTTGCTAGCCTTATTTCTGTCGAATCTGAGAACAGATATTTCGGATCCCTTTGAAGACTATAGGGCCAATGGAAATATCCTCCGATAACAAAGAGAAAGAAGCTTTCTGAGAAACTTCTTTGTGATCTGTGAAATCATCTCACAGAGTTACAGCTTTCCTCTCAAGAAGCCTTCGCTAAGACTTTTCCTGTGTAATAGGCAAAGTGATCTTTGGATGCCCATAGAGAGCTATGGTGAAAAAGGAAATATCCTCAGATGAAATCTGGAAAGAAGGTTTCTGAGAAACTTCTTAGTGTTCTGTTAATTCATCTCACAGAGTTACATGTGTATTTCGTGGATCTCTTTGCTAGCCTTATTTCTGTGGAATCTGAGAAAAGATATTTCGGATCCCTTTGAAGACTATAGGGCCAAAGGATATATCCTCCGATAACAAAGAGAAAGAAGCTTTCTGAGAAACTTCTTTGTGATCTGTGAAATCATCTCACAGAGGTACAGCTTTCCCCTCAAGAAGCCTTTCGCTAAGACAGTTCTTGTGGAATTGGCAAAGGGATATTTGAAAGCACATAGAGGGCTAAGGTGAAAAAGGAAATATCCTCAGCGGAAATCTAGAAAGAAGCTTTCTGAGAAACTACTTAGTGTTCTGTTAATTCATCTCACAGAGTTACATCTGTATTTCGTGGATCTCTTTGCTAGCCTTATTTCTGTGGAATCTGAGAACAGATATTTCGGATCCCTTTGAAGACAATAGGGCCAAAGGAAATATCCTCCGATAACAAAGAGAAAGAAGCTTTCTGAGAAACTTCTTTGTGTTCTGTGAAATCATCTCACAGAGTTAAAGCTTTCCCCTCAAAAAGCCGTTCGCTAAGACAGTTCTTGTGGAATTGGCAAAGTGATATTTGGAAGCCCATAGAGGGCTATGGTGAAAAAGGAAATATCCTGAGAAGAAATCTGGAAAGAAGCTTTCTGAGAAACTGCTTAGTGTTCTGTTTATTCATCTCACAAGGTTACATGTGTATTTCGTGGATCTCTTTGCTAGCCTTATTTCTGTGGAATCTGAGAACAGAAATTTCGGATCCCATTGAAGACTATCTGGCCAAAGGAAATATCCTCCGATAACAAAGAGAAAGAAGCTTTCTGAGAAACTTCTTTGTGTTCTGTGAAATCATCTCACAGAGTTACAGCTTTCCCCTCAAGAAGCCTTTCGCTAAGACAGTTCCTGTGTAATAGGCAAAGTGATCTTTGGATGCCCATAGAGAGCTATGGTGAAAAAGGAAATATCCTCAGATGGAATCTGGAAAGAAGCTTTCTGAGAAACGTCTTTGTGATCTTGAAATCATCTCACAGAGTTACAGCTTTCCCCTCAAGAAGCCTTTCGCTAAGACAGTTCTTGTGGAATTGGCAAAGGGATATTTGGAAGCACATAGAGGGCTAAGGTGAAAAAGGAAATATCCTCAGCGGAAATCTAGGAAGAAGCTTTCTGAGAAACTGCTTAGTGTTCTGTTAATTCATCTCACAGAGTTACATCTGTATTTCGTGGATCTCTTTGCTAGCCTTATTTCTGTGGAATCTGAGAACAGATATTTCGGATCCCGTTGAAGACAATACGGCCAAAGGAAATATCCTCCGATAAAAAAGAGAAAGAAGCTTTCTGAGAAACTTCTTTGTTTTCTGTGAAATCATCTCACAGAGTTACAGCTTTCCCCTCCAGAAGCCTTTCGTTAAGGCAGTTCTTGTGGAATTGGCAAAGTGATCTTTGGAAGCCCATAGAGGTCTATGGTGAAAAAGGAAATATCCCCAGATGAAATCTGGAAAGAAGCTTTCTTAGAAACTGCTTAGTGTTCTGTTAATTCATCTCACAGAGTTACATATGTATTTCGTGGATCTCTTTGCTACCATTATTTCTGTGGAATCAGAGAACAATTATTTCGGTTGCCTTTGAAGACTATAGGGCCAAAGGAAATATCCTCCGATAACAAAGAGAAAGAAGCTTTCTGAGAAACTTCTTTGTGTTCTCCGAAATCATCCCACAGAGTTAAAGCTTTCCCCTCTAAAAGCCGATCGCTAAGACAGTTCCTGTGGAATTGGCAAAGTGATATTTGGAAGCGCATAGAGGGCTATGGTGAAAAAGGAAATATACTCAGATGACATCTGGAAAGAAGCTTTCTGAGAAACTGCTTAGTGTTCTGTTAATTCATCTCACAAGGTTACATGTGTATTTTGTGGATCTCTTAGCTAGCCTTTTTTCTGTGGAATCTGAGAACAGAAATTTCGGATCCCATTGAAGGCTATAGGGCCAAAGGAAATATCCTCCGATTACAAAGAGAAAGAAGCTTTCTGAGAAACTTCTTTGTGTTCTGTGAAATCATGTCACAGAGTTACAGCTTTCCCCTCAAGAAGCCTTTCGCTAAGAGAGTTCTTGTGGAATTGGCAAAGTGATATTTGGGAGCCCATAGAGGGCTATGATTAAAAAGGAAATCTCCTCAGATGAAATCTGGAAAGAAGCTTTCTGAGAAACTGCTTAGTGTTCTGTTAACTCACTCACAGAGTTACATGTGTATTTCGTGGATCTCTTTGCTAGCCTTATTTCTGTGGAATCTGAGAACAGATATTTCGGATCCCTTTGAAGACTATAGGGCCAAAGGAAATATCCTCCGATAACAAAGAGAAAGAAGCTTTCTGAGAAACTTCTTTGTGTTCTGTGAAATCATCTCACGGAGTTACAGCTTTCCCCTCAAGAAGCCTTTCGCAAAGACAGTTCTTGTGGAATTGGCAAAGTGTTATTTGGAAGCCCAAAGAAGGCTATTTTGAAAAAGGAAATATCCTCAGGTGAAATCTGGAAAGAAGCTTTCTGAGAAAGTGCTTAGTGTTTTGTTAATTCATCTAACAGAGTTACATGTGTATTTCGTAGATCTCTTTGCTAGCCTTATTTTTGTCGAATCTGAGAACAGATATTTCGGATCCCTTTGAAGACTATAGGGCCAATGGAAATATCCTCCGATAACAAAGAGAAAGAAGCTTTCTGAGAAACTTCTTTGTGTTCTGCGAAATTATCTCACAGAGTTACAGCTTTCCCCTCAAGAAGCCTTTCGCTAAGACAGTTCCTGTGTAATAGGCAAAGTGATCTTTGGATGCCCATAGAGAGCTATGGTGAAAAAGGAAATATCCTCAGATGGAATCTGGAAAGAAGCTTTCTGAGAAACGTCTTTGTGATCTTGAAATCATCTCACAGAGTTACAGCTTTCCCCTCAAGAAGCCTTTCGCTAAGACAGTTCTTGTGGAATTGGCAAAGGGATATTTGGAAGCACATAGAGGGCTAAGGTGAAAAAGGAAATATCCTCAGCGGAAATCTAGGAAGAAGCTTTCTGAGAAACTGCTTAGTGTTCTGTTAATTCATCTCACAGAGTTACATCTGTATTTCGTGGATCTCTTTGCTAGCCTTATTTCTGTGGAATCTGAGAACAGATATTTCGGATCCTGTTGAAGACAATACGGCCAAAGGAAATATCCTCCGATAAAAAAGAGAAAGAAGCTTTCTGAGAAACTTCTTTGTTTTCTGTGAAATCATCTCACAGAGTTACAGCTTTCCCCTCTAGAAGCCTTTCGTTAAGGCAGTTCTTGTGGAATTGGCAAAGTGATCTTTGGAAGCCCATAGAGGTCTATGGTGAAAAAGGAAATATCCCCAGATGAAATCTGGAAAGAAGCTTTCTTAGAAACTGCTTAGTGTTCTGTTAATTCATCTCACAGATATACATATGTATTTCGTGGATCTCTTTGCTAGCATTATTTCTGTGGAATCAGAGAACAATTATATCGGTTGCCTTTGAAGACTATAGGGCCAAAGGAAATATCCTCCGATAACAAAGAGAAAGAAGCTTTCTGAGAAACTTCTTTGTGTTCTGTGAAATAGTCTCACGGAGTTACAGCTTTCCCCTCAAGAAGCCTTTCGCAAAGACAGTTCTTGTGGAATTGGCAAAGTGATATTTGGAAGCCCATAGAAGGCTATTTTGAAAAAGGAAATATCCTCAGATGAAATCTGGAAAGAAGCTTTCTGAGAAAGTGCTTAGTGTTTTGTTAATTCATCTAACAGAGTTACATGTGTATTTCGTAGATCTCTTTGCTAGACTTATTTCTGTCGAATCTGAGAACAGATATTTCGGATCCCTTTGAAGACTATAGGGCCAATGGAAATATCCTCCGATAACAAAGAGAAAGAAGCTTTCTGAGAAACTTCTTTGTGTTCTGTGAAATCATCTCACAGAGTTACAGCTTTCCCCTCAAGAAGCCTTTCGCTAAGACAGTCCCTGTGTAATAGGCAAAGTGATCTTTGGATGCCCATAGAGAGCTATGGTGAAAAAGGAAATATCCTCAGATGAAATCTGGAAAGAAGGTTTCTGATTAACTTCTTAGTGTTCTGTTAATTCATCTCACAGAGTTACATGTGTATTTCGTGGATCTCTTTGCTAGCCTTATTTCTGAAGAATCTGAGAACAGATATTTCGGATCCCTTTGAAGACTATAGGGTCAAAGGATATATCCTCCGATAACAAAGAGAAAGAAGCTTTCTGAGAAACTTCTTTGTGATCTGTGAAATCATCTCACAGAGTTACAGCTTTCCCTTCAAGAAGCCTTTCGCTAAGACAGTTCTTGTGGAATTGGCAAAGGGATATTTGGAAGCACATAGAGGGCTAAGGTGAAAAAGGAAATATCCTCAGATGAAATCTGGAAAGAAGCTTTCTGAGAAACTGCTTAGTGTTCTGTTAATTCATCTCACAGAGTTACATCTGTATTTCGTGGATCTCTTTGCTAGCCTTATTTCTGTGGAATCTGAGAACAGATATTTCGGATCCCTTTGAAGACAATAGGGCCAAAGGAAATATCCTCCGATAACAAAGAGAAAGAAGCTTTCTGAGAAATTTCTTTGTGTTCTGTGAAATCATCTCACAGAGTTACAGCTTTCCCCTCCAGAAGCCTCTCGTTAAGGCAGTTCTTGTGGAATTGGCAAAGTGATCTTTGGAAGCCCATAGAGGTCTATGGTGAAAAAGGAAATATCCCCAGATGAAATCTGGAAAGAAGCTTTCTTAGAAACTGCTTAGTGTTCTGTTAATTCATTTCACAGAGTTACATATGTATTTCGTGGATCTCTTTGCTACCATTATTTCTGTGGAATCAGAGAACAGATATTTCGGTTGCCTTTGAAGACTATAGGGCCAAAGGAAATATCCTCCGATAACAAAGAGAAAGAAGCTTTCTGAGAAACTTCTTTGTGTTCTGCGAAATCATCTCACAGAGTTAAAGCTTTCCCCTCAAAAAGCCGATCGCTAAGACAGTTCCTGTGGAATTGGCAAAGTGATATTTGGAAGCCCATAGAGGGCTATGGTGAAAAAGGAAATATCCTCAGATGACATCTGGAAAGAAGCTTTCTGAGAAACTGCTTAGTGTTCTGTTAATTCATCTCACAAGGTTACATGTGTATTTTGTGGATCTCTTTGCTAGCCTTATTTCTGTGGAATCTGAGAACAGAAATTTCGGATCCCATTGAAGACTATAGGGCCAAAGGAAATATCCTCCGATAACAAAGAGAAAGAAGCTTTCTGAGAAACTTCTTTGTGTTCTGTGAAATCATGTCACAGAGTTACAGCTTTCCCCTCAAGAAGCCTTTCGCTAAGAGAGTTCTTGTGGAATTGGCAAAGTGATATTTGGAAGCCCATAGAGGGCTATGGTGAAAAAGGAAATATCCTCAGATGAAATCGGGAAAGAAGCTTTCTGAGAAACTGCTTAGTGTTCTGTTAATTCATCTCACAGAGTTACATGTGTATTTTGTGCATCTCTTTGCTAGCCTTATTTCTGTGGAATTTGAGAACAGATATTTCGGATCCCTTGGAAGACTACAGGGCCAAAGGAAATATCCTCCGATAACAAAGAGAAAGAAGCTTTCTGAGAAACTTCTTTGTGTTCTGTGAAATCATCTCACAGAGTTACAGCTTTCTCCTCAAGAAGCCTTTCGCTAAGACAGTTGTTGTGGAATTGGCAAAGTGATATTTGGGAGCCCATAGAGGGCTATGGTGAAAAAGGAAATCTCCTCAGATGAAATCTGGAAAGAAGCTTTCTGAGAAACTGATTAGTGTTCTGTTAACTCATCTCACAGAGTTACATGTGTATTTCGTGGATCTCTTTGCTAGCCTTATTTCTGTGTAATCTGAGAACAGATATTTCGGATCGCTTTGAAGACTATAGGGCCAAAGGAAATATCCTCCGATAACAAAGAGAAAGAAGCTTTCTGAGAAACTTCTTTGTGTTCTGTGAAATCATCTCACGGAGTTACAGCTTTCCCCTCAAGAAGCCTTTCGCAAAGACAGTTCTTGTGGAATTGGAAAAGTGATATTTGGAAGCCCATAGAAGGCTATTTTGAAAAAGGAAATATCCTCAGATGAAATCTGGAAAGAAGCTTTCTGAGAAAGTGCTTAGTGTTTTGTTAATTCATCTAACAGAGTTACATGTGTATTTCGTAGATCTCTTTGCTAGCCTTATTTCTGTCGAATCTGAGAACAGATATTTCGGATCCCTTTGAAGACTATAGGGCCAATGGAAATATCCTCCGATAACAAAGAGAAAGAAGCTTTCTGAGAAACTTCTTTGTGATCTGTGAAATCATCTCACAGAGTTACAGCTTTCCCCTCAAGAAGCCTTCGCTAAGACAGTTCCCGTGTAATAGGCAAAGTGATCTTTGGATGCCCATAGAGAGCTATGGTGAAAAAGGAAATATCCTCAGATGAAATCTGGAAAGAAGGTTTCTGAGAAACTTCTTAGTGTTCTGTTAATTCATCTCACAGAGTTACATGTGTATTTCGTGGATCTCTTTGCTAGCCTTATTTCTGTGGAATCTGAGAAAAGATATTTCGGATCCCTTTGAAGACTATAGGGCCAAAGGATATATCCTCCGATAACAAAGAGAAAGAAGCTTTCTGAGAAACTTCTTTGTGATCTGTGAAATCATCTCACAGAGGTACAGCTTTCCCCTCAAGAAGCCTTTCGCTAAGACAGTTCTTGTGGAATTGGCAAAGGGATATTTGAAAGCACATAGAGGGCTAAGGTGAAAAAGGAAATATCCTCAGCGGAAATCTAGAAAGAAGCTTTCTGAGAAACTACTTAGTGTTCTGTTAATTCATCTCACAGAGTTACATCTGTATTTCGTGGATCTCTTTGCTAGCCTTATTTCTGTGGAATCTGAGAACAGATATTTCGGATCCCTTTGAAGACAATAGGGCCAAAGGAAATATCCTCCGATAACAAAGAGAAAGAAGCTTTCTGAGAAACTTCTTTGTGTTCTGTGAAATCATCTCACAGAGTTAAAGCTTTCCCCTCAAAAAGCCGTTCGCTAAGACAGTTCTTGTGGAATTGGCAAAGTGATATTTGGAAGCCCATAGAGGGCTATGGTGAAAAAGGAAATATCCTCAGAAGAAATCTGGAAAGAAGCTTTCTGAGAAACTGCTTAGTGTTCTGTTTATTCATCTCACAAGGTTACATGTGTAATTCGTGGATCTCTTTGCTAGCCTTATTTCTGTGGAATCTGAGAACAGAAATTTCGGATCCCATTGAAGACTATCTGGCCAAAGGAAATATCCTCCGATAACAAAGAGAAAGAAGCTTTCTGAGAAACTTCTTTGTGTTCTGTGAAATCATCTCACAGAGTTACAGCTTTCCCCTCAAGAAGCCTTTCGCTAAGACAGTTCCTGTGTAATAGGCAAAGTGATCTTTGGATGCCCATAGAGAGCTATGGTGAAAAAGGAAATATCCTCAGATGGAATCTGGAAAGAAGCTTTCTGAGAAACGTCTTTGTGATCTTGAAATCATCTCACAGAGTTACAGCTTTCCCCTCAAGAAGCCTTTCGCTAAGACAGTTCTTGTGGAATTGGCAAAGGGATATTTGGAAGCACATAGAGGGCTAAGGTGAAAAAGGAAATATCCTCAGCGGAAATCTAGGAAGAAGCTTTCTGAGAAACTGCTTAGTGTTCTGTTAATTCATCTCACAGAGTTACATCTGTATTTCGTGGATCTCTTTGCTAGCCTTATTTCTGTGGAATCTGAGAACAGATATTTCGGATCCCGTTGAAGACAATACGGCCAAAGGAAATATCCTCCGATAAAAAAGAGAAAGAAGCTTTCTGAGAAACTTCTTTGTTTTCTGTGAAATCATCTCACAGAGTTACAGCTTTCCCCTCCAGAAGCCTTTCGTTAAGGCAGTTCTTGTGGAATTGGCAAAGTGATCTTTGGAAGCCCATAGAGGTCTATGGTGAAAAAGGAAATATCCCCAGATGAAATCTGGAAAGAAGCTTTCTTAGAAACTGCTTAGTGTTCTGTTAATTCATCTCACAGAGTTACATATGTATTTCGTGGATCTCTTTGCTACCATTATTTCTGTGGAATCAGAGAACAATTATTTCGGTTGCTTTTGAAGACTATAGGGCCAAAGGAAATATCCTCCGATAACAAAGAGAAAGAAGCTTTCTGAGAAACTTCTTTGTGTTCTCCGAAATCATCCCACAGAGTTAAAGCTTTCCCCTCTAAAAGCCGATCGCTAAGACAGTTCCTGTGGAATTGGCAAAGTGATATTTGGAAGCGCATAGAGGGCTATGGTGAAAAAGGAAATATACTCAGATGACATCTGGAAAGAAGCTTTCTGAGAAACTGCTTAGTGTTCTGTTAATTCATCTCACAAGGTTACATGTGTATTTTGTGGATCTCTTAGCTAGCCTTTTTTCTGTGGAATCTGAGAACAGAAATTTCGGATCCCATTGAAGGCTATAGGGCCAAAGGAAATATCCTCCGATTACAAAGAGAAAGAAGCTTTCTGAGAAACTTCTTTGTGTTCTGTGAAATCATGTCACAGAGTTACAGCTTTCCCCTCAAGAAGCCTTTCGCTAAGAGAGTTCTTGTGGAATTGGCAAAGTGATATTTGGGAGCCCATAGAGGGCTATGATGAAAAAGGAAATCTCCTCAGATGAAATCTGGAAAGAAGCTTTCTGAGAAACTGCTTAGTGTTCTGTTAACTCACTCACAGAGTTACATGTGTATTTCGTGGATCTCTTTGCTAGCCTTATTTCTGTGGAATCTGAGAACAGATATTTCGGATCCCTTTGAAGACTATAGGGCCAAAGGAAATATCCTCCGATAACAAAGAGAAAGAAGCTTTCTGAGAAACTTCTTTGTGTTCTGTGAAATCATCTCACGGAGTTACAGCTTTCCCCTCAAGAAGCCTTTCGCAAAGACAGTTCTTGTGGAATTGGCAAAGTGTTATTTGGAAGCCCAAAGAAGGCTATTTTGAAAAAGGAAATATCCTCAGGTGAAATCTGGAAAGAAGCTTTCTGAGAAAGTGCTTAGTGTTTTGTTAATTCATCTAACAGAGTTACATGTGTATTTCGTAGATCTCTTTGCTAGCCTTATTTCTGTCGAATCTGAGAACAGATATTTCGGATCCCTTTGAAGACTATAGGGCCAATGGAAATATCCTCCGATAACAAAGAGAAAGAAGCTTTCTGAGAAACTTCTTTGTGTTCTGCGAAATTATCTCACAGAGTTACAGCTTTCCCCTCAAGAAGCCTTTCGCTAAGACAGTTCCTGTGTAATAGGCAAAGTGATCTTTGGATGCCCATAGAGAGCTATGGTGAAAAAGGAAATATCCTCAGATGAAATCTGGAAAGAAGGTTTCTGATTAACTTCTTAGTGTTCTGTTAATTCATCTCACAGAGTTACATGTGTATTTCGTGGATCTCTTTGCTAGCCTTATTTCTGAAGAATCTGAGAACAGATATTTCGGATCCCTTTGAAGACTATAGGGCCAAAGGATATATCCTCCGATAACAAAGAGAAAGAAGCTTTCTGAGAAACTTCTTTGTGATCTGTGAAATCATCTCACAGAGTTACAGCTTTCCCCTCAAGAAGCCTTTCGCTAAGACAGTTCTTGTGGAATTGGCAAAGGGATATTTGGAAGCACATAGAGGGCTAAGGTGAAAAAGGAAATATCCTCAGCGGAAATCTAGAAAGAAGCTTTCTGAGAAACTGCTTAGTGTTCTGTTAATTCATCTCACAGAGTTACATCTGTATTTCGTGGATCTCTTTGCTAGCCTTATTTCTGTGGAATCTGAGAACAGATATTTCGGTTGCCTTTGAAGACTATAGGGCCAAAGGAAATATCCTCCGATAACAAGAGAAAGAAGCTTTCTGAGAAACTTCTTTCTGTTCTGTGAAATCATCTCACAGAGTTACAGCTTTCCCCTCCAGAAGCCTTTCGTTAAGGCAGTTCTTGTGGAATTGGCAAAGTGATTTTTGGAAGCCCATAGAGGTCTATGGTGAAAAAGGAAATATCCCGAGATTAAATCTGGAAAGAAGCTTTCTTAGAAACTGCTTAGTGTTCTGTTAATTCATCTCACAGAGTTACACATGTATTTCGTGGATCTCTTTGCTAGCATTATTTCTGTGGAATCTGAGAACAGATATTTCGGTTGCCTTTGAAGACTATAGGGCCAAAGGAAATATCCTCCGATAACAAAGAGAAAGAAGCTTTCTGAGAAACTTCTTTGTGTTCTGCGAAATCATCTCACAGAGTAAAAGCTTTCCCCTCAAAAAGCCGATCGCTAAGACAGTTCTTGTGGAATTGGCAACGTGATATTTGGAAGCCCATAGAGGGCTATGGTGAAAAAGAAAATATCCTCAGATGACATCTGGAAAGAAGCTTTCTGAGAAACTGCTTAGTGTTCTGTTAATTCGTCTCACAAGGTTACATGTGTATTTCGTGGATCTCTTTGCTAGCCTTATTTCTGTGGAATCTGAGAACAGAAATTTCGGATCCCATTGAAGACTATAGGGCCAAAGGAAATATCCTCCGATAGCAAAGAGAAAGAAGCTTTCTGAGAAACTTCTTTGTGTTCTGTGAAATCATCTCACAGAGTTACAGCTTTCCCCTCAAGAAGCCTTTCGCTAAGAGAGTTCTTGTGGAATTGGCAAAGTGATATTTGGAAGCCCATGGAGGGCTATGGTGAAAAAGGAAATCTCCTCAGATGAAATCGGGAAAGAAGCTTTCTGAGAAACTGCTTAGTGTTCTGTTAATTCATCTCACAGAGTTACATGTGTATTTTGTGCATCTCTTTGCTAGCCTTATTTCTGTGGAATTTGAGAACAGATATTTCGGATCCCTTGGAAGACTATAGGGCCAAAGGAAATATCCTCCGATAACAAAGAGAAAGAAGCTTTCTGAGAAACTTCTTTGTGTTCTGTGAAATCATCTCACAGAGTTACAGCTTTCCACTCAAGAAGCCTTTCGCTAAGACAGTTGTTGTGGAATTGGCAAAGTTATATTTGGCAGCCCTTAGAGGGCTATGGTGAAAAAGGAAATCTCCTCAGATGAAATCTGGAAAGAAGCTTTCTGAGAAACTGCTTAGTGTTCTGTTAACTCATCTCACAGAGTTACATGTGTATTTCGTGGATCTCTTTGCTAGCCTTATTTCTGTGGAATCTGAGAACAGATATTTCGGATCCCTTTGAAGACTATAGGGCCAAAGGAAATATCCTCCGATAACAAAGAGAAAGAAGCTTTCTGAGAAACTTCTTTGTATTCTGTGAAATCATCTCACGGAGTTACAGCTTTCCCCTCAAGAAGCCTTTCGCAAAGACAGTTCTTGTGGAATTGGCAAAGTGATATTTGGAAGCCCATAGAAGGTTATTTTGAAAAAGGAAATATCCTCAGATGAAATCTGGAAAGAAGCTTTCTGAGAAAGTGCTTAGTGTTCTGTTAATTCATCTAACAGAGATACATGTGTATTTCGTGGATCTCTTTGCTAGCCTTATTTCTGTCGAACCTGAGAACAGATATTTCAGATCCCTTTGAAGACTATAGGGCCAATGGAAATATCCTCCGATAACAAAGAGAAAGAAGCTTTCTGAGAAACTTCTTTGTGTTCTGTGAAATCATCTCACAGAGTTACAGCTTTCCCCTCAAGAAGCCTTTCGCTAAGACAGTTCCTGTGTAATAGGCAAAGTGATCTTTGGATGCCCATAGAGAGCTATGGTGAAAAAGGAAATATCGTCAGATGAAATCTGGAAAGAAGGTTTCTGAGAAACTTCTTAGTGTTCTGTTAATTCATCTCACAGAGTTACATGTGTATTTCGTGGATCTCTTTGCTAGCCTTATTTCTGTGGAATCTGAGAAAAGATATTTCGGATCCCTTTGAAGACTATAGGGCCAAAGGATATATCCTCAGATAACAAAGAGAAAGAAGCTTTCTGAGAAACTTCTTTGTGATCTGTGAAATCATCTCACAGAGTTACAGCTTTCCCTTCAAGAAGCCTTTCGCTAAGACAGTTCTTGTGGAATTGGCAAAGGGATATTTGGAAGCACATAGAGGGCTAAGGTGAAAAAGGAAATATCCTCAGCGGAAATCTAGAAAGAATCTTTCTGAGAAACTACTTAGTGTTCTGTTAATTCATCTCACAGAGTTACATCTGTATTTCGTGGATCTCTTTGCTAGCCTTATTTCTGTGGAATCTGAGAACAGATATTTCGGATCCCTTTGAAGACAATAGGGCCAAAGGAAATATCCTCCGATAACAAAGAGAAAGAAGCTTTCTGAGAAACTTCTTTGTGTTCTGTGAAATCATCTCACAGAGTTACAGCTTTCCCCTCCGGAAGCCTTTCGTTAAGGCAGTTCTTGTGGAATTGGCAAAGTGATCTTTGGAAGCCCATAGAGGTCTATGGTGAAAAAGGAAATATCCCCAGATGAAATCTGGAAAGAAGCTTTCTGAGAAACTGCTTAGTGTTCTGTTAATTCATCTCACAGAGTTACGTATGTATTTCGTGGATCTCTTTGCGAGCATTATTTCTGTGGAATCAGAGAACAGATATTTCGGTTGCCTTTGAAGACTATAGGGCCAAAGGAAATATCCTCCGATAACAAAGAGAAAGAAGCTTTCTGAGAAACTTCTTTGTGTTCTGTGAAATCATCTCACAGAGTTAAAGCTTTCCCCGCAAAAAGCCGTTCGTTAAGACAGTTCTTGTGGAATTGGCAAGTGATATTTGGAAGCCTATAGAGGGCTATGGTGAAAAAGGAAATATCCTCAGATGAAATCTGGAAGGAAGCTTTCTGAGAAACTGCTTAGTGTTCTGTTAATTCATCTCACAAGGTTACATGTGTATTTCGTGGATCTCTTTGCTACCCTTATTTCTGTGGAATCTGAGGACAGATATTTCGGATCCCATTGAAGACTATAGGGCCACAGGAAATATCCTCCGATAACAAAGAGAAAGAAGCTTTCTGAGAAACTTCTTTGTGTTCTGTGAAATCATCTCACAGAGTTACAGCTTTCCCCTCAAGAAGTCTTTCGCTAAGACAGTTCTTGTGGAATTGGCAAAGTGATATTTGGAAGCCCTTAGAGGGCTATGGTGAAAAAGGAAATATCCTCAGATGAAATCTGGAAAGAAGCTTTCTGAGGAACTGCTTAGTGTGCTGTTATTCATCTCACAGAGTTACATGTGTATTTCGTGGATCTCTTTGCTAGCCTTATTTCTGAGGAATCTGAGAACAGATATTTCGTATCCCTTTGAAGACTATCGGGCCAAAGGAAATATCCTCCGATAACAAAGAGAAAGAAGCTTTCTGAAAACTTCTTTGTGTTCGTTGAAATCATCTCACAGAGTTACAGCTTTCCCCTCAAGAAGCCTTGCGCTAAGACAGATTTGTGGAATTGGAAAAGTGATATTTGGCAGCCCTTAGAGGGCTATGGTGAAAAAGGAAATCTCCTCAGATGAAATCTGGAAAGAAGCCTTCTCAGAAACTGCTTAGTGTTCTGTTAATTCATCTCACAGAGTTACATGTGTATTTCGTGGATCTCTTTGCTAGCCTTATTTCTGTGGAATCTGAGAACAGATATTTCGGATCCCATTGAAGGCTATAGGGACAAAGGAAATATCCTCCGATAACAAAGAGAAAGAAGCTTTCTGAGAAACTTCTTTGTGTTCTGTGAAATCATCTCACAGAGTTACAGCTTTCCCCTCAAGAAGGCTTTCGTTAAGACAGTTCTTGTGGAATTGGCAAAGTGATATTTGGAAGCCCATAGATGGCTATGGTGAAAAAGGAAATATCCTCAGATGAAATCTGGAAAGAAGCCTTCTCAGAAACTGCTTAGTGTTCTGTTAATTCATCTCACAGAGTTACATGTGTATTTCGTGGATCTCTTTGCTAGCCTTATTTCTGTGGAATCTGAGAACAGATATTTCGGATCCCATTGAAGACTATAGGGCCAAAGGAAATATCCTCCGATAACAAAGAGAAAGAAGCTTTCTGAGAAACTTCTTTGTGTTCTGTGAAATCATCTCACAGAGTTACAGCTTTCCCCTCAAGAAGCCTTTCGCTAAGAGAGTTCTTGTGGAATTGGCAAAGTGATATTTGGAAGCCCATAGAGGGCTATGGTGAAAAAGGAAATATCCTCAGATGAAATCGGGAAACAAGCTTTCTGAGAAACTGCTTAGTGTTCTGTTAATTCATCTCACAGAGTTACATGTGTATTTCGTGGATCTCTTTGCTAGCCTTATTTCTGTGGAATGTGAGAACAGATATTTCGGATCCCTTTGAAGACTATAGGGCCAAAGGAAATATCCTCCGATAACAAAGAGAAAGAAGCTTTCTGAGAAACTTCTTTGTGTTCTGTGAAATCATCTCACAGAGTTACAGCTTTCCCTTCAAGAAGCCTTTCGCTAAGACAGTTGTTGTGGAATTGGGAAAGTGATATTTGGCAGCCCTTAGAGGGCTATGGTGAAAAAGGAAATCTCCTCAGATGAAATCTGGAAAGAAGCTTTCTGAGAAACTGCTTAGTGTTCTGTTAACTCATCTCACAGTGTTACATGTGTATTTTGTGGATCCCTTTGCTAGCCTTATTTCTGTGGAATCTGAGAACAGACATTTCGGATCGCTTTGAAGACTATAGGGCCAAAGGAAATATACTCCGATAACAAAGAGAAAGAAGCTTTCTGAGAAACTTCTTTGTGTTCCGTGAAATCATCTCACGGAGTTACAGCTTTCCACTCAAGAAGACTTTCGCAAAGACAGTTCTTGTGGAATTGGCAAAGTGATATTTGGAAGCCCATAGAAGGCTATTTTGAAAAAGGAAATATCCTCAGATGAAATCTGGAAAGAAGCTTTCTGAGAAAGTGCTTAGTGTTTTGTTAATTCATCTAACAGAGTTACATGTGTATTTCGTGGATCTCTTTGCTAGCCTTATTTCTGTCGAATCTGAGAACAGATATTTCGGATCCCTTTGAAGACTATAGGGCCAATGGAAATATCCTCCGATAACAAAGAGAAAGAAGCTTTCTGAGAAACTTCTTTGTGTTTTGTGAAATCATCTCACAGAGTTACACCTTTCCCCTCCAGAAGCCTTTCGCTAAGACAGTTCCTGTGTAATAGGCAAAGTGATCTTTGGATGCCCATAGAGAGCTATGGTGAAAAAGGAAATATCCTCAGATGAAATCTGGAAAGAAGCTTTCTGAGAAACTGCTTAGTGTTCTGTTAATTCATCTCACCGAGTTACATGTGTATATCGTGAATCTCTTTGCTAGCCTTATTTCTGAAGAATCTGAGAACAGATATTTCGGATCCCTTTGAAGACTATAGGGCCAAAGGATATATCCTCCGATAACAAAGAGAAAGAAGCTTTCTGAGAAACTTCTTTGTGATCTGTGAAATCATCTCACAGAGTTACAGCTTTCCCCTCAAGAAGCCTTTCGCTAAGACAGTTCTTGTGGAATTGGCAAAGGGATATTTGGAAGCACATAGAGGGCTAAGGTGAAAAAGGAAATATCCTCAGCGGAAATCTAGAAAGAAGCTTTCTGAGAAACTGCTTAGTGTTCTGTTAATTCATCTCACAGAGTTACATGTGTATTTCGTGGATCTCTTTGCTAGCCTTATTTCTGTGGAATCTGAGAACAAATATTTCGGATCCCTTTGAACACAATAGGGCCAAAGGAAATATCCTCCGATAATAAAGAGAAAGAAACTTTCTGAGAAACTTCTTTGTGTTCTGTGAAATCATCTCACAGAGTTACAGCTTTCCCCTCCAGAAGCCTTTCGTTAAGGCAGTTCTTGTGGAATTGGCAAAGTGATCTTTGGAAGCCTATAGATGTCTATGGTGAAAAAGGAAATATCCCCAGATGAAATCTTTAAAGAAGCTTTCTTAGAAACTGCTTAGTGTTCTGTTAATTCATCTCACAGAGTTACATAAGTATTTCGTGGATCTCTTTGCTAGCATTATTTCTGTGGAATCAGAGAACAGATATTTCGGTTGCCTTTGAAGACTATAGGGCCAAAGGAAATATCCTCCCATAACAAAGAGAAAGAAGCTTTCTGAGAAACTTCTTTGTGTTCTGGGAAATCATCTCACAGAGTTAAAGCTTTCCCCTCAAAAAGCCGTTCGCTAAGACAGTTCTTGTGGAATTGGCAAAGTGATATTTGGAAGCCCATAGAGGGCTATGGTGAAAAAGGAAATATCCTCAGATGAAATCTGGAAAGAAGCCTTCTCAGAAACTGCTTAGTGTTCTGTTAATTCATCTCACAGAGTTACATGTGTATTTCGTGGATCTCTTTGCTAGCCTTATTTCTGTGGAATCTGAGAACAGATATTTCGGATCCCATTGAAGACTATAGGGCCAAAGGAAATATCCTCCGATAACAAAGAGAAAGAAGCTTTCTGAGAAACTTCTTTGTGTTCTGTGAAATCATCTCACAGAGTTACAGCTTTCCCCTCAAGAAGCCTTTCGCTAAGAGAGTTCTTGTGGAATTGGCAAAGTGATATTTGGAAGCCCATAGAGGGCTATGGTGAAAAAGGAAATATCCTCAGATGAAATCGGGAAACAAGCTTTCTGAGAAACTGCTTAGTGTTCTGTTAATTCATCTCACAGAGTTACATGTGTATTTTGTGTATCTCTTTGCTAGCCTTATTTCTGTGGAATGTGAGAACAGATATTTCGGATCCCTTTGAAGACTATAGGGCCAAAGGAAATATCCTCCGATAACAAAGAGAAAGAAGCTTTCTGAGAAACTTCTTTGTGTTCTGTGAAATCATCTCACAGAGTTACAGCTTTCCCTTCAAGAAGCCTTTCCCTAAGACAGTTGTTGTGGAATTGGGAAAGTGATATTTGGCAGCCCTTAGAGGGCTATGGTGAAAAAGGAAATCTCCTCAGATGAAATCTGGAAAGAAGCTTTCTGAGAAACTGCTTAGTGTTCTGTTAACTCATCTCACAGTGTTACATGTGTATTTTGTGGATCCCTTTGCTAGCCTTATTTCTGTGGAATCTGAGAACAGACATTTCGGATCGCTTTGAAGACTATAGGGCCAAAGGAAATATACTCCGATAACAAAGAGAAAGAAGCTTTCTGAGAAACTTCTTTGTGTTCCGTGAAATCATCTCACGGAGTTACAGCTTTCCACTCAAGAAGACTTTCGCAAAGACAGTTCTTGTGGAATTGGCAAAGTGATATTTGGAAGCCCATAGAAGGCTATTTTGAAAAAGGAAATATCCTCAGATGAAATCTGGAAAGAAGCTTTCTGAGAAAGTGCTTAGTGTTTTGTTAATTCATCTAACAGAGTTACATGTGTATTTCGTGGATCTCTTTGCTAGCCTTATTTCTGTCGAATCTGAGAACAGATATTTCGGATCCCTTTGAAGACTATAGGGCCAATGGAAATATCCTCCGATAACAAAGAGAAAGAAGCTTTCTGAGAAACTTCTTTGTGTTCTGTGAAATCATCTCACAGAGTTACACCTTTCCCCTCCAGAAGCCTTTCGCTAAGACAGTTCCTGTGTAATAGGCAAAGTGATCTTTGGATGCCCATAGAGAGCTATGGTGAAAAAGGAAATATCCTCAGATGAAATCTGGAAAGAAGCTTTCTGAGAAACTGCTTAGTGTTCTGTTAATTCATCTCACCGAGTTACATGTGTATATCGTGAATCTCTTTGCTAGCCTTATTTCTGAAGAATCTGAGAACAGATATTTCGTATCCCTTTGAAGACTATAGGGCCAAAGGATATATCCTCCGATAACAAAGAGAAAGAAGCTTTCTGAGAAACTTCTTTGTGATCTGTGAAATCATCTCACAGAGTTACAGCTTTCCCCTCAAGAAGCCTTTCGCTAAGACAGTTCTTGTGGAATTGGCAAAGGGATATTTGGAAGCACATAGAGGGCTAAGGTGAAAAAGGAAATATCCTCAGCGGAAATCTAGAAAGAAGCTTTCTGAGAAACTGCTTAGTGTTCTGTTAATTCATCTCACAGAGTTACATGTGTATTTCGTGGATCTCTTTGCTAGCCTTATTTCTGTGGAATCTGAGAACAAATATTTCGGATCCCTTTGAACACAATAGGGCCAAAGGAAATATCCTCCGATAATAAAGAGAAAGAAACTTTCTGAGAAACTTCTTTGTGTTCTGTGAAATCATCTCACAGAGTTACAGCTTTCCCCTCCAGAAGCCTTTCGTTAAGGCAGTTCTTGTGGAATTGGCAAAGTGATCTTTGGAAGCCCATAGAGGTCTATGGTGAAAAAGGAAATATCCCCAGATGAAATCTTTAAAGAAGCTTTCTTAGAAACTGCTTAGTGTTCTGTTAATTCATCTCACAGAGTTACATAAGTATTTCGTGGATCTCTTTGCTAGCATTATTTCTGTGGAATCAGAGAACAGATATTTCGGTTGCCTTTGAAGACTATAGGGCCAAAGGAAATATCCTCCCATAACAAAGAGAAAGAAGCTTTCTGAGAAACTTCTTTGTGTTCTGGGAAATCATCTCACAGAGTTAAAGCTTTCCCCTCAAAAAGCCGTTCGCTAAGAAAGTTCTTGTGGAATTGGCAAAGTGATATTTGGAAGCCCATAGAGGGCTATGGTGAAAAAGGAAATATCCTCAGATGAAATCTGGAAAGAAGCTTTCTGAGAAGCTGCTTAGTGTTCTGTTAATTCATCTCACAAGGTTACATGTGTATTTCGTGTATCTCTTTGCTAGCCTTATTTCTGTGGAATCTGAGAACAGAAATTTCGGATCCCTTTGAAGACTATAGGGCCAAAGGAAATATCCTCCGATAACAAAGAGAAAGAAGCTTTCTGAGAAACTTCTTTGTGTTCTGTGAAATCATCTCACAGAGTTACAGCTTTCCCCTCAAGAAGCCTTTCGCTAAGAGAGTTCTTGTGGAATTGGCAAAGTGATATTTGAGGCCCATAGAGGGCTACGGTGAAAAAGGAAATATCCGCAGATGAAATCGGGAAAGAAGCTTTCTTAGAAACTGTTTAGTGTTCTGTTAATTCATCTCACAGAGTTACATGTGTATTTTGTGCATCTCTTTGCTAGCCTTATTTCTGTGGAATTAGAGAACAGATATTTCGGATCCCTTTGAAGACTATAGGGCCAAAGGAAGTATCCTCCGATAACAAAGAGAAAGAAGCTTTCTGAGAAACTTCTTTGTGTTCTGTGAAATCATCTCACAGAGTTACAGCTTTCCCCTCAAGAAGCCTTTCGCTAAGACAGTTGTTGTGGAATTGGCAAAGTGATATTTGGCAGCCCTTAGAGGGCTATGGTGAAAAAGGAAATATCCTCAGATGAAATCTGGAAAGAATCTTTCTGAGAAACTGCTTAGTGTTCTGTTAATTCATCTCACAGAGTTACATGTGTATTTCGTGGATCTCTTTGGTAGACTTATTTCTGTGGAAACTGAGAAAAGATATTTCGGATCCTTTTGAAGAGAATAGGGCCAAAGGAAATATCCTCCGATAACAAAGAGAAAGAAGCTTTCTGAGAAACTTCTTTGTGTTCTGTGAAATCATCTCACAGAGTTACAGCTTTCCCCTCAAGAAGGCTTTCGTTAAGACAGTTCTTGTGGAATTGGCAAAGTGATACTTGGAAGCCCATAGATGGCTATGGTGAAAAAGGAAATATCCTCAGATGAAATCTGGAAAGAAGCCTTCTCAGAAACTGCTTAGTGTTCTGTTAATTCATCTCACAGAGTTACATGTGTATTTCGTGGATCTCTTTGCTATCCTTATTTCTGTGGAATCTGAGAACAGATATTTCGGATCCCATTGAAGGCTATAGGGACAAAGGAAATATCCTTCGAAAACAAAGAGAAAGAAGCTTTCTGAGAAACTTCTTTGTGTTCTGTGAAATCATCTCACAGAGTTACAGCTTTCCCCTCAAGAAGGCTTTCGTTAAGACAGTTCTTGTGGAATTGGCAAAGTGATATTTGGAAGCCCATAGATGGCTATGGTGAAAAAGGAAATATCCTGAGATGAAATCTGGAAAGAAGCCTTCTCAGAAACTGCTTAGTGTTCTGTTAATTCATCTCACAGAGTTACATGTGTATTTCGTGGATCTCTTTGCTAGCCTTATTTCTGTGGAATCTGAGAACAGATATTTCGGATCCCTTTGAAGACTATAGGGACAAAGGAAATATCCTCTGAAAACAAAGAGAAAGAAGCTTTCTGAGAAACTTCTTTGTGTTCTGTGAAATCATCTCACAGAGTTACAGCTTTCCCCTCAAGAAGCCTTTCGCGAAGACAGTTCTTGTGGAATTGGCAAAGTGATATTTGGAAGCCCATAGAGGGCTACGGTGAAAAAGTAGATATCCTCAGAGGAAATCTGGAAAGAAGCTTTCTGAGAAACTTCTTAGTGTTCTGTTAATTCATCTCACAGAGTTACATGTGTATTTCGTGGATCTCTTTGCTAGCTTTATTACTGTGGAATCTGAGAAGAGATATTTCGGATCCCTTTGAAGACTATAGGGCCAACGGAAATATTCTCCGATAACAAAGAGAAAGAAGCTTTCTGAGAAACTTCTTTGTGTTCTGTGAAATCATCTCACAGAGTTACAGCTTTCCCCTCAAGAAGGCTTTCGCTAAGACAGTTCTTGTGAAATTGGCAAAGTGATAAATTTGAAGCCCATAGAGGGCTATGTTGAAAAAGGATGTATCCTCAGTGAAATCTGGAAAGAAGCTTTCTGAGAAACTGCTTAGTGTTCTGTAAATTCGTCTCACAGAGTTACATGTGTATTTCGTGGATCTCTTTGCTAGCCTTATTTCTGTGGAATCTGAGAACAGATATTTCGGATCCCATTGAAGACTATAGGGCCAAAGGAAATATCCTCCGATAACAAAGAGAAAGAAGCTTTCTGAGAAACTTCTTTGGGTTCTGCGAAATCATCTCACAGAGTTGCAGCTTTCCCCTCCAGAAGCCTTTCGCGAAGACAGTTCTTGTGGAATTGGCAAAGTGATATTTGGAAGCCCATAGAGGGCTATGGTGAAAAAGGAAATATCCTCAGATGAAATCTGGAAAGATGCTTTCTGAGAAACTTCTTAGTGTTCTGTTAATTCATCTCACAGAGTTACATGTGTATTTCGTGGATCTCTTTGCTAGCCTTATTTCTGTGGAATCTGAGAACAGATATTTCGGATCCCATTGAAGACTATAGGGCCAAAGGAAATATCCTCCGATAACAAAGAGAAAGAAGCTTTCTGAGAAACTTCTTTGGGTTCTGTGAAATCATCTCACAGAGTTACAGCTTTCCCCTCAAGAAGCCTTTCGCTAAGACAGTTCTTGAGGAATTGGCAAAGTGAAATTTGGAAGCCCATAGAGGGCTATGGTGAAAAAGGAGCTATCCTCAGATGAAATCTGGAAAGAAGCTTTCTGAAAAACTGCTTAGTGTTCTCTTAATTCATCTCACAGAGTTACATCTGTATTTCGTGGATCTCTTTGCTAGCCTAATTACTGTGGAATCTGAGAACAGATATTTCGGATCCCCTTGAAGACTATAGGGCCAAAGGAAATATCCTCCGATAACAAAGAGAAAGAAGCTTTCTGAGAAACTTCTTTGTGTTCTGTGAAATCATCTCACAGAGTTACAGCTTTCTCCTCAACAAGCCTTTCGCTAAGACAGTTCTTGTGGAATTGGCAAAGTGATACTTGGAAGTCCATAGAGGGCTATGGTGAAAAAGGAGCTATCCTCAGATGAAATCTGTAAAGAAGCATTCTGAGAAACTGCTTAGTATTCTCTTAATTCATCTCACAGAGTTACATGTGTATTTCGTGGATCTCTTGGCTCGCCTTTTAATGTGGAATCTGAGAACAGATATTTCGGATCCCTTTGAAGACTATAGGGCCAAAGGAAATGTGTATTTCGTGGATCTCTTTGCTAGCCTTATTTCTTTGGAATCTGAGAACTGATATTTCGGATCCCATTGAAGACTACAGGGCCAAAGGAAATATCCTCCGATAACAAAGAGATAGAAGCTTTCTGAGAAACTTCTTTGTGTTCTGTGAAATCATCTCACAGAGTTACAGATTTCCCCTTAAGAAGCCTTTCGCTAAGACAGTTCTTGTGGAATCGGCAAAGTGATATTTGGAAGCCCTTATAGGGCTACAGTGAAAAAGGAAATATCCTCAGATGAAATCTGGAAAGAAGCTTTCTGAGAAACTGCTTAGGGTTCTGTTGATTCATCTAAGAGGGTTACATGTGTATTTCGTGGATCTCTTTGCTAGCCTTATTTCTTTGAAATCTGAGAACTGATATTTCGGATCACATTGAAGACTACAGGGCCAAAGAAAATATCCTCCGATAACAAAGAGAAAGAAGCTTTCTGAGAAACTTCTTTGTGTTCTGTGAAATCATCTCACAGGGTTACAGCTTTCCCCTCAAGAAGCCTTTCGCTAAGACAGTTCTTGTGGAATTGGCAAAGTGATATTTGGAAACCCATAGGGGGCTATGGTGAAAAAGGAAATATCCTCAGATGAAATCTGGAAAGAAGCTTTCTGAGAAACTGCTTATTGTTCTGTTAATTCATCTCACAGAGTTACATGTGTATTTCGTGGATCTCTTTGCTAGCCTTATTTCTCTGGAATCTGAGAACAGATATTTCGGATCCCATTGAAGACTATAGGGCCAAAGGAAATATCCTCCGATAACAAAGAGAAAGAAGCTTTCTGAGAAACTTCTTTGTGTTCTGTGAAATCATCTCACAGAGTTGCAGCTTTCACCTCAAGAAGGCTTTCGTTAAGACAGTTCTTGTGGAATTGGCAAAGTGATATTTGGAAGCCCATAGATGGCTATGGTGAAAAAGGAAATATCCTCAGATGAAATCTGGAAAGAAGCCTTCTCAGAAACTGCTTAGTGTTCTGTTAATTCATCTCACAGAGTTACATGTGTATTTCGTGGATCTCTTCGCTATCCTTATTTCTGTGGAATCTGAGAACAGATATTTCGGATCCCATTGAAGACTATAGGGACAAAGGAAATATCCTCCGATAACAAAGAGAAAGAAGCTTTCTGAGAAACTTCTTTGTGTTCTGTGAAATCATCTCACAGAGTTACAGCTTTCCCCTCAAGAAGCCTTTCGGGAAGACAGTTCTTGTGGAATTGGCAAAGTGATATTTGGAAGCCCATAGAGGGCTATGGTGAAAAAGTAGATATCCTCAGAGGAAATCTGGAAAGAAGCTTTCTGAGAAACTGCTTAGTGTTCTGTTAATTCATCTCACAGAGTTACATGTGTATTTCGTGGATCTCTTTGCTAGCTTTATTACTGTGGAATCTGAGAAGAGATATTTCGGATCCCTTTGAAGACTATAGGGCCAACGGAAATATTCTCCGATAACAAAGAGAAAGAAGCTTTCTGAGAAACTTCTTTGTGTTCTGTGAAATCATCTCACAGAGTTACAGCTTTCCCCTCAAGAAAGCTTTCGCTAAGACAGTTCTTGTGAAATTGGCAAAGTGATAAATTTGAAGCCCATAGAGGGCTATGTTGAAAAAGGAAGTATGCTCAGTGAAATCTGGAAAGAAGCTTTCTGAGAAACTGCTTAGTGTTCTGTTAATTCATCTCACAGAGTTACATGTGTATTTCTTGGATCTCTTTGCTAGCCTTATTTCTGTGGAATCTGAGAACAGATATTTCGGATCCCATTGAAGACTAGAGGGCCAAAGGAAATATCCTCCGATAACAAAGAGAAAGAAGCTTTCTGAGAAACGTCTTTGTGTTCTGTGAAATCATCTCACAGAGTTATATCTTCCCCTCAAGAAGCCTTTCGCCAAGACAGTTCTTGTGGAATTGGCAAAGTGATATTTGGAAGCCCATAGAGGGCTATGGTGAAAAAGGAGCTATCCTCAGATGAAATCTGGAAAGAAGCTTTCTGAGAAACTGCTTTGTGCTCTGTTAATTCATCTCACAGAGTTACATGTGTATTTCGTGGATCTCTTTGCTAGCCTTATTTCTTTGGAATCTGAGAACAGATATTTCGGATCCCTTTGAAGACTATAGGGCCAATGGAAATATCCTCTGATAACAAAGAGAAAGAAGCTTTCTGAGAAACTTCTTTGTGTTCTGCGAAATCATCTCACAGAGTTGCAGCTTTCCCCTCCAGAAGCCTTTCGCAAAGACAGTTCTTGTGGAATTGGCAAACTGATATTTGGAAGCCCAAAGAGGGCTACGGTGAAAAAGGAAATATCCTCAGATGAAATCTGGAAAGATGCTTTCTGAGAAACTGCTTAGTGTTCTGTTAATTCATCTCACAGAGTTACATGTGTATTTCGTGGATCTCTTTGCTAGCCGTATTTCTGGGGAATCTGAGAACAGATATTTCGGATCCCTTTGAAGATTATAGGGCCAAAGGAAATATCCTCCGATAACAAAGAGAAAGAAGCTTTCTGAGAAACTTCTTTGTGTTCTGTGAAATCATCTCACAGAGTTACAGCTTTCCCCTGAAGAAGGCTTTCGCTAAGACAGTTCTTGTGAAATTGGCAAAGTGATAAATTTGAAGCCCATAGAGGGCTATGTTGAAAAAGGAAGTATCCTCAGTGAAATCTGGAAAGAAGCTTTCTGAGAAACTGCTTAGTGTTCTGTCAATTCGTCTCACAGAGTTACATGTGTATTTCTTGGATCTCTTTGCTAGCCTTATTTCTGTGAAATCTGAGAACAGATATTTCGGATCCCATTGAAGACGAGAGGGCCAAAGGAAATATCCTCCGATAACAAAGAGAAAGAAGCTTTCTGAGAAACGTCTTTGTGTTCTGTGAAATCATCTCACAGAGTTATAGCTTCCCCTCAAGAAGCCTTTCGCGAAGACAGTTTTGTGGAATTGGCAAAGTGATATTTGGAAGCCCATAGAGGGCTATGGTGAAAAAGGAGCTATCCTCAGATGAAATCTGGAAAGAAGCTTTCTGAGAAACTGCTTTGTGCTCTGTTAATTCATCTCACAGAGTTACCTTTGTATTTCGTGGATCTCTTTGCTAGCCTTATTGCTTTGGAATCTGAGAACAGATATTTCGGATCCCTTTGAAGACTATAGGGCCAATGGAAATATCCTCTGATAACAAAGAGAAAGAAGCTTTCTGAGAAACTTCTTTGTGTTCTGCGAAATCATCTCACAGAGTTGCAGCTTTCCCCTCCAGAAGCCTTTCGCAAAGACAGTTCTTGTGGAATTGGGAAAGTGATATTTGGAAGCCCATAGAGGGCTACGGTGAAAAAGGAAATATCCTCAGATGAAATCTGGAGAGAAGCTTTCTGAGAAACTGCTTATTGTTCTGTTTATTCATCTCACAGAGTTATATGTGTATTTCGTGGATGTCTTTGCTAGACTTATTTCTGTGGAATCTGAGAACAGATATTTCGGATCCCTTTGAAGACTATAGGGCCAAAGGAAATATCCTCCGGTAACAAAGAGAAAGAAGCTTTCTGAGAAACCTCTTTGTGTTCTGTGAAACCATCTCACGGAGTTACAGCTTTCCCCTCAAGAAGACTTTCGCTTAGACAGTTCTAGTGGAATTGGCAAAGTGATATTTGGAAGCCCACAGACGGCTATGGTGCAAAAGGAAATATCTTCAGATGAAATCTGGAAAGAAGCTTTCTGAGAAACTGCTTAGTGTTCTGTTAATTCATCTCACAGAGTTACATGTGTATTTCGTGGATCTCTTTGCTAGCCTTATTTCTGTGGAATCTGAGAACAGATATTTCGGATCCCTTTGAAGACTATAGGGCCAAAGGAAATATCCTCCGATAACGAAGAGAAAGAAGCTTTCTGAGAAACTTCTGCGTCTTCTGTGAAATCATCTCACAGAGTTACAGCTTTCCCCTCAAGAAGCCTTTTCCTAAGACAGTTCTTGTGAAATTGGCAAAGTTATATTTGGAAGCCCATAGAGGGCTATGGTGAAAAAGGAAATATCCTCAGATGAAATCTGGAAAGAGGCTTTCTGAGAAACTGCTTAGTGTTCTGTTAATTCATCTCACAGAGTTACATGTGTATTTCGTGGATCTCTTTGCTAGCCTTATTTCTGTGGAATCTGAGAACAGATATTTCGGATCCCATTGAAGACTACAGGGCCAAAGGAAATATCCTCCGATAACAAAGAGAAAGAAGCTTTCTGAGAAACTTCTTTGTGTTCTGTGAAATCATCTCACAGAGTTACAGCTTTCCCCTCAAGAAGCCTTTCGCGAAGACAGTTCTTGTGGAATTGGCAAAGTGATATTTGGAAGCCCATAGAGGGCTATGGTGAAAAAGGAAATATCCTCAGATGAAATCTGGAACGAAGCCTTCTCAGAAACTGCTTAGTGTTCTGTTAATTCATCTCACAGAGTTACATGTGTATTTCGTGGATCTCTTTGCTAGCCTTATTTCTGTGGAATCTGAGAACAGATATTTCGGATCCCATTGAAGACTATAGGGACAAAGGAAATATCCTCCGAAAACAAAGAGAAAGAAGCTTTCTGAGAAACTTCTTTGTGTTCTGTGAAATCATCTCACAGAGTTACAGCTTTCCCCTCAAGAAGCCTTTCGCGAAGACAGTTCCTGTGGAATTGGCAAAGTGATATTTGGAAGCCCATAGAGGGCTATGGTGAAAAAGTAGATATCCTCAGAGTAAATCTGGAAAGAAGCTTTCTGAGAAACTGCTTAGTGTTCTGTTAATTCATCTCACAGTGTTACATGTGTATTTCGTGGAACTCTTTGCTAGCTTTATTACTGTGGAATCTGAGAAGAGATATTTCGGATCCCTTTGAAGAATATAGGGCCAACGGAAATATTCTCCGATAACAAAGAGAAAGAAGCTTTATGAGAAACTTCTTTGTGTTCTGTGAAATCATCTCACAGAGTTACAGCTTTCCCCTCAAGAAGGCTTTCGCTAAGACAGTTCTTGTGAAATTGGCAAAGTGATAAATTTGAAGCCCATAGAGGGCTATGTTGAAAAAGGATGTATCCTCAGTGAAATCTGGAAAGAAGCTTTCTGAGAAACTGCTTAGTGTTCTGTAAATTCGTCTCACAGAGTTACATGTGTATTTCTTGGATCTCTTTGCTAGCCTTATTTCTGTGGAATCTGAGAACAGATATTTCGGATCCCATTGAAGACAAGAGGGCCAAAGGAAATATCCTCCGATAACAAAGAGAAAGAAGCTTTCTGAGAAACGTCTTTGTGTTCTGTGAAATCATGTCACAGAGTTATAGCTTCCCCTCAAGAAGCCTTTCGCGAAGACAGTTCTTGTGGAATTGGCAAAGTGATATTTGGAAGCCCATAGAGGGCTAGGGTGAAAAAGGAGCTATCCTCAGATGAAATCTGGAAAGAAGCTTTCTGAGAAACTGCTTTGTGCTCTGTTAATTCATCTCACAGAGTTACATGTGTATTTCGTGGATCTCTTTGCTAGCCTTATTTCTTGGAATCTGAGAACAGATATTTCGGATCCCTTTGAAGACTATAGGGCCAATGGAAATATCCTCTGATAACAAAGAGAAAGAAGCTTTCTGAGAAACTTCTTTGTGTTCTGAGAAATCATCTCACAGAGGTGCAGCTTTCCCCTCCAGAAGCCTTTCGCGAAGACAGTTCTTGTGGAATCGGCAAAGTGATATTTGGAAGCCCATAGAGGGCTACGGTGAAAAAGGAAATATCCTCAGATGAAATCTGGAAAGATGCTTTCTGAGAATCTTCTTAGTGTTCTGTAATTCATCTCACAGAGTTATATGTGTATTTCGTGGATCTCTTTGCTAGCCTTATTTCTGTGGAATCTGAGAACAGATATTTCGGATCCCTTTGAAGACTATAGGGCCAAAGGAAATATCCTCCGATAACAAAGAGAAAGAAGCTTTCTGAGAAACTTCTTTGTGTTTTGAGAACTCATCTCACAGAGTTACAGCTTTCTCCTCAACAAGCCTTTCGCTAAGACAGTTCTTGTGGATTTGGCAAAGTGAAATTTGGAAGCCCATAGAGGGCTATGGTGAAAATGGAGCTATCCTCAGATGAAATCTGGAAAGAAGCTTTCTGAAAAACTGCTTAGTGTTCTCTTAATTCATCTCACAGAGTTACATCTGTATTTCGTGGATCTCTTTGCTAGCCTTATTACTGTGGAATCTGAGAACAGATATTTCGGATCCCTTTGAAGACTATAGGGCCAAAGGAAATATCCTCCGATAACAAAGAGAAAGAAGCTTTCTGAGAAACTTCTTTGTGTTCTGTGAAATCATCTCACAGAGTTACAGCTTTCTCCTCAACAAGCCTTTCGCTAAGACAGTTCTTGTGGAATTGGCAAAGTGATACTTGGAAGCCCATAGAGGGCTATGGTGAAAAAGGAAATATCCTCAGATGAAATCTGGAAAGAAGCCTTCTCAGAAACTGCTTAGTGTTCTGATAATTCATCTCACAGAGTTACAAGTGTATTTCATGTATCTCTTTGCTAACCTTATTTCTTTGGAATCTGAGAAATGATATTTCAGATCCCATTGAAGACTATAGAGCCAAAGGAAATATCCTCCGATAACAAAGAGAAAGAAGGTTTCTGACAAACTTCCTTGTGTTCTGTGAAATCATCTCACAGAGTTACAGCTTTCCCCTGAAGAAGCCTTTCGCTAAGACAGTTCTTGTGAGACTGAGAAAGTGATATTTGGAAGCCCATAAAATGCTATGTTGAAAAAGGAGATATCCTCAGATGAAATCTGGAAAGAAGATTTCTGAGAAACTGCTTAGTGTTCTGTTAATTTATCTCACAGAGTTACATGTGTATTTCGTGGATCTCTTTGCTGGAATTATTTCTGTGCAATCTGAGAACAGATATTTCGGATCCCTTTGAAGACTATAGGGCCAAAAAAATATCCTCCGATAACAAAGAGAAAGAAGCTTTCTGAGAAACTTCTTTGTGTTCTGTGAAATTATCTCACAGAGTTACAGCTTCCCCTCAAGAAGCGTTTCGCTAAGACAGTTCTTGTGGAACTGGCAACGTGATATTTGGAAGCCCATAGAGGGCTATGGTGAAAAAGGAGATCTCCTCAGATGAAATCTGGAAAGAAGCTTTCTGAGAAACTGCTTAGTGTTCCGTTAATTCATTTCACAGAGTTACATGTGTATTTCGTGGATCTCTTTGATAGCCTTATTTCTGTGGAATCTGAGTACAGATATTTCGGATCCCATTGTAGAATATAGGGCCAATGGAAATATCCTCCGATAACAAAGGGAAAGAAACTTCTGAAAAACTTCTTTGTGTTCTGTGAAATCATCTCACAGAGTTACAGCTTTCGCCTCAAGAAGACTTTCGCTGAGACAGTTCTTCTGGAATTGGCAAAGTGATTTTTGGAAGCCCATAGTGGGCTATGGTGAAAAAGGAGCTATCCTCAGATGAAATCTGTAAAGAAGCTTTCTGAGAAACTGCTTAGTATTCTCTTAATTCATCTCACAGAGTTACATGTGTATTTCGTGGATCTCTTGGCTCGCCTTTTAATGTGGAATCTGAGAACAGATATTTCGGATCCCTTTGAAGACTGTAGGGCCAAAGGAAATGTGTATTTCGTGGATCTCTTTGCTAGCCTTATTTCTCTGGAATCTGAGAACAGATATTTCGGATCCCATTGAAGACTATAGGGCCAAAGGAAATATCCTCCGATAACAAAGAGAAAGAAGCTTTCTGAGAAACTTCTTTGTGTTCTGTGAAATCATCTCACAGTGTTACAGCTTTCCCCTCAACAAGCCCTTCGCTAAGACAGTTCTTGTGGAATTGGCAAAGTGATATTTGGAAGCCCATAGAGGGCTATGGTGAAAAAGGAAATATCCTAAGATGAAATCAGAAAAGAAGCATTCTGAAAAACTGCTTAGTGTTCTGTTAATTCATCTCACAGAGATACATGTGTATTTCGTGGATCTCTTAGCTAGCATTATTCCTGTGCAATCTGAGAACAGATATTTCGGATCCCTTTGAAGACTATAGGGCCAAAGGAAATATCCTCCGATAACAAAGAGAAAGGAGCTTTCTGAGAAACTTCTTAGTGTTCGTTGAAATAATCTCACAGAGTTACAGCTTTCCCCTCAAGAAGCCTTGCGCTAAGACAGTTTTGTGGAATTGGAAAAGTGATATTTGGAAGCTCATAGAGGGCTATGGTGAAAAAGGAAATCTCCTCAGATGAAATCTGGAAAGAATCTTTCTGAGAAACTGCTCAGTGTTCTGTTAATTCATCTCACAGAGTTACATGTGTATTTCGTGGATCTCTTTGCTAGCCTTATTTCTGTGGAATCTGAGAACAGATATTTCGGATCCCTTTGAAAACTATAGGGCCAAAGGAAATATCCTCCGATAACAAAGAGAAAGAAGCTTTTTGAGAAACTTCTTTGTGTTCGGTGAATTCATCTCACAGAGTTACAGTTTTCCCCTCAAGCAGCCTTTCTCTAAGACAGTTCTTGTGGAATTGTCAAAGTGATATTTGGACGCCCATAGAGGGCTTTGGTGAAAAAGGAAATATCCTCAGATGGAATCTGGAAAGAAGCTTTCTGAGAAACTGCTTAGTGTTCTCTTAATTCATCTCACAGAGTTACATCTGTATTTCGTGGATCTCTTTGCTAGCCTTATTTCTGTGGAATCTGAGAACAGATATTTCGGATCCCTTAGAAGAATATAGGGCCAAAGGAAATATTCTCCGATAACAAACAGAAAGAAGCTTTCTGAGAAACTTCTTTGTGTTCTGTGAAATCATCTCACAGAGTTACAGCTTTCCCCTCAAGAAGCCTTTCGCTAAGACAGTTCGTCTGGAATTGGCAAAGTGATCTTTGGAAGCCCATAGAGGTCTATGGTGAAAAAGGAAATATCCTCAGATGAAATCTGGAAAAAAGCTTTCTGAGAAAATGCTTAGTGTTCTGTTAATTCATCTCACAGAGTTACATGTGTATTTCGTGAATCTCTTTGCTAGCCTTATTTCTGTGGAATCTGAGAACAGATATTTCGGTACCCTTTGAAGACTCTAGGGGCAAAGGAAATATCCTCCGATAACAAAGAGAAAGAGGCTTTCTGAGAAACTTCTTTGTGTTCTGTGAAATCATCTCACAGAGTTACAGCTTACCCCTCAAGAAGCCTTTTGCTAAGACAGTTCTTGTGGAATTGGCAAAGTGATATTTGGAAGCACATTGAGGGCTATGGTGAAAAAAGAAGTATCCTCAGTGAAATCCTGAAAGAAGCTTTCTAAGAAACTGCTTAGTGTTCTGTTAATTCATCTCACAGAGTTACATGTGTATTTCGTGGATCTCTTTGCTAGCCTTATTTCTCTGGAATCTGAGAACAGATATTTCGGATCCCTTTGAAGACTATAGGGCCAAAGGAAATATCCTCCGATAACAAAGAGAAAGAAGCTTTCTGAGAAACTTCTTTGTGTTCTGTGAAATCATCTCACAGAGTTACAGCTTTCGCCTCGGGTAGCCTTTAGCTAAGACAGTTCTTGTGGAATTGGCAAAGTGATATTTGGAAGCCCATAGAGGGCTATGGTGAAAAAGGAAATATCCTGAGATGAAATCTGGAAAGAAGCTTTCTTAGAAACTGCCTAGTGTTCTGTTAATTCATCTCATCGAGTTACATATGTATTTCGTGGATCTCTTTGCTAGCCTTATTTCTGTGGAATCTGAGAACAGATATTTCGAATCCCTTTGAAGACTATAGGACCAAAGGAAATATCCTCCGATAACAAAGAGAAAGAAGCTTTTTGAAAAACTTCTTTGTGTTCTGTGAAATCATCTCACAGAGTTTCAGCTTTCCCCTCAAGAAGCCTTTCGCTAAGACAGTTCTTGTGGAATTGTCAAAGTGATATTTGGAAGCCCCTAGAGGGCTATGGTGAAAAAGGAAATACCCTCAGATGGAATCTGGAAAGAAGCTTTCTGAGAAAGTGCTTAGTGTTCTGTTAATTCATCTCACAGAGTTACATGTCTATTTCGTGGATCTCTTTGCTAGACTTATTTCTGTGGAATCTGAGAAAAGATATTTCGAATCCCTTTGAAGAGTATAGGGCCAAAGGAAATATCCTCCGATAACAAAGAGAAAGAAGCTTTCTGAGAAACTTTGTGTTCTGTGAAATCATCTCACAGAGTTACAGCTTTCCCCTCAAGAAGCCGTTCGCTAACACAGTTCTTGTGGAATGGGCAAAGTGATATTTGAAAGCCCATAGAGGGCTATGGTGAAAAAGGAAATATCCTCAGATGAAATCTGGAAAGAAGCTTTCTGAGAAACTCCTTAGTGTTCTGTTATTCATCTCACAGAGTTACATGTGTGTTTCGTGGATCTCTTTGCTAGCCTTATTTCTGAGGAATCTGAGTACAGATATTTCGGATCCCTTTGAAGACTATCGGGCCAAAGGAAATATCCTCCGATAACAAAGAGAAAGAAGCTTTCTGAAAACTTCTTTGTGTTCTGTGAAATCATCTCACAGAGTTAGAGCTTTCACTCAAGAAGCCTTTCGCTAAGACAGTTTTGTGGAATTGGCAAAGTGATATTTGGAAGCTCTTAGAGGGCTATGGTGAAAAAGGAAATCTCCTCAGATGAAATCTGGAAAGAAGCTTTCTGAGAAACTGCTTAGTGTTCTGTTAATTCATCTCACAGAGTTACATATGTATTTCGTGGATCTCTTTTCTAGCCTTATTTCTGTGGAATCTGAGAACAGATATTTCGGATCCCTTTGAAGACTATAGGTCCAAAGGAAATAACCTCCGATAACAAAGAGAAAGAAGCTTTTTGAGAAACTTCTTTGTGTTCTTTGAAATCATCTCACAGAGTTACAGCTTTCCCCTCAAGAAGCCTTTTGCTAAGACAGTTCTTGTGGAATTGTCAAAGTTATATTTGGAAGCCCATGGATGTCTACGGTGAAAAAGGAAATATCCTCAGATGGAATCTGGAAAGAAGCTTTCTGAGAAAGTGCTTAGTGATCTGTTAATTCATCTCACAGAGTTACATGTGTATTTCGTGGATCTCTTTGCTAGCCTTATTTATGTGGAATCTGAGAACAGATATTTCGGATGCCTTTGAAGACTCTAGGGCCAAAGGAATTATCCTCCGATAACAAAGAGAAAGAAGTTTTCTGAGAAACTTCTTTCAGTTCTGTGAAATCATCTCACAGAGTTACAGCTTTCCCCTCAAGAAGCCTTTCGCTAAGACAGTTCTTGTGGAATTGGCAAAGTGATATTTGGAAAACCATAGAGGGCTAGGGTGAAAAAGGAAATATCCTCAGATGAAATCTGGAAAGAAGCCTTCTCAGAAACTGCTTAGTGTTCTGTTAATTCATCTCACAGAGTTACATGTGTATTTCGTGGATCTCTTGGCTAGCCTTATTTCTGTGGAATCTGAGAGCAGATATTTCGGAATCCATTGAAGACTAAAGGGCCAAAGGAAATATCCTCCGATAACAAAGAGAAAGAAGCTTTCTGAGAAACTTCTTTGTGTTCTGTGAAATCATCTCACAGAGTTACAGCTTTCCCCTAAAGAAGCCTTTCGCTAAGACAGTTCTGGTGGAATTGGCAAAGGGAAATTTGGAAACCCTTAGAGGGCTATGGTGAAAAAGGAAATATCCTCAGATAAAAACTGGAAAGAAGCCTTCTCAGAAACTGCTTAGTGTTCTGTTACTTCATCTCACAGAGTTACATGTGTATTTCGTGTATCTCTTTGCTAGCCTGATTTCTGTGGAATCTGAGAAAAGATATTTCGGATCACTTTGAAGACTATAGGGCCAAAGGAAATTTCCTCCGATAACAAAGAGAAAGATGCTTTCTGAGAAACTTCTTTGTGTTCTGTGAATCATCTCACAGAGTTACAGATTTCCCCTCAAGAAGCCTTTCGCTAAGACAGTTCTTGTGGAATTGGCAAAGTGATATTTGGAAGCCCATAGAGGGCTATGCTGAAAAAGGAGATATCCTCAGATGAAATCTGGAAAGAAGCTTTCTGATTAACTGCTTAGAGTTCTGTTAATTCATCTCACAGAGTTCCATGTGTATTTCGTGGATCTCTTGGCTAGCCTTATTTCTGTGGAATCTGAGAACAGATATTTCGGATCCCTTTGAAGACTATAGGGCCAAAGGAATTATCCTCCGATAACAAAGAGAAAGAAGCTTTCTGAGAAACTTCTTTGTGTTCTGTGAAATCATCTCACAGAGTTACAGCTTTCCACTCAAGAAGCCTTTCACTAAGACAGTTCTTGTGGAATTGGCAAAGTGATATTTGGAAGCCCATAGAGGGCTATGGTGAAAAAGGAAGTATCCTCAGTGAAATCTGGAAAGAAGCTTTCTGAGAAACTGCTTAGTGTTCTGTTAATTCATCTCACAGAGTTACATGTGTATTTCGTGGATGTCTTTGCTCGCCTTATTCCTGTGGAATCTGAGAACAGATATTTCGGATCCCATTGAAGACTACAGGGCCAAAGGAAATATCCTCCGATAACAAAGAGAAAGAAGCTTTCTGAGTAACTTCTTTGTGCTCTGTGAAATCATCTCACAGAGTTACAGCTTTCCCCTCAAGAAGCCTTTCGCTAAGACAGTTCTTGTGGAATTGGCAAAGTTATATTTGGAAGCCCATAGAGGGCTATGCTGAAAAAGGAGATATCCTCAGATGAAATCTGCAAAGAAGCTTTCTGAGAAACTGCTTAGTGTTCTGTTAATTCATCTCACAGAGTTACATGTGTATTTCGTGGATCTCATTGCTAGCCTTATTTCTGTGGAATCTGAGAAGAGATATTTCGGATCCCTTTGAAGAGTATAGGGCCAAAGGAAATATCCTCCGATAACAAAGAGAAAGAAGCTTTCTGAGAAACTTCTTTATGTTCTTTGAAATCATCTCACAGAGTTACAGCTTTCCCCTCAAGAAGCCTTTCGCTAAGACAGTTCTTGTGGAATTGTCAAAGTGATATTTGGAAGCCCATGGAGGTCTACGGTGAAAAAGGAAATATCCTCAGATGGAATCTGGAAAGAAGCTTTCTGAGAAAGTGCTTAGTGTTCTGTTAATTCATCTCACAGAGTTACATGTGTATTTCGTGGATCTCTTTCCTAGCCTTATTTTTGTGGAATCTGAGAACAGATATTTCGGATCCCTTTGAAGACTATAGGGCTAAAGGAAATATCCTCCGATAACAAAGAGAAAGAAGCTTCCTGAGAAACTTCTTTGTGTTCTGTGAAATCATCTCACAGAGTTACAGCTTTCCCCTCAAGAAGCCTTTCGCTAAGACAGTTCTTGTGGAATTGGCAAAGTGATATTTGGAAACCCATAGAAGGCTATGGTGAAAAAGGAAATATCCTCAGATGAAATCTGGAAAGAAGCTTTCTGAGAAACTGCTTAGTGTTCTGTTAATTCATCTCACAGAGATACATTTGTATTTCGTGGATCTCTTAGCTAGTATTATTCCTGTGCAATCTGAGAACAGATATTTCGGATCCCTTTGAAGACTATAGGGCCAAAGGAAATATCCTACGATAACAAAGAGAAAGAAGCTTTCTGAGAAACTTCTTTGTGTTCTGTGAAATCATCTTACGGAGTTACAGCGTTCCCCTCAAGAAGGCTTTCGCTAAGACAGTTCTTGTGGAATTGGCAAAGTGACATTTGGAGCCCGTAGAGTGCTGTCGTGAAAAAGGAGATATCCTCACATGAAATCTGGAAAGAAGCTTTCTCAGAAACTGCTGAGTGTTCTGTTAATTCATCTCACAGAGTTACATGTGTATTTCGTGGATCTCTTGGCTAGCCTTATTTCTGTGGATGCTGAGAACAGATATTTCGGATCCCGTTGAAGACTATAGGGCCAAAGGAAATATCCTCCGATAACAAAGAGAAAGAAGCTTTCTGAGAAACTTCTTTGTGTTCTGTGAAATCATCTCACAGAGATACAGCTTTCCCCTCAAGAAGCCCTTCGCTAAGACAGTTCTTGTGTAATTGGCAAACTGATATTTGGAAGCCCATTGTGGGTTATGGTGAAAAAGGAGATATCCTTAGATGAAATCTGGAAAGAAGCTTTCTGAGAAACGGCTGAGTGTTCTGCTAATTCATCTCACAGGGTTACATCTGTATTTCGTGGTTCTCTTTGTTAGCCTTACTTCTGTGGAATCTGAGAACAGATATTTCGGATGCCTTTGAAGAGTATAGGGCCAAAGGAAATATCCTCCGATAACAAAGAGAAAGAAGCTTTCTGAGAAACTTCTTTATGTTCTTTGAAATCATCTCACAGAGCTACAGCTTTCCCCTCAAGAAGCCTTTCGCTAAGACAGTTCTTGTGGAATTGTCAAAGTGATATTTGGAATCCCATAGAGGGCTACGGTGAAAAAGGAAATATCCTCAGATGAAATCTGGAAAGAAGCCTTCTCAGAAACTGCTTAGTGTTCTGTTAATTCATCTCACAGAGTTACATGTGTATTTCGTGGATCTCTTTGCTAGCCTTATTTCTTTGGAATCTGAGAACTGATATTTCGGATCCCTTTGAAGACTACACTGCCAAAGGAAATATCCTCCGATAACAAAGAGAAAGAAGCTTTCTGAGAAACTTCTTTGTGTTCTGTGAAATCATCTCACAGAGTTACAGCTTTTCCCTCAAGTAGCCTTTCGCTAAGACAGTTCTTGTGGAATTGGCAAAGTGATATTTGGAAACCCATAGAGGGCTATGGTGAAAAAGGAAATATCCTCAGATGACATCTGGAAAGAAGCTTTCTGAGAAACTGCTTAGTGTTCTGTTAATTCATCTAACAGAGTTACATGTGTATTTCGTGGATCTCTTTGCTAGCCTTATTTCTGTGGAATCTGAGAACAGATATTTCGGATCCCATTGAAGACTATCGGGCCAAAGGAAATATCCTCCAATAACAAAGAGAAAGAAGCTTTCTGAGAAACTTCTTTGTGTTCTGTGAAATCATCTCACAGAGTTACAGCTTTCCCCTCAACAAGCCTTTCGCGAAGACAGTTCTTGTGGAATTGGCAAAGTGATATTTGGAGGCCCATAGAGGGCTATTGTGAAAAATGAAATATCCTCAGATGAAATCTGGAAAGAAGCCTTCTCAGAAACTGCTTAGTGTTCTGATAATTCATCTCACAGAGTTACAAGTGTATTTCATGTATCTCTTTGCTAACTTTATTTCTTTGGAATCTGAGAAATGATATTTCGGATCCCATTGAAGACTATAGAGCCAAAGGAAATATCCTCCGATAACAAAGAGAAAGAAGGTTTCTGACAAACTTCCTTGTGTTCTGTGAAATCATCTCACAGAGTTACAGCTTTCCCCTGAAGAAGACTTTCGCTAAAACAGTTCTTGTGAGATTGAGAAAGTGATATTTGGAAGCCCATAAAGGGCTATGTTGAAAAAGGAGATATCCTCAGATGAAATCTGGAAAGAAGCTTTCTGAGAAACTGCTTAGTGTTCTGTTAATTTATCTCACAGAGTTACATGTGTATTTCGTGGATCTCTTTGCTGGAATTATTTCTGTGCAATCTGAGAACAGATATTTCGGATCCCTTTGAAGACTATAGGGCCAAAAAAATATCCTCCGATAACAAAGAGAAAGAAGCTTTCTGAGAAACTTCTTTGTGTTCTGTGAAATTATCTCACAGAGTTAGAGCTTCCCCTCAAGAAGCGATTCGCTAAGACAGTTCTTGTGGACTGGCAACGTGATATTGGGAAGCCCATAGAGGGCTATGGTGAAAAAGGAGATCTCCTCAGATGAAATCTGGAAAGAAGCTTTCTGAGAAACTGCTTAGTGTTCCGTTAATACATTTCACAGAGTTACATGTGTATTTCGTGGATCTCTTTGCTAGCCTTATTTCTGTGGAATCTGAGTACAGATATTTCGGATCCCATTGTAGAATATAGGGCCAATGGAAATATCCTCCGATAACAAAGAGAAAGAAGCTTCTGAGAAACTTCTTTGTGTTCTGTGAAATCATCTCACAGAGTTACAGCTTTCGCCTCAAGAAGACTTTCGCTGAGACAGTTCTTGTGGAATTGGCAAAGTGATATTTGGAAGCCCATAGTGGGCTATGGTGAAAAAGGAGCTATCCTCAGATGAAATCTGTAAAGAAGCTTTCTGAGAAACTGCTTAGTATTCTCTTAATTCATCTCACAGAGTTACATGTGTATTTCGTGGATCTCTTGGCTCGCCTTTTAATGTGGAATCTGAGAACAGATATTTCGGATCCCTTTGAAGACTATAGGGCCAAAGGAAATGTGTATTTCGTGGATCTCTTTGCTAGCCTTATTTCTTTGGAATCTGAGAACTGATATTTCGGATCCCATTGAAGACTACAGGGCCAAAGGAAATATCCTCCGATAACAAAGAGAAAGAAGCTTTCTGAGAAACTTCTTTGTGTTCTGTGAAATCATCTCACAGAGTTACAGCTTTCCCCTTAAGAAGCCTTTCGCTAAGACAGTTCTTGTGGAATCGGCAAAGTGATATTTGGAAGCCCTTATAGGGCTACAGTGAAAAAGGAAATATCCTCAGATGAAATCTGGAAAGAAGCTTTCTGAGAAACTGCTTAGGGTTCTGTTAATTCATCTAACAGGGTTACATGTGTATTTCGTGGATCTCTTTGCTAGCCTTATTTCTTTGAAATCTGAGAACTGATATTTCGGATCACATTGAAGACTACAGGGCCAAAGAAAATATCCTCCGATAACAAAGAGAAAGAAGCTTTCTGAGAAACTTCTTTGTGTTCTGTGAAATCATCTCACAGAGTTACAGCTTTCCCCTCAACAAGCCCTTGGCTAAGACAGTTCTTGTGGAATTGGCAAAGTGATATTTGGAAACCCATAGAGGGCTATGGTGAAAATGGAAATATCCTCAGATGAAATCAGAAAAGAAGCATTCTGAAAAACTGCTTAGTGTTCAGTTAATTCATCTCACAGAGATACATGTGTATTTCGTGGATCTCTTAGCTAGCATTATTCCTGTGCAATCTGAGAACAGATATTTCGGATCCCTTTGAAGACTATAGGGCCAAAGGAAATATCCTCCGATAACAAAGAGAAAGAAGCTTTCTGAGAAACTTCTTTGTGTTCTGTGAAATCATCTCACGGAGTTACAGCGTTCCCCTCAAGAAGGCTTTCGCTAAGACAGTTCTTGTGGAATTGGCAAAGTGACATTTGGAGCCCGTAGAGGGCTGTCGTGAAAAAGGAGATATCCTCACATGAAATCTGGAAAGAAGCTTTCTCAGAAACTGCTGAGTGTTCTGTTAATTCATCTCACAGAGTTACATGTGTATTTCGTGGATCGCTTGGCTAGCCTTATTTCTGTGGAATCTGAGAACAGATATTTCGGATCCCATTGAAGACTATAGGGCCAAAGGAAATATCCTCCGATAACAAAGAGAAAGAAGCTTTCTGAGAAACTTCTTTGTGTTCTGTGAAATCATCTCACAGAGATACAGCTTTCCCCTCAAGAAGCCCTTCGCTAAGACAGTTCTTGTGTAATTGGCAAACTGATATTTGGAAGCTCATTGTGGGCTATGGTGAAAAAGGAGATATCCTTAGATGAAATCTGGAAAGAAGCCTTCTGAGAAACGGCTGAGTGTTCTGCTAATTCATCTCACAGGGTTACATCTGTATTTCGTGGATCTCTTTGTTAGCCTTACTTCTGTGGAATCTGAGAACAGATATTTCGGATGCCTTTGAAGACTCTAGGGCCAAAGGAATTATCCTCCGATAACAAAGAGAAAGAAGTTTTCTGAGAAACTTCTTTCAGTTCTGTGAAATCATCTCACAGAGTTACAGCTTTCCCCTCAAGAAGCCTTTCGCTAAGACAGTTCTTGTGGAATTGGCAAAGTGATATTTGGAAAACCGTAGAGGTCTAGGGTGAAAAAGGACATATCCTCAGATGAAATCTGGAAAGAAGCCTTCTCAGAAACTGCTGAGTGTTCTGTTAATTCATCTCACAGAGTTACATGTGTATTTCGTGGATCTCTTTGCTAGCCTTATTTCTGTGGAATCGGAGAACAGATATTTCGGATCCCATTGAAGACTACAGGGCCAAAGGAAATATCCTCCGATAACAAAGAGAAAGAAGCTTTCTGAGTAACTTCTTTGTGCTCTGTGAAATCATCTCACAGAGTTACAGCTTTCCCCTCAAGAAGCCTTTCGCTAAGACAGTTCTTGTGGAATTGGCAAAGTGATATTTGGAAGCCCATAGAGGGCTATAGTGAAAAAGGAGATATCCTCAGAAGAAATCTGGAAAGAAGCTTTCTGAGAAACTGCTTAGTGTTCTGTTAATTCATCTCACAGAGTTACATGTGTATTTCGTGGATCTCTTTGCTAGCCTTATTTCTGTGGAATCTGAGAACAGATATTTCGGATCCCTTTGAAGACTATAGGGCCAAAGGAAATATCCTCCGATAACAAAGAGAAAGAAGCTTTCTGAGAAACTTCTTTATGTTCTTTGAAATCATCTCACAGAGTTACAGCTTTCCCCTCAAGAAGCCTTTCGCTAAGACAGTTCTTGTGGAATTGGCAAAGTGATATTTGGAAGCCCATAGAGGGCTATGGTGAAAAAGTAGATATCCTCAGAGGAAATCTGGAAAGAAGCTTTCTGAGAAACTGCTTAGTGTTCTGTTAATTCGTCTCACAGAGTTACATGTGTATTTCTTGGATCTCTTTGCTAGCCTTATTTCTGTGGAATCTGAGAACAGATATTTCGGATCCCATTGAAGACTATAGGGCCACAGGAAATATCCTCCGATAACAAAGAGAAAGAAGCTTTCTGAGAAACTTCTTCGTGTTCTGTGAAATCATCTCACAGAGTTACAGCTTTCCACTCAAGAAGCCTTTCACTAAGACAGTTCTTGTGGAATTGGCAAAGTGATATTTGGAAGCCCATAGAGAGCTAAGGTGAAAAAGGAAGTATCCTCAGTGAAATCTGGAAAGAAGCTTTCTGAGAAACTGCTTAGTGTTCTGTTAATTCATTTCACAGAGTTATATGTGTATTTCGTGGATCTCTTTGCTAGCCTTATTTCTGTGGAATCGGAGAACAGATATTTCGGATCCCATTGAAGACTACAGGGCCAAAGGAAATATCCTCCGATAACAAAGTGAAAGAAGCTTTCTGAGTAACTTCTTTGTGCTCTGTGAAATCATCTCACAGAGTTACAGCTTTCCCCTCAAGAAGCCTTTCGCTTAGACAGTTCTTGTGGAATTGGCAAAGTTATATTTGGAAGCCCATAGAGGGCTATGCTGAAAAAGGAGATATCCTCAGTTGAAATCTGCAAAGAAGCTTTCTGAGAAACTGCTTAGTGTTCTCTTAATTCATCTCACAGAGTTACATGTGTATTTCGTGGATCTCTTTGCTAGCCTTATTTCTGTGGAATCTGAGAACAGATATTTCGGATCCGTTAGAAGACTATAGGGCCAAAGGAAACATCCTCCGATAACAAAGAGAAAGAAGCTTTCTGAGAAACTTCTTTGTGTTCTGTGAAATCATCTCACAGAGTTACAGCTTTCCCCTCAAGGAGCCTTTCGCGAAGACAGTTCTTGTGGAATTGGCAAAGTGATATTTGGAAGCCCCTAGAGGGCTATGGTGAAAAAGGAGATATCCTCAGATGAAATCTGGAAAGAAGCTTTCTGAGAAACTGCTTAGTGTTCTGTTAATTCATATCACAGTGTTACATGTGTATTTCGTGGATCTCTTTGCTAGCCTTATTTCTATGGAATCTGAGAACTGATATTTCGGATCCCTTTGAAGACTATAGGGCCAAAGGAAATATCCTCCGATAACAAAGAGAAAGAAGCTTTCTGAGAAACTTCTTTGTGTTCTATGAAATCATCTCACAGAGTTACAGCTTACCCCTCAAGAAGCCTTTCGCTAAGACAGTTCTTGTGGAATTGGCAAAGTGATATTTGGAAGCCCATAGAGGGCTATAGTGAAAAAGGAGTTATCCTCAGAAGAAATCTGGAAAGAAGCTTTCTGAGAAACTGCTTAGTGTTCTGTTAATTCATCTCACAGAGTTACATGTGTATTTCGTGGATCTCTTTGCTAGCCTTATTTCTGTGGAATCTGAGAACAGATATTTCGGATCCCTTTGAAGACTATAGGGCCAAAGGAAATATCCTCCGATAACAAAGAGAAAGAAGCTTTCTGAGAAACTTCTTTATGTTCTTTGAAATCATCTCACAGAGTTACAGCTTTCCCCTCAAGAAGCCTTTCGCTAAGACAGTTCTTGTGGAATTGGCAAAGTGATATTTGGAAGCCCCTAGAGGGCTATGGTGAAAAAGGAGATATCCTCAGATGAAATCTGGAAAGAAGCTTTCTGAGAAACTGCTTAGTGTTCTGTTAATTCATATCACAGTGTTACATGTGTATTTCGTGGATCTCTTTGCTAGCCTTATTTCTATGGAATCTGAGAACTGATATTTCGGATCCCTTTGAAGACTATAGGGCCAAAGGAAATATCCTCCGATAACAAAGAGAAAGAAGCTTTCTGAGAAACTTCTTTGTGTTCTATGAAATCATCTCACAGAGTTACAGCTTACCCCTCAAGAAGCCTTTCGCTAAGACAGTTCTTGTGGAATTGGCAAAGTGATATTTGGAAGCCCATAGAGGGCTATAGTGAAAAAGGAGTTATCCTCAGAAGAAATCTGGAAAGAAGCTTTCTGAGAAACTGCTTAGTGTTCTGTTAATTCATCTCACAGAGTTACATGTGTATTTCGTGGATCTCTTTGCTAGCCTTATTTCTGTGGAATCTGAGAACAGATATTTCGGATCCCTTTGAAGACTATAGGGCCAAAGGAAATATCCTCCGATAACAAAGAGAAAGAAGCTTTCTGAGAAACTTCTTTATGTTCTTTGAAATCATCTCACAGAGTTACAGCTTTCCCGTCAAGAAGCCTTTCGCTAAGACAGTTCTTGTGGAATTGGCAAAGTGATATTTGGAAGCCCATTGAGGGCTATGGTGAAATAGGAGGTATTCTCAGTGAAATTTGGAAAGAAGCTTTCTGAGAAACTTCTTTGTGTTCTGTGAAATCATCTCACAGAGTTACAGCCTTCCCCTCAAGAAGCCTTTCGCTAAGACAGTTCTTGTGGAATTGGCAAAGTGATATTTGGAAGCCCATAGAGGGCTAAGGTGAAAAAGGAAATATCCTCAGATGAAATCTGGAAAGAAGCTTTCTGAGAAACTGCTTAGTGTTCTGTGAATTCATCTCACAGAGTTACATGTGTATTTCGTGGATCTCTTTGCTAGCCTTATTTCTGTGGAATCTGAGAACAGATATTTCGGATCCCTTTGAAGACTATAGGGAAAAAGGAAATATCCTCCGATAACAAAGAGAAAGAAGCTTTCTGAGAAACTTCTTTGTGTTCTGTGAAATCATCTCACAGAGTTAAAGCTTTCCCCTCAAGAAGCCTTTCGCTAAGACAGTTCTAGTGGAATTGGCAAAGTGTTATTTGGAAGCCAACAGAGAGCTATGGTGAAAAAGGAAATATCCTCAGATGAAATCTGGAAAGAAGCTTTCTGAGAAACTGCTTAGTGTTCTGTTAATTCATCTCACAGAGTTACATGTGTATTTCGTGGATCTCTTTGCTAGCCTTATTTCTGTGGAATCTGAGAACAGATATTTCGGATACATTGAAGACCGTAGGGCCAAAGGAAGTACCCTCCGATAACAAGGAGAAAGAAGCTTTCTGAGAAACTTCTTTGTGTTCTGTGAAATCATCTCACAGAGTTACAGCTTTCGCCTCAAGAAGCCTTTCGCGAAGACAGTCCTTGTGGAAATGGCAAAGTGATATTTGGAAGCCCATAGAGGGCTATGGTGAAAAAGGAAATATCCTCAGATGAAATCTGGAAAGAAGCTTTCTGAGAAACTGCTTAGTGTTCTGTTAATTCATCTCACAGAGATACATGTGTATTTCGTGGATCTCATTGCTAGCCTTATTTCTGTGGAGTCTGAGAACAGATTTGTCGGATCCCTTTGAAGAGTATAGGGCCAAAGGAAATATCCTCCGATAACAAAGAGAAAGAAGCTTTCTCAGAAACTTCTTTATGTTCTTTGAAATCATCTCACAGAGTTACAGCTTTCCCCTCAAGAAGCCTTTCGCTAAGACAGTTCTTGTGGAATTGGAAAAGTGATATTTGGAAATCCTTAGAGGTCTATGGTGAAAAAGGAGATAACCTCAGATGAAATCTGGAAAGAAGCTTTCTGAGAAACTGCTTAGTGTTCTGTTACTTTATCTCACAGAGTTACATGTGTATTTCGTGGATCTCTTTGCTAGCCTTATTTCTGTGGAATCTGAGAACAGATATTTCGGATCCCTTTGAAGACTATAGGTCTAAAGGAAATATCCTCTGATAACAAAGAGAAAGAAAGTTTTGTGAAAATTCTTTGTGTTCTGTGAAATCATCTCACAGAGTTACAGCTTTCCACTCAAGAAGCCTTTCGCTAAGACAGTTCTTGTGGAATTGGCAAAGTGATATTGTGAAGCCCATAGAGGGCTATGGTGAAAAAGACAGTATCCTCAAATGAAATCTGGAAAGAAGCTTTCTGAGAAACTGCTTAGTGTTCTGTTAATTCATCTCACAGAGTTACATGTGTATTTCGTGGACCTCTTTGCTAGCCTTATTTCTGTGGAATCTGAGAACAGATATTTCGGAACCCATTGAAGACTATAGAGCCAAAGGAAATATCCTCCGATAACAAAGAGAAAGAAGCTTTCTGAGAAACTTCTTTGTGTTCTGTGAAATCATCTCACAGAGTTACATATTCCCACCAAGAAGCCTTTCGCTAAGACAGTTCTTGTGGACTCGGCAAAGTGATATTTGGAAGCCCATAGAGGGCATCGGTGAAAAAGGAAATATCCTCAGATGAAATCTGGAAAGAAGCTTTCTGAGAAACTGCTTAGTGTTCTGTTAATTCATCTCACAGAGTTACATGTGTATTTCGTGGATCTCTTTGCTAGCCTTATTTCTGTGGAATCTGAGAACAGATATTTCGGATCCCTTTGAAGTCTATAGGGCCAAAGGAAATATCCTCCGATAACAAAGAGAAAGAAGCTTTCTGAGAAACTTCTTTGTGTTCTGTGAAATCATCTCACAGAGTTACAGCTTTCCCCTCAAGAAGCCTTTCGCTAAGACAGTTCTAGTGGAATTGGCAAAGTGTTATTTGGAAGCCAACAGAGGGCTATGGCGAAAAAGGAAATATCCTCAGATGAAATCTGGAAAGAAGCTTTCTGAGAAACTGCTTAGTGTTCTGTTAATTCATCTCACAGAGTTACATGTGTATTTCGTGGATCTCCTTGCTAGCCTTATTTGTGTGGAATCTGAGAACAGATATTTCGGATACATTGAAGACTGTAGGGCCAAAGGAAGTATCCTCCGATAACAAAGAGAAAGAAGCTTTCTGAGAAACTTCTTTGTGTTCTGTGAAATCATCTCACAGAGTGACAGCTTTCCCCTCAAGAAGCCTTACGCTAAGACAGTTCTTGTGGAAATGGCAAAGTGATATTTGGCAGCCCTTAAAGGGCTATGGTGAAAAAGGATATCTCCTCAGATGAAATCTGGATAGAAGCTTTCTGAGAAACTGCTTAGTGTTCTGTTAATTCATCTCACAGAGTTACATGTGTATTTCGTGGATCCCTTTGCTAGCCTTATTTCTGTGGTATCTGAGAACACTTATTTCGGATACCTTTAAAGACTACAGGGCCAAAGGAAATCTCCTCCGATAACAAAGAGAAAGAAGCTTTCTGAGAAACTTCTTTGTGTTCTGTGAAATCATCTCACAGAGTTACAGCTTTCCCCTCAAGAAGCCTTTCGCTAAGACGGTTCTTGTGGAATTGGGAAAGTGATCTTTGGAAGCCCATAGAGGGCTATGGTGAAAAAGGAAATATTCTCAGATGAAATCAGCAAAGATGTTTTCTGAGAAACTGCTTAGTGTTCTGTTAATTCATCTCACAGAGTTACATGTGTATTTCGTGGATCTCTTTGCTAACCTTATTTCTGTGGAATCTGAGAACAGATATTTCGGATCCCTTTGAAGACTATAGGGCCAAAGGAAATATCCTCCGATAACAAAGAGAAAGAAGCTTGCTGAGAAACTTCTTTGTGTTCTGTGAAATCATCTCACAGAGTTACAGCTTTCCCCTCAAGAAGCCTTTCGCTAAGACAGTTCTTGAGAATTGGGGAAGTGATATTTGGCAACCTTTAGAGGGCTACGGTGAAAAAGTAAATCTCCTCAGATGAAATCTGGAAAGAAGCTTTCTGAGAAACTGCTTAGTGTTCTATTAATTCATTTCACAGAGTTACATGTGTATTTCGTGGATCCCTTTGCTAGCCTTATTTCTGTGGAATGTGAGAACAGATATTTCGGATCCCTTTTAAGACTATAGGGACAAAGGAAATATCCTCCGATAACAAAGAGAAAGAAGCTTTCTGAGAAACTTCTCTGTGTTCTGTGAAATCATCTCACAGAGTTACAGCTTTCCCCTCAGGAAGCCTTTCGCTAACACAGTTCTTGTGGAATTGGCAAAGTGATTTTTGGAAGCAGGGTGAAAAAGGAAATATCCTCAGATGAAATCTGGAAAGAAGCTGTCTGAGAAACTGCTTAGTGTTCTGTTAATTCATCTCACAGAGTTACATGTGTCTTTCGTGGATCTCTTTGCTAGCCTTATTTCTGTGGAATCTGAGAACAGATATTTCGGATCCCTTTCAAGACTATAGGGCCAATGGAAATATCCTCCGATAACTCAGAGAAAGAAGCTTTCTGAGAAACTTCTTTGTGCTCTGTGAAATCATCTCACAAAGTTACAGCTTTCCCCTCAAGAAGCCTTTCGCTAAGACAGTTCTTGTGGAATTGGCAAAGTGATATTTGGAAGCCCATTGAGGGCTATGGTGAATAAGGAAATCTCCTCAGATGAAATCTGGAAAGAAGCTTTCTGAGAAACTGCTTATTGTTCTGTTAATTCATCTCACAGAGATACATGGGTATTTCGTGGATCCCTTTGCTAGCCTTATTTCTGTGGAATCTGAGAACAGATATTTCGGATCCCATTGAAGACTACAGGGCCAAAGGAAATATCCTCCGATAACAAAGAGAAAGAAGCTTTCTGAGAAACTTCTTTGTGTTCTGTGAAATCATCTCACAAAGTTACAGCTTTCCCCTCAAGAAGCCTTTCGCTGAGACAGTTCTTGTGGAATTGGCAAAGTGATCTTTGGAAGCCCATACAGGGCTAGGGTGAAAAAGGAAATATCCTCAGATGAAATCTGCAAAGAAGCTTTCTGAGAAACTTCTTAGTGTTCTGTTAATTTATCTCACAGAGTTACATGTGTATTACTTGGATCTCTTTGCTAGCCTTATTTCTGTGGAATCTGAGAACAGATATTTCGGATCCCTTTGAAGACTATAGGGTCAAAGGAAATATCCTACGATAACAAAGAGAAAGAAGCTTTCTGGGAAACTTCTTTGTGTTCTGTGAAATCATCTCACAGAGTTACAGCTTTCCCCTCAAGAAGCCTTTCGCTAAGACAGTTCTTGTGGAATTGGCAAACTGATCTTTGGAAGCCCATATAGGGCTATGGTGAAAAAGGAAATATCCTGAGATGAAATCTGGAAAGAAGCTTTCTGACAAACTGCTTAGTGTTCTGTTAATTCATCTCACAGAGTTACATGTGTATTTCGTGGATCTCTTTGCTAGCCTTATTTCTGTGGAATCTGAGAACAGATATTTCGGATCCCATTGAAGACTATAGGGCCAAAGGAAATATCCTCCGATAACAAAGAGAAAGAAGCTTTCTGAGAAACTTCTTTGTGTTCTGTGACATCATCTCACAGAGTTACAGCTTTCTCCTCAAGAAGCCTTTCGCTAAGACAGTTCTTGTGGAATTGGCAAAGTGATTTTTGGAAGCCCTTAGAGGGCTACGGTGAAAAAGGAAATCTCCTCTGATGAAATCTGGAAAGAAGCTTTCTGAGAAACTGCTTAGTGTTCTGTTAATTCATCTCACAGAGTTACATGTGTATTTCGTGGATCCCTTTGCTAGCCTCATTTCTGTGGAATCTGAGAACAGATATTTCCCATCCCTTTGAAGACTATCGGGCCAAAGGAAATATCCTCCGATAACAAAGAGAAGGAAGCTTCTGAGAAACTTCTTTGTGTTCTGTGAAAACATCTCACAGACTTAGAGCTTTCCCCTCAAGAAGACTTTCGCTAAGACAGTTCTTCTGGAATTGGCAAAGTGATATTTGGAAGCCCTTAGAGGGCTAAAGTGAAAAAGGAAATATCCTCAGATGAAATCTGGAAAGAAGCTTTCTGAGAAACTGCTTAGTGTTCTGTTAATTCATCTCACAGAGTTACATGTGTATTGTGGATCTCTTTGCTAGCCTTATTTCTGTGGAATCTGAGAACAGATATTTCGGATCCCATTGAAGACTAGAGGGCCAAAGGAAGTATCCTCTGATACAAAGAGAAAGAAGCTTTCTGAGAAACTTCTTTGTGTTCTGTGAAATCATCTCACAGAGTTACAGCTTTTCCCTCAAGAAGCTTTTCGCTAAGACAGTTCTTGTGGAATTGGCAAAGTGATCTTTGGTAGCTCATAGAGGGCTACGGTGAAAAAGGAAATATCCTCAGATGAAATCTGCAAAGAAGCTTTCTGAGAAACTGCTTAGTGTTTTGTTAATTCGTGTCACAGAGTTACATGTGTATTTCGTGGATCTCTTTGCTAGCCTTATTTCTGTGGAATCTGAGAACAGATATTTCTGATCCCGTTGAAGACTATAGGGCCAAAGGAAATATCCACCGATAACAAAGAGAATGAAGCTTTCTGAGAAACTTCGTTGTGTTCTGTGAAATCATCTCACAGAGTTACAGCTTTCCCCTCAAGAAGCCTTTCGCTAAGACAGTTCTTGTGGAATTGGCAAAGGGATATTTGGAAGCCCATAGAGGGCTATGTTGAAAAAGGAAATATCCTCAGATGAAATCTGGAAAGAAGCTTTCTGAGAAACTGCTTAGTGTTCTGAGAAACAGAGTTACATGTGTATTTCTTGGATCTCTTTGCTAGCCTTATTTCTGTGGAATCTGAGAACAGATATTTCGGATCCCTTTGAAGACTATAGGGCCAAAGGAAATACCCTCCGATAACAAAGAGAAACAAGCTTTCTGAGAAACTTCTTTGTGTTCTGTGAAATCATCTCACAGAGTTACAGCTTTCCCCTCAAGAAGCCTTTCGCTAAGACAGTTCTTGTGGAATTGGCAAAGTGGTCTTTGGCAGCCCTTAGAGGGCTATGGTGAAAAAGGAAATCTCCTCAGATGAAATCTGGAAAGAAGCTTATTGAGAAACTGCTTAGTGTTCTGTTAATTCATCTCACAGAGTTACATGTGCATTTCGTGGATCTCTTTGCTAGCCTTATTTCTGTGGAATCTGAGAACAGATATTTCGGATTCCATTGAAGACTATAGGGCCAAAGGAAATATCCTCCGATAACAAAGAGAAAGAAGCTTTCTGAGAAACTTCTTTGTGTTCTGTGAAATCATCTCACAGAGTTACAGCTTTCCCCTCAAGAAGCCTTTCGCTAAGACAGTTCTTGTGGAATTGGCAAAGTGTTATTTGGAAGCCCTCAGAGGGCTATCGTGAAAAAGGAAATATCCTCAGATGAAATCTGGAAAGAAGCTTTCTGAGAAAATGCTTAGTGTTCTGTTAATTCATCTCACAGAGTTACCTCTCTATTTCGTGGATCTCTTTGCTAGCTTTATTTCTGTGGACTGTGAGAACAGATATTTCGGATCCCTTTGAAGACTATAGTGCCAAAGAAATATCCTCCGATAACAAAGAATAAGAAGCTTTCTGAGAAACTTCTTTGTGTTCTGTGAAATCATCTCACAGAGTTACAGCTTTCCCCTCAAGAAGCCTTTCGCTAAGACAGTTCTTGTGGAATTGGCAAAATGATATTTGGAAGTCCATAGAGGGCTATGTTGAAAAAGGAAATATCCTCAGATGAAGTCTGGAAAGAAGCTTTCTGAAAAACTGCTTAGTGTTCTGTTAATTCATCTCACAGAGTTTCATGTGTATTTCCTGGATCTCTTTGCTAGCCTTTTTTCTGTGGAATCTGAGAACAGATATTTCGGATCCCCTTGAAGACTATAGGGCAAAGGAAATATCCTCCCATAACATAGAGAAAGAAGCGTTCTGAGAAACTTCTTTGTGTTCTGTGAAATCATCTCACAGAGTTACAGCTTTCCCCCCAAGAAGCCTTTCGCTAAGACAGTTCTTATGGAATTGGCAAAATGATATTTGGAAGTCCATAGAGGGCTATGGTGAAAAAGGAAATATCCTCAGATGAAATCTGGAAAGAAGCTTTCTGAGAAACTGCTTTGTGTTCTCTTAATTCACCTCACAGAGTTACATGTGTATTTCCTGGATCTCTTTGCTAGCCTTTTTTCTGTGGAATCTGAGAACAGATATTTCGGATCCCCTTGAAGACTATAGGGCCAAAGGAAATATCCTCCGATAACAAAGAGAAAGAAGCTTTCTGAGAAACTTCTTTGTGTTCTGTGAAAACATCTCACAGAGTTACAGCTTTCCCCTCAAGAAGCCTTTCGCTAAGACAGTTCTTGTGGAATTGGCAAAGTGATATTTGGAAGCCCATTGAGGGATATGGTGAAAAAGGAAATTTCCTCAGATGAAATCTGTAAAGAAGCTTTCTGAGAAACTGCTTAGTGTTCTGTTAATTCATCTCACCGAGTTACCTCTCTATTTCGTGGATCTCTTTGCTAGCTTTATTTCTGTGGACTGTGAGAACAGATATTTCGGATCCCTTTGAAGACTATTGTGCCAAAGAAATATCCTCCGATAACAAAGAATAAGAAGCTTTCTGAGAAAATTCTTTGTGTTCTGTGAAATCATCTCACAGAGTTACAGCTTTCCCCTCAAGAAGCCTTTCGCTAAGGCAGTTCTTGTGGAATTGGCAAAATGATATTTGGAAGTCCATAGAGGGCTATGTTGAAAAAGGAAATGTCCTCAGATGAAATCTGGAAAGAAGCTTTCTGAAAAACTGCTTAGTGTTCTGTTAATTCATCTCACAGAGTTACATGTGTATTTCCTGGATCTCTTTGCTAGCTTTTTTTCTGTGGAATCTGAGAACAGATATTTCGGATCCCCTTGAAGACTATAGGGCAAAGGAAATATCCTCCCATAACATAGAGAAAGAAGCGTTCTGAGAAACTTCTTTGTGTTCTGTGAAATCATCTCACAGAGTTACAGCTTTCCCCTCAAGAAGCCTTTCGCTAAGACAGTTCTTGTGGAATGGGCAAAATGATATTTGGAAGTCCATAGAGGGCTATGTTGAAAAAGGAAATGTCCTCAGATGAAATCTGGAAAGAAGCTTTCTGAAAAACTGCTTAGTGTTCTGTTAATTCATCTCACAGAGTTACATGTGTATTTCGCGGATCTCGTTGCTAGCCTTATTTCTGTGGAATCTGAGAACAGATATTTCGGATCCCTTTGAAGACTATAGGGCCAAAGGAAATATCCTCCGATAACAAAGAGAAAGAAGCTTTCTGAGAAACTTCTTTGTGTACCGTGAAATCATCTCACAGAGTTACAGCTTTCCCCTCAAAAGCCTTTCGCTAAGACAGTTCTTGTGGAATTGGCAAAGTGATATTTGGAAGCCCTTAGAGGGCTATGGTGAAAAAGGAAATCTCCTCAGATGAAATCTGGAAAGAAGATTTCTGAGAAACTGCTTTGTGTTCTGGTAATTCATCTCACAGAGTTACATGTGTATTTGGTGGATCCCTTTGCTAGCCTTATTTCTGTGGAATCTGAGAACAGATATTTCGGATCCCTTTGAAGGCTATAGGGCCAAAGGAAATATCCTCCGATAACAAAGAGAAAGAAGCTTTCTGAGAAACTTCTTTGTGTTCTGTGAAATCATCTCACAGAGTTACATCTTTCCCCTCAAGAAGCCTTTCGCTAAGACAGTTCTTGTGGAATTGGCAAAGTGTCTTTGGAAGCCCATAGAGGGCTATGGTGAAAAAGGAAATATCCTCAGATGAAATCTGCAAAGAAGCTTTCTGAGAAACTGCTAAGTGTTCTGTTAATTCATCTCACAGAGTTACATGTGTGTTTCGTGGATCTCTTTGCTAGCCTTATTCCTGTGGAATCTGAGAACAGATATTTCAGATCCCTTTGAAGACTATAGGGCCAAAGGAAATATCCTCCGATAACAAAGAGAAAGAAGCTTTCTGAGAAACTTCTTTGTGTTCTGTGAAATCATCTCACAGAGTTACAGCTTTCCCCTCAAGAAGCCTTTCGCTAAGACAGTTCTTTTGGAATTGGCAAAGTGATATTTGGCAGCCCATTGAGGGCTATGGTGAGTAAGGAAATCTCCTCAGATGAAATCTGGAAAGGAGCTTTCTGAGAAACTGCTTAGTGTTCTGTTAAGTCATCTCACAGAGTTACATGTGCATTTCGTGGATCCATTTGCTAGCCTCATTTCTGTGGAATCTGAGAACAGATATTTCCGATCCCTTTGAAGACTATAGGGCCAAAGGAAATATCATCCAATAACAAAGAGAAAGAAGCTTTCTGAGAAACTTCTTTGTGTTCTGTGATATTATCTCACAGAGTTACAGCTTTCCCCTAAAGAAGACTTTCGCTAAGACAGTTCTTGTGGAAATGGCAAAGTGATCTTTGGAAGCCCATAGAGGTCTATGGTGAAAAAGGAAATATCCTCAGATGAAATCTGCAAAGAAGCTTTCTGAGAAACTGCTTAGAGTTCTGTTAATTCATCTCACAGATTTACATATGTATTTCGTGGATCTCTTTGCTAGCCTTATTCCTGTGGAAACTGAGAACAGATATTTCGGATCCATTGAAGACTATAGGGCCAAAGGAAATATCCTCCGATAACAAAGAGAAAGAAGCTTTCTGAGAAACTTCTTTGTGTTCTGTGAAATCATCTCACAGAGTTACAGCATTCCCCTCAAGAAGCCTTTCGCTAAGACAGTTCTTGTGGAATTGGCAAAGTGATATTTGGAAGCCCATAGAGGACTAAGGTGAAAAACGAAATATCCTCAGAAGAAATCTGGAAGAAGCTTTCTGAGAAACTGCTTAGTGTTCTGTTAATTCATCTCACAGAGTTACATGTGTATTTCGTGGATCTCTTTGTTAGCTTTATTTCTGTGGAATCTGAGAACAGATATTTCGGATCCCTTTGAAGACTATAGGGCCAAAGGAAATATCCTCCGATAACAAAGAGAAAGAAGATTTCTGAGAAACTTCTTTGTGTTCTGTGAAATCATCTCTCAGAGTTACAGCTTTACCCTGAAGAAGCCTTTCGCTAAGACAGTCCTTGTGGAATTCGCAAAGTGATCTTTGGAAGCCCATAGAGGGCTATGGTGAAAAAGGAAATATCCTCAGATGAAATCTGCAAAGAAGCTTTCTGAGAAACTGCTTAGTGTTCTATTAATTCATCTCACAGAGTTACATGTGTATTTAGTGGATTTCTTTGCTAGCCTTATTCCTGTGGAATCTGAGAACAGATATTTCGGATCCCTTTGAAGACTATAGGGCCAAAGAAAATATCCTCCGTTAACAAAGAGAAAGAAGCTTTCTGAGAAACTTCTTTGTGTTCTGTGAAATTATCTCACAGAGTTACAGATTTCCCCAAAAGAAGCCTTTCGCTAAGACAGTTCTTGTGGAATTGGCAAAGTGATTTTTGGAAGCCCATTGAGGGCTATGGTGAAAAAGGAAATATCCTCATATGAAACCTGCAAAGAAGCTTTCTGAGAAACTTCTTAGAGTTCTGTTAGTTGATCCCACAGAGTTACATGTGTATTTCGTGGATCTCTTTGCTAGCCTTATTTCTGTGGAATCTGAGAACAGATATTTCGGATCCCTTTGAAGACTATAGGGCCAAAGGAAACATCGTCCGATAACAAAGAGAAAGAAGATTTCTGAGAAACTTCTTTGTGTTCTGTGAAATCATCTCACAGAGTTCCAGCTTTACCCTGAAGAAACCTTTCGTTAAGACAGTCCTTGTGGAATTGGCAAAGTGATATGTGGAAGCCCATAGAGGGCTATGGTGAAAAAGGAAATATCCTCAGATGAAATCTGCAAAGAAGCTTTCTGAGAAACTGCTTAGTGTTCTATTAATTCATCTCACAGAGTTACATGTGTATTTCGTGGATCTCTTTGCTAGCCTTATTCCTGTGGAATCTGAGAACAGATATTTCGGATCCCTTTGAAGACTATAGGGCCAAAGGAAATATCCTCCGATAACAAAGAGAAAGAAGGTTTCTGTGAAACTTCTTTGTTTTCTGTGAAATCATCTCACAGAGTTACAGATTTCCCCTCAGGAAGCCTTTCGCTAAGACAGTTCTTGTGGTATTGGCAAAGTGATCTTTGGAAGCCCATAGACGGCTAAGGTGAAAAAGGAAATATTCTCAGATGAAATCTGGAAAGAAGCTTTCTGAGAAACTGCTTAGTGTTCTGTTTATTCATCTCACAGAGTTACATGTGTATTTCGTGGATCTCTTTGCTAGCCTTATTTCTGTGAAATCTGAGAACAGATATTTCGAATCCCTTTGAAGACTATAGGGCCAAAGGAAATATCCTCCGATAACAAAGAGAAAGAAGCTTTCTGAAAAACTTTTTTGGGTTCTTTGAAATCATCTAGCAGAGTTACAGCTTTCCGCTCAAGAAGCCTTTCGCTAAGACAGTTCTTGTGGAATTGGCAAAGTGATATTTGGCAGCCCTTAGAGGGCTATGGTGAAAAAGGAAATCTCCTCAAATGAAATCTGGAAAGAAGCTTTCTGAGAAACTGCTTAGTGTTCTGTTAATTCATCTCAGAGTTACATGTGTATTTCGTGGATCTCTTTCCTAGCCTGATTTCTGTGGAATCTGAGAACAGATATTTCGGATCCCATTGAAGACTATAGGGCCAAAGGAAATATCCTCCGATAACAAAGAGAAAGAAGCTTCTGAGAAACTTCTTTGTGTTCTGTGAAATCATCTCACAGAGTTACAGCTTTCCCCTCAAGAAGCCTTTCGCTAAGACAGTTGTTGTGGAATTGGCAAAGTGATATTTGAAAGCCCATAGACGGCTACGGTGAAAAAGGAAATATCCTCAGATGAAATCTGGAAAGAAGCTTTCTGAGAAACTGCTTAGTGTTCTGTTAATTCATCTCATAGAGTTACATCTGTATTTCGTGGTCTCCTTGCTAGCCTTATTTCTGTGGAATCTGAGAACAGATATTTCGGATCCCATTGAAGACTATAGGGCCAAAGGAAATATCCTCCGATAACAAAGAGAAAGAAGCTTCTGAGAAACTTCTTTGTGTTCTGTGAAATCATTTCACATAGTTACAGCTTTCCCCTCAAGAAGCCTTTCGCTAAGACAGTTCTTGTGGAATTGGAAAAGTGATATTTGGCAACTCTTTGAGGGCTATGGTGAAAAAGGAAATATCCTCAGATGAAATCTGGAAAGAAGCTTTCTGAGAAACTGCTTAGTGTTCTGTTAATTCATCTCACAGAGTTACATCTGTATTTCGTGTATCTCTTTGCTAGCCTATTTCTGTGGAATCTGAGAACAGATATTTCGGATCCTTTTGAAGACTATAGGGCCAAAGGAAATATCCTCCGATAACAAAGAGAAAGAAGCTTTCTGAGAAACTTCTTTGTGTTCTGTGAAATCATCTCACAGAGTTACAGCTTTCCCCTCAAGAAGCCTTTCGCTAAGACAGTCCTTGTGGAATTGGCAAACTGATCTTTGGAAGCCCATAGAGGGCTATGGTGAAAAAGGAAATATCCTCAGATGAAATCTGGAAAGAAGCTTTCTGAGAAACTACTTAGTGTTCTGTTAATTCATCTCAGAGAGTTACATATGTATTTCGTGGATCTCTTTGCCAGCCTTATTTCTGTGGAATCTGAGAACAGATATTTCGGATCCCTTTGAAGACTAAAGGGCCAAAGAAATATCTTCCGATAACAAAGAGAAAGAAGGTTTCTGAGAAACTTCTTTGTGTTCTGTGAAATCATCTCACAGAGTTACAGCTTTCCCCTCAAGAAGCCTTTCGCTAAGACAGTTCTTGTGGAATTGGCAAAGTGATATTTGGAAGCCCATAGAGGGCTATGGTGAAAAAGGAAATATCCTCAGATGAAATCTGGAAAGAAGCTTGCTGAGAAACTGCTTAGTGTTCTGTTATTTCATCTCACAGAGTTACATGTGTATTTCGTCTATCTCTTTGCTGGCCTTATTTCTGTGGATTCTGAGAACAGATATTTCGGATCCCATTGAAGACTATAGGGCCAAAGGAAATATCCTCCGATAAGAAAGAGAAAGAAGCTTTCTGAGAAACTTCTTTGTGTTCTGTGAAATCATCTCACAGAGTTACAGCTTTCCCCTTAAGAAGCCTTTCGCTAAGACAGTTCTTGTGGAATTGTCAAAGTGATCTTTGGAAGCCCTTAGAGGGCTATGGTTAAAAAGGAAATATCCTCAGATGAAATCTGGAAAGAAGCTTTCTGAGAAACTGCTTAGTGTTCTGTTAATTCATCTCACAGAGTTACATGTGTATTTCGTGGATCTCTTTGCTATCCTTATTTCTGTGGAATCTGAGAACAGATATTTCAGATCCCTATGAAGACTATAGGGCCAAAGGAAATATCCTCCGATCACAAAGAGAAAGAAGCTTTCTGTGAAACTTCTTTGTGTTCTGTGAAATCATCTCACAGAGTTACAGCTTTCCCCTCAAGAAGCCTTTCGCTAAGACAGTTCTTGTGGAATTGGCAAACTGATCTTTGGAAGCCCATAGAGGGCTATGGTGAAAAAGGAAATATCCTCAGATGAAATCTGGAAAGAAGCTTTCTAAGAAACTGCTTAGTGTTCTGTTAATTCAACTCGCAGAGTTACATGTGTATTTCGTGGATCCCTTTGCTAGCCTTATTTCTGTGGAATCTGAGAACAGATATTTTGGATCCCTTTGAAGACTATAGGGACAAAGGAAATATCCTCCGATAACAAAGAGAAAGAAGCTTTCTGAGAAACTTCTTTGTGTTCTGTGAAATCATCTCAAAGAGTTACAGCTTTCCCCTCAAGAAGACTTTCGCTAAGACAGTTCTTGTGGAATTGGCAAAGTGATATTTGGAAGCCCATAGAGGGCTATGGTGAAAAAGGAAATATCCTCAGATGAAATCGGGAAAGAAGCTGTCTGAGAAACTGCTTAGCGTTCTGTTAATTCATCTCACAGAGTTACATGTGTATTTCGTGGATCTCTTTGCTAGCCTTATTTCTGTGGAATCTGAGAACAGATATTTCGGATCCCATTGAAGACTAATGGGCCAAGGAAATATCCTCCGATAAGAAAGAGAAAGAAGCTTTCTGAGAAACTTCTTTGTGTTCCGTGAAATCATCTCACAGAGTTACAGCTTTCCCCTCAAGAAGCCTTTCGCTAAGACAGTCCTTGTGTAATTGGCAAAGTGATATTTGGAACCCCATAGACGGCTATGGTGAAAAAGGAAATATCCTCAGATGAAATCTGGAAAGAAGCTTTCTGAGAAACTGCTTAGTGTTCTGTTAATTCATCTCATAGAGTTACATCTGTATTTCGTGGATCTCCTTGCTAGCCTTATTTCTGTGAAATCTGAGAACAGATATTTCGGATCCCTTTGAAGACTATAGGGCCAAAGGAAATATCCTCCGATAACAAAGAGAAAGAAGCTTTCTGAGAAACTTCTCTGTGTTCTGTGAAATCATCTCACAGAGTTACAGCTTTCCCCTCAAGAAGCCTTTCGCTAAGACAGTTCTTGTGGAATTGGCAAAGAGATATTTGGAAGCCCATAGATGGCTACGGTGAAAAAGGAAATATCCTCAGATGAAATCTGGAAAGAAGCTTTCTGAGAAACTGCTAGGTGTTCTGTTAATTCATCTCATAGAGTTACATCTGTATTTCGTGGATCTAGTTGCTAGCCTTATTTCTGTGGAATCTGAGAACAGATATTTCGGATCTCTTTGAAGACTATAGGGCCAAAGGAAATATCCTCCGATAACAAAGAGAAAGAAGCTTCTGAGAAACTTCTTTGTGTTCTGTGAAATAATTTCACAGAGTTACAGCTTTCCCCTCAAGAAGCCTTTCGCTAAGACAGTCCTTGTGGAATTGGCAAACTGATCTTTGGAAGCCCATAGAGGGCTATGGTGAAAAAGGAAATATCCTCAGATGAAATCTGGAAAGAAGCTTTCTGAGAAACTACTTAGTGTTCTGTTAATTCATCTCACAGAGTTACATATGTATTTCGTGGATCTCTTTGCCAGCCTTATTTCTGTGGAATCTGAGAACAGATATTTCGGATCCCTTTGAAGACTATACTGCCAAAGAAATATCCTCCGATAACAAAGAGAAAGAAGCTTTCTGAGAAACTTCTTTGTGTTCTGTGAAATCATCTCACAGAGTTACAGCTTTCCCCTGAAGAAGCCTTTCGCTAAGACAGTTCTTGTGGAATTGACAAAGTGATATTTGGAAGCCCATAGAGGGCTATGGTGAAAAAGGAAATATCCTCAGATGAAATCTGGAAAGAAGCTTTCTGAGAAACTGCTTAGTGTTCTGTTAATTCATCTCACAGAGTTACATGTGTATTTCGTGGATCTCTTAGCTAGCCTTATTTCTGTGGAATCTGAGAACAGATATTTCGGATGCCTTTGAAGACTATAGGGCCAAAGGAAATATCCTCCGATAACAAAGAGAAAGAAGCTGCTGAGAAACTTCTTTGTGTTCTGTGAAATCATTTCACAGAGTTACAGCTTTCCCCTCAAGAAGCCTTTCGCTAAGACAGTTCTTGTGGTATTGGAAAAGTGATATTTGGCAACCCTTTGAGGGCTATGGTGAAAAAGGAAATATCCTCATATGAAATCTGGAAAGAAGCTTCCTGAGAAACTGCTTAGTGTTCTGTTAATTATCTCTCAGAGTTACATGTGTATTTCATGGATCTCTTTGCTAGCCTTATTTCTGTGGAATCCAAGAACAGATATTTCGGATCCTTTTGAAGACTATAGGGCCAAAGGAATTATCCTCCGATAACAAAGAGAAAGAAGCTTTCTGAGAAACTTCTTTGTGTTCTGTGAAATCATCTCACAGACTTACAGCTTTCCCCTCAAGAGGCCTTTCGCTAAGACAGTTCTTGTGGAATTCGCAAAGTGATATTTGGAAGCCCATAGAGCGCTATGTTGAAAAAGGAAATATCCTCAGATGAAATCTGGAAAGAAGCTTTCTGAGAAACTGCTTAGTGTTCTGTTAATTCATCTCAGAGAGTTACATGTGTATATCCTGGATCTCCTTGCTCGCCTTATTCCTGTGGATTCTGAGAACAGATATTTCGGATCCCTTTGAAGACTATAGGGCCAAAGGAAATATCCTCCGATAACAAAGAGAAAGAAGCTTTCTGAGAAACTTCTTTGTTGTCTGTGAAATCATCTCACAGAGTTAGAGCTTTACCCTCAAGAAGTCTTTGGCTAAGAGAGTCCTTGTGGAATGGCAAACTGATCTTTGGAAGCCCATAGAGGGCTATGGTGAAAAAGGAAATATCCTCAGATGAAATCTGGAAAGAAGCTTTCTGAGAAACTGCTTAGTGTTCTGTTAATTCATCTCACAGAGTTACATCTGTATTTCGTGGATCTCTTTGCTAGCCTTATTTCTGTGAAATCTGAGAACAGATATTTCGGATCCCTTTCAAGACTATAGGGCCAAAGGAAATACCCTCCGATAACAAAGAGAAAGAAGGTTTCTGAGAAACTTCTTAATGTTCTGTGAAATCATCTCACAGAGTTACAGCTTTCCCCTCAAGAAGCCTTTCACTAAGACAGTTCTTGTGCAATTGGCAAAGTGATATTTGGAAGCCCTTAGAGGGCTATGGTGAAAAAAGAAATATCCTCAGGTGAAATCTGTAAAGAAGCTTTCTGAGAACTGCCTAGTGTTCTGTTAATTCATCTCACAGAGTTACATCTGTATTTCGTGGATCTCTTTGCTAGCCTTATTTCTGTGGAATCTGAGAACAGATATTTCGGATCCCTTTGAAGACTATAGGGCCAAAGGAAATATCCTCCGATAACAAATAGATAGAAGCTTTCTGAGAAACTTATTCGTGTTCTGTGAAATCATCTCACAGAGTTACAGCTTTCCCCTCAAGAAGCCTTTCGTTAAGACAGTTCTTGTGGAATTGGTAAAGTGATATTTGGAAGTCCATAGAGATCTATGGTGAAAAAGGAAATATCCTCAGATGAAATCTGGAAAGAAGCTTTCTGAGAAACTGCTTAGTGTTCTGTTAATTCATCTAACAGAGTTACATGTGTATTTTGTGCATCTCTTTGCTAGCCTTATTTCTGTGGAATTTGAGAGCAGATATTTCGGATCCCTTTGAAGACTATAGGGCCAAAGATAATAACCTCCGATAACAAAGAGAAAGAAGCTTTCTGAGAAACTTCTTTGTGTTCTGTGAAATCATCTCACAGAGTTACAGCTTTCCCCTCAAGAAGCCTTTCGCTAAGACAGTTCTTGTGGAATTGGCAAAGTGATATTTGGAAGCCCATAGAAGGCTATGTTGAAAAAGGAAATATCCTCAGATGAAATCTGGAAAGAAGCTTTCTGAGAAAGTGCTTAGTGTTTTGTTAATTCATCTCACAGAGTTACATGTGTATTTCGTGGATCTCTTTGCTAGCCTTATTTCTGTGGAATCTGAGAACAGATATTTCGGATCCCTTTGAAGACTATAGGGCCAATGGAAATATCCTCCGATAACAAAGAGAAAGAAGCTTTCTGAGAAACTTCTTTGTGTTCTTTGAAATCATCTCACAGAGTTACAGCTTTCCCCTCAAGAAGCCTTTCGCTAAGACAGTTCTTGTGGAATTGGCAAAGGGATATTTGGAAGCACATAGAGGGCTAAGGTGAAAAAGGAAATATCCTAAGCGGAAATCTAGAAAGAAGCTTTCTGAGAAACTGCTTAGTGTTCTGTTAATTCATCTCACAGAGTTACATCTGTATTTCGTGGATCTCTTTGCTAGCCTTATTTCTGTGGAATCTGAGAACAGATATTTCGGATCCCTTGGAAGACAATAGGGCCAAAGGAAATATCCTCCGATAACAAAGAGAAAGAAGCTTTCTGAGAAACTTCTTTGTGTTCTGTGAAATCATCTCACAGAGTTACAGCTTTCCCCTCAAGAAACCTTTCGTTAAGGCAGTTCTTGTGGAATTGGCAAAGTGATCTTTGGAAGCCCATAGAGGTCTATGGTGAAAAAGGAAATATCCCCAGATGAAATCTGGAAAGAAGCTTTCTTAGAAACTGCTTAGTGTTCTGTTAATTCATCTCACATAGTTACATATGTATTTCGTAGATCTCTTTGCTAGCATTATTTCTGTGGAAAGAGAGAGCAGATGTTTCGGTTGCCTTTGAAGACTATAGGGCCAAAGGAAATATTCTCCGATAACAAAGAGAAAGAAGCTTTCTGAGAAACTTCTTTGTGTTCTGTGAAATCATCTCACAGAGTTACAGCTTTCCCCTCAAGAAGCCTTTCGCTAAGACAGTTCTTCTGGAATTGGCAAAGTGATATTTGGAAGCCCATAGAGGGTTATGGTGAAAAAGGAAATATCCTCAGATGAAATCTGGAAAGAAGCTTTCTGAGAAACTGCTTAGTGTTCTGTTAATTCATCTCACAAGGTTACATGTGTATTTCGTGGATCTCTTTGAATAGCCTTATTTCTGTGGAATCTGAGAACAGAAATTTCGGATCCCATTGAAGACTGTAGGGCCAATGGAAATATCCTCTGATAACAAAGAGAAAGAAGATTTCTGAGAAACTTCTTTGTGTTCTGTGAAATCATCTCACAGAGTTACAGCTTTCCCCTCAAGAAGCCTTTCGCTAAGAGAGTTCTTGTGGAATTGGCAAAGTGATATTTGGAAGCCCGTAGAGGGCTATGGTGAAAAAGGAAATATCCTCAGATGAAATCGGGAAAGAAGCTTTCTGAGAAACCGTTTAGTGTTCTGTTAATTCATCTCACAGAGTTACATGTGTATTTCGTGGAACTCTTTGCTAGCCTTATTTCTGTGGAATCTGAGAACCGATATTTCGGATCCCTTGGAAGACTATAGGGCCACAGGAAATATCCTCCGATAACAAAGAGAAAGAATCTTTCTGAGCAACTTCTTTGTGTTCTCTGAAATCATCTCACAGAGTTACAGCTTTCACCTCAAGAAGCCTTTCGCTAAGACAGTTCTTGTTTAATTGGCAAAGTGATATTTGGAAGCTCATAGAGGGCTATGGTGAAAAAGGAAATCTCCTCAAATGAAATCTGGAAAGAAGCTTTCTGAGAAACTGCTTAGTGTTCTGTTAATTCATTTCACAGTGTTTCATATGTATTTTGTGGATCTCTTTGCTAGCCTTATTTCTGTGGAATCTAAGAACAGATATTTCGGATCCCTTTGAAGACTATAGGGCCAAAGGAAATATCCTCCGATAACAAAGAGAAAGAAGCTTTCTGTGAAACTTCTTTGTGTTCTGTGAAATCATCTCACAGAGTTGCAGCTTTCCCCTCAAGAAGCCTTTCGCTAAGACAGTTCTTGTGGAATTGGCAAAGTGATATTTGTAAGCCCATAGGGGGCTATGGTGAAAAAGGAAATATCCACAGATGAAATCTGGAAAGAAGCTTTCTAAGAAACTGCTTAGTGTTCTGTTAATTCATCTCACAGAATTATATGTGTATTTCGTGGATCTCTTTGCTAGCCTTATTTCTGTGGAATCTGAGAACAGATATTTCGGATCCCTTTGAAGACTATAGGGACAAAGGAAATATCCTCCGATAACAAAGAGAAAGAAGCTTTCTGAGAAACTTCTTTGTGTTCTGTGAAATCATCTCACAGAGTTACAGCTTTCACCTCGGGTTACCTTTCGCTAAGACAGATCTTGTGGAATTGGCAAAGCGATATTTGGAAGCCCATAGAGGGATATGGTGAAAAAGGAAATATCCTCAGATGAAATCTGGAAAGAAGCTTTCTGAGAAATTGCTTAGTGTTCTGTTAATTCACCTCACAGAGTTACATGTGTATTTCGTGGATCTCGTTGCTAGCCTTATTTCTGTGGAATCTGAGAACAGATATTTCGGATTCCTTTGAAGACTATAGGGCCAAAGGAAATATCCTCCGATAAGAAAGAGAAAGAAGCTTTCTGAGAAACTTCTTTGTGTTCTGTGAAATCATCTCACAGAGTTACAGCTTTCCCCTCAAGAAGCCTTGCGCTAAGACAGTTTTGTGGAATTGGAAAAGTGATATTTGGAAGCTCATAGAGGGCTATGGTGAAAAAGGAAATCTCCTCAGATGAAATCTGGAAAGAATCTTTCTGAGAAACTGCTTATTGTTTTGTTAATTCATCTAACAGAGTTACATGTGTATTTCGTGGATCACTTTGCTAGCCTTATTTCTGTGGAATCTGAGAAATGATATTTCGGATCCCTTTGAAAACTATAGGGCCAAAGGAAATATCCTCCGATAACAAAGAGAAAGAAGGTTTCTGAGAAACTTCTTTGTGATCTGTGAAATCATCTCACAGAATTACAGCTTTCCCTTCAATAAGCCTTTCGCTAAGACAGTTCTTGTGGAATTGGCAAAGTGATATTCGGAAGCCCATAGAGGGTTACGGTGAAAAAGGAAATATCCTCAGATGAAATCTGGAAAGAAGCTTTCCGAGAAACTGCTTAGTGTCCTGTTAATTCATCTCCCAGAGTTACATGTGTATTTCGTGGATCTCTTTGCCAGCCTTATTTCTGTGGAATTTGAGAACAGATATTTCGGATCCCTTTGAAGACTATAGGGCCAAAGGAAATATCCTCCGATAACAAAGAGAAAGAAGCTTTCTGAGAATCTTCTTTGTGTTCTGTGAAATCGTCTCACAGAGTTTCAGCTTTCCCCTCCAGAAGCCTTTCGCTAAGACAGTTCTTCTGGAATTGGCAAAGTGATATTTGGAGGCCCACAGAGGGCTATGGTGAAAAAGGTAATATGCTCAGATGAAATCTGGAAAGAAACGTTCTGAGAAACTGCTTAGTGTTCTGTGAATTCATCTCACATAGTTACATGTGTATTTCGGGGATCTCTTTGCTAGCCTTATTTATGTGGAATCTGAGAACAGATATTTCGGATCCCTTTGAAGACTATAGGGCCAAAGGAAATATCCTCCGATAACAAAGAGAAAGAAGCTTTCTGAGAAACTTCTTTGTGTTCTGTGAAATCATCTCACAGAGTTACAGCTTTCCCCTCAAGAAGCCTTTCGCTAAGACAGTTCTTGTGGAATTGGCAAAGTGATCTTTGGAAGCCCATAGAGATCTATGGTGAAAAAGGAAATATTCTCAGATGAAATCTGGAAAGAAGCTTTCTGAGAAACTGCTTAGTGTTCTGTTAATTCATCTCACAGAGTTACATGACTATTTCGTTTATCTTTTACATAGCCTTATTTCTGTGGAATCTGAGAACAGATATTTCGGATCCCTTTATAGAATATGGGGCCAAAGGAAATATACTCCGATAACAAAGAAAAAGAGGCTTTCTGAGAAACTTCTTTGTGTTCTGTGAAATCATCTCACAGAGTTACAGCTTTCCCTCCAAGAAGACTTTCGCTAAGACAGTTCTTGTGGAATTGGCAAAGTGATATTTGGAAGTCCATAGAGGGCTAAGGTGAAAAAGGAAATATCCCCAAATGAAATCTGGAAAGAAGCTTTCTGAGAAAATGCTTAGTGTTCTGTTAATTCATCTCACAGAGTTACATGTGTATTTCGTGGATTCCTTTGCTAGCCTTATTTCCTTGGTATCTGAGAACAGATATTTCGGATCCCTTTGAATACTATAGGGCCAAAGGAAATATCCTCCGATAACAAAGAGAAGGAAACTTTCTGAGAAACTTCTTTGTGTTCTGTCAAATCATCTCACAGAGTTACAGCTTTCCCCTCAAGAAGCCTTTTGCTAAGACAGTTCTTGTGGAATTGGCAAAGTGATATTTGGAAGCCCATTGAGGGCTATGGTGAAAAAGGAAGTATCCTCAGTGAAATCTGGAAAGAAGCTTTCTGAGAAACTGCTTAGTGTTCTGTTAATTAATCTCACCGAGTTACATGTGTATTTCGTGGATCTCTTTGCTAGCCTTATTTCTGTGGAATCTGAGAACAGATATTTCGGATCCCATTGAAGACTATAGTGCCAAAGGAAATATTCTCCGATAACAAAGAGAAAGAATCTTTCTGAGAAACTTCTTTGTGATCTGTGAAATCATCTCACAGAGTTACAGCTTTCCCCTGAAGAAGCCTTTCGCTAAGACAGTTCTTGTGGAATTGGCAAATTGATATTTGGAAGCCCAGAGAGGGCTATGTTGAAAAAGGAAATTTCCACAGATGAAATCTGGAAAGAAGCTTTCTAAGAAACTGCTTAGTGTTCTGTTAATTCATCTCACAGAATTACATGTGTATTTCGTGGATCTCTTTGCTAGCCTTATTTCTGTGGAATCTGAGAACAGATATTTCGGATCCCTTTGAAGACTATAGGGCCAAAGGAAATATCCTCCGATAACAAAGAGAAAGAAGCTTTCTGAGAAACTTCTTTGTGTTCTGTGAAATCATCTCACAGAGTTACAGCTTTCACCTCGGGTAGCCTTTCGCTAAGACAGTTCTTGTGGAATTGGCAAAGTGATATTTGGAAGCCCATAGAGGGATATGGTGAAAAAGGAAATATCCTCAGATGAAATCTGGAAAGAAGCTTTCTGAGAAATTGCTTAGTGTTCTCTTAATTCACCTCACAGAGTTACATGTGTATTTCGTGGATCTCTTTGCTAGCCTTATTTCTGTGGAATCTGAGAACAGATATTTCGGATCCCTTTGAAGACTATAGGGCCAAAGGAAATATCCTCCGATAACAAAGTGAAAGAAGCTTTCTGAGAAACTTCTTTGTGTTCTGTGAAATCATCTCACAGAGTTACAGCTTTCCCCTCAAGAAGCCTTGCGCTAAGACAGTTTTGTGGAATTGGAAAAGTGATATTTGGAAGCTCATAGAGGGCTATGGTGAAAAAGGAAATATCCTCAGATGAAATCTGGAAAGAATCTTTCTGAGAAACTGCTTAGTGTTTTGTTAATTCATCTAACACAGTTACATGTGTATTTCGTGGATCTCTTTGCTAGCCTTATTTCTGTGGAATCTGAGAACAGATATTTCGGATCCCTTTGAAGACTATAGGGCCAAAGGGAATATCCTCCGATAACAAAGAGAAAGAACCTTTCTGGGAAACTTCTTTGTTTTTTTTGAAATCATCTCACAGAGTTACAGCATTCCCCTCAAGAAGCCTTTCGCTAAGACAGTTCTTGTGGAATTGGCAAAGTGATATTTGGAAGCCCATAGAGGGCTAAGGTGAAAAAGGGAATATCCTCAGATGAAATCTGGAAAGAAGCTTTCTCAGAAACTGCTTAGTGTTCTTTTAATTCATCTCACAGAGTTACATGTGTATTTTGTGGATCTCTTTACTAGCATTATTTCTGTGGAATCTGAGAACTGATATTTCGGATCGCTTTGAAGACTATAGGGCCAAAGGAAATATCCTCCGATAACAAAGAGAAAGAAGCTTTCTGAGAAACTTCTTTGTGTTCTGTGAAATCATCTCACAGAGTTAAAGCTTTCACTTCAAGAAGCCTTTCGCTAAGACAGTTCTTGTGGAATGGGCAAAGTGATATTTGGAAGCCCATAAAGGGCTACGGTGAAAAAGGAAATCTCCTCAGATGAAATCTGGAAACAAGCTTTCTGAGAAACTGCTTAGTGTTCTGTTAATTCATCTCACAGAGTTACATGTGTATTTGATGGATCTCTTTGCTAGCCTTATTTCTGTGGAATCTGAGAACAGATATTTCGGATCGCTTTGAAGACTATAGGGCCACAGGAAATATCCTCCGATAACAAAGAGAAAGAAGCTTTCTGAGAAACTTCTTTGTGTTCTGTGAAATCATCTCACAGAGTTACTGCTTTCCCCTCAAGAAGCCTTTCGCTAAGACAGTTCTTGTGGAATTGGCAAAGTGATATTTGGAAGCCCATAGAGCGCTATGTTGAAAAAGGAAATCTCCTCAGATGAAATCTGGAAAGAAGCTTTCTGAGAAACTGCTTAGTGTTCTGTTATTTCGTCTCACAGATTTGCATGTGTATTTCGTGGATCTCTTTGCTAGCCTTATTTCTGAGGGATCTGAGAACAGATATTTCGGATCCCATTGAAGACTATAGGGCCGAAGGAAATATCCTCTGATAACAAAGAGAAAGAAGCTTTCTGAGAAACTCCTTTGTGTTCTGTGAAATCATCTCACAGAGTTACAGCTTTCCCCTCAAGAAGCCTTTCGCTAAGACAGTTCTTGTGGAATTGGCAAAGTGATATTTAGAAGCAAAAAGGGCTATGGTGAAAAAGGAAATATCCTCAGATGAAATCTGGAAAGAAGCTTTCTGAGAAACTTCTTAGTGTTCTGTTAATTCATCTCATGAGTTACATGTGTATTTCGTGGATCTCTTTGCTAGCCTTATTTTTGTGGAATCTGAGAAAAGATATTTCGGATCCCATTGAAGACTATAGGGCCAAAGGAAATATCCTCCGATAACAAAGAGAAAGAAGCTTTCTGAGAAATTTCTTTGTGTTCTGTGAAATCATCTCACAGAGTTACATCTTTCCCCTTAAGAAGCCTTTCGGGAAGACAGTTCTTGTGGAATGGGCAAAGTGATATTTGGAAGCCCATAGAGGGCTATGGTGAAAAAGGAAATATCCTCAGATGAAATCTGGAAAGAAGCTTTCTGAGAAACTGCTTAGTGTTCTGTTAATTCATCTCTCAGAGTTACATGTGTATTTCGTGGATCTCTTTGCTAGCCTTATTTCTGTGGAATCTGAGAAGAGATATTTCGGATCCCTTCGAAGACTATAGGGCGAAAGGAAATATCCTCCGATAACAAAGAGAAAGAAGCTTTCTGAGAAACTTCTTTGTGTTCTGTGAAATCATCTCACAGAGTTACAGCTTTCCCTTCAAGAAGCCTTTCGCTAAGACAGTTATTGTGGAATTGGCAAAGTGATATTTGCAAGCCCATTGAGGGCTATGGTGAATAAGGATATGTTCTCAGATGAAATCTGGAAAGAAGCTTTCTGAGAAACTGCTTAGTGTTCTGTTAATTCATTTCACAGAATTACATGTGTATTTCCTGGATCTCTTTGCTAGCCTTATTTCTGTGGAATCTGAGAACAGATATTTCGGATCCATTTGAACACTATAGGGCCAAAGGAAATATCCTCCGATAACAAAGAGAAAGAAGCTTTCTGAGAAACTTCTTTGTGTTCTGTGAAATCATCTCACAGAGTTACAGCTTTCCCCTCAAGAAGCCTTTCGCTAAGACAGTTCTTGTGGAATTGGCTAAGTGATATTTGGAAGCCCATAGAGGGCAACGGTGAAAAAGGAGATATCCTCAGATGAAATATGGAAAGAAGTCTTCTCAGAAACTGCTTAGTGTTCTGTTAATTCATCTCACAGAGTTACATGTGTAATTTGTGGATCTCTTTGTTAGCCTTATTTCTGTGGAATCTGAGAACAGATAATTCGGATCCCATTGAAGACTATAGGGCCAAAGGAAATATCCTCCGATAACAAAGAGAAAGAAGCTTTCTGAGAAACTTCTTTGTGTTCTGTGAAATCATCTCAGAGAGTTACAAGTCTCCCCTCAAAAGCCTTTCGCTAAGACAGTTCTTGTGGAATTGGCAAAGTGATCTTTGGAGGCCCATAGAGGGCTATGGTGAAAAAGGAAATCTCCTCAGATGAAATCTGGAAAGAAGATTTCTGAGAAACTGCTTAGTGTTCTGTTAATTCATCTCACAGAGTTACATGTGTATTTCGTGGATCTCTTTGCTAGCCTTATTTCTGTGGAATTTGAGAACAGATATTTCGGATCCCTTTGAAGAATATAGGGCCAAAGGAAATGTCCTCTAATAACAAAGAGAAAGAAGCTTTCTAAGAAACATCTTTGTGTTCTGTGAAATCATCTCACAGAGTTACAGCTTGCCCCTCAAGAAGCCTTTCGCTACGACAGTTCTTGTGTAATTGGCAAAGTGATATTTGGAAGCCCATAGAGGGCAACGGTGAAAAAGGAGATATCCTCTGATGAAATATGGAAAGAAGTCTTCTAAGAAACTGCTTCGTGTTCTGTTAATTCATCTCACAGAGTTACATGTGTATTTCGTGGATCTCTTTGCTAGCCTTCTTTCTGTGGAATCTGAGAACAGATATTTCGGAACCCTTTGAACACTATAGGGCCAAAGAAAATATCCTCTGATAACAAAGAGAAAGAAACTTTCTGAGAAACTTCTTAGTGTTCTGTGAAATCATGTCACAGAATTACAGCTTTCCCATCAAGAAGACTTTCGCTAAGACAGTTCTTGTGGAATTGGCAAAGTGATATTTAGAAGCCCATTGAGGGCTATGGTGAAAAAGGAAGTATCCTCAGTGAAATCTCGAAAGAAGCTTTCTGAGAAACTGCTTAGTGTTCTGTTAATTCATCTCACAACGTTACATGTGTATTTCGTGGATCTCTTTGCTAGCCTTATTTCTGTGCAATCTGAGAACAGATATTTCGGATCCCTTTGAAGACTATCGGGCCAAAGGAAATATCCTCCGATAACAAAGAGAAAGAAGCTTTCTGAGAAACTTCTTTGTGTTCTGTGAAATCATCTCACAGAGTTACAGCTTTCCCCTCAAGAAGCCTTTCGCTAAGACAGTTCTTGTGGAATTGGGAAAGTGATATTTGGAAGCCCATTGAGGGCTACGGTGAATAAGGAAATCTCCTCAGATGAAATCTGGAAAGAAGCTTTCTGAGAAACTGCTTAGTGTTCTGTTAATTGAACTCACAGAGTTACAAGTGTATTTAGTGCTTCCCTTTGCTAGCCTTATTTCTTTGGAATCTGAGAACAGATATTTCGGATCCATTTGAACACTATAGGGCCGAACGAAATATCCTCCGATAACAAAGAGAAAGAAGCTTTCTGAGAAACTTCTTTGTGTTCTGTGAAATCATCTCACAGAGTTACAGCTTGCCCCTCAAGAAGCCTTTCGCTAAGACAGTTCTTGTGGAATTGGCAAAGTGATATTTGGAAGCCCATAGAGGGCAACGGTGAAAAAGGAGATATCCTCAGATGAAATATGGAAAGAAGTCTTCTCAGAAGCTGCTTAGTGTTCTGTTAATTCATCTCACAGAGTTACATGTGTATTTCGTGGATCTCTTTGCTAGCCTTATTTCTGTGGAATCTGAGAACAGATATTTCGGATCCCTTTGAAGACTATAGGGCCAAAGGAAATATTCTCCAATAACAAAGAGAGAATCTTTCTGAGAAACTTCTTCGTGTTCTGTGAAATCATCTCACAGAGTTACATCTTTCCCCTCAAGAAGCCGTTTGCTAAGTCAGTTCTTGAGGAATCGGCAAAGTGATATTTGGAAGCCCATAGAGGGCTAAGGTGAAAAAGGAAATATCCTCAGATGAAATCTGGAAAGAAGCTTTCTGAGAAACTGCTTGGTGTTCTGTTAATTCATCTCACAGAGTTACAAGTGTATTTAGTGGATCACTTTGCTAGCCTTATTTCTGTGGAATCTGAGAACAGATATTTCGGATCCATTTGAACACTATAGGGCCAAAGGAAATATCCTCCGATAACAAAGAGAAAGAAGCTTTCTGAGAAACTTCTTTGTGTTCTGTGAAATCATCTCACAGAGTTACAGCTTTTCCCTCAAGAAGTCTTTCGCTAAGACAGTTCTTGTGGAATTGGCAAAGTGATCTTTGGAAGCCCATAAACGGCTAAGGTGAAAAAGGAAATATCCTCAAAAGAAATCTGGATAGAAGCTTTCTGAGAAACTGCTTAGTGTTCTGTTAATTCATCTCACAAATTTACATCTGTATTTCGTGGATCTCTTTGCTAGCCTTATTTCTGTGCAATCTGAGAACAGATATTTCGGATCCCTTTGAAGACTATAGGGCCAAAGGAAATATCCTCCGATAACAAAGAGAAAGAAGCTTTCTGAGAAACTTCTTTTTGTTCTGTGAAATCATCTCACAGATTTACAGCTTTCCCCTCAAGAAGCCTTTCGCTAAGTCAGTTCTTGTGGAATTGGCAAAAAGATCTTCGAAAGCCGGTAGAGGGCTATGGTGAAAAAGGAAATATCCTCAGATGAAATCTGGAAAGAAGCTTTCTTAGAAACTGCTTAGTGTTCTGTTAATTCATCTCACAGAGTTACATGTGTATTTCTTGGATCTCTTTGCTAGCCTTATTTCTGTGGTATCTGAGAACAGATATTTCGGATCCCTTTGAAGATTATAGGGCCAAAGGAAATATTCTCCAATAACAAAGAGAAAGAAGCTTTCTGAGAAACTTCCTCGTGTTCTGTGAAATCATCTCACAGAGTTACATCTTTCCCCTCAAGAAGCCCTTTGCTAAGTCAGTTCTTGAGGAATCGGCAAAGTGATATTTGGAAGCCCATAGAGGGCTAAGGTGAAAAAGGAAATATCCTCAGATGAAATCTGGAAAGAAGCTTTCTGAGAAACTGCTTGGTGTTCTCTTAATTCATCTCACAGAGTTACAAGTGTATTTAGTGGATCTCTTTGCTAGCCTTATTTCTGTGGAATCTGAGAACAGATATTTCGGATCCATTTGAACACTATAGGGCCAAAGGAAATATCCTCCGATAACAAAGACAAAGAAGCTTTCTGAGAAACTTCTTTGTGTTCTGTGAAATCATCTCACAGAGTTACAGCTTTCCCCTCAAGAAGCCTTTCCCTAAGACAGTTCTTGTGGAATTGGCAAAGTGATATTTTGAAGCCCATTGAGTGCTATGGTGAATAAGGAAATCTCCTCAGAAGAAAACTGGAAAGAAGCTTTCTGTGAAACTGCTTAGTGTTCTGTTAATTCATCTCACAGAGTTACATGTGTATTTCGTGGATCTCTTTCCTAGCCTTATTTCTTTGGAATCTGAGAACAGATATTTCGGATCCCTTGTGAAGACTATAGGGCCAAAGTAAATATCCTCCGATATCAAAGAGAAAGAAGCTTTCTGAGAAACTTCTTTGTGTTCTGTGAAATCATCTCACAGAGTTACAGCTTTCCCCTAAAGAAGCCTTTCGCTAAGACAGCTCTTGTGGAATTGGCAAAGTGATATTTGGAAGCCCATTGAGGGCTATGGTGAAATAGGAAGTATCCTCAGATGAAATCTGGATAGAAGCTTTCTAAGAAACTGCTTAGTGTTCTGTTAATTCATCTCACAGTGTTACATGTGTATTTCGTGGATCTCTTTGCTAGCCTTATTTCTGTGGAATCTGAGAACAGATATTTCGGTTCCCTTTGAAGACTATAATGCCAAAGGAAATATCCTCTGATAACAAAGAGAAAGAAGCTTTCTGAGAAACTTCTCTGTGTTCTGTGAAATCATCTCACAGAGTTACAGCTTTTCCCTCAAGAAGCCTTTCGCTAAGACAGTTCTTCTGGAATTGGCAAAGTGATATTTGGAAGCCCATTGAGGGCTATGGTGAAATAGGAAGTATCCTCAGTGAAATTTGGAAAGAAGCTTTCTGAGAAACTACTTAGAGTTCTGTTAATTCATCTCACAGAGTTATATGTGTATTTCGTGGATCTCTTGGCTAGCATTATTTCTGTCGAATCTGAGAACAGATATTTCGGATCCCTTTGAAGACTATAGGGCCAAAGGAAGTATCCTCCGATAACAAAGAGAAAGAAGCTTTCTGAGAAATTTCTTTGTGTTCTGTAAAATCATCTCACAGAGTTACAGCTTTCCCCTCAAGAAGCCTATCGCTAAGACAGTTCTTGTGGAATTGGGAAAGTGATATTTGGAAGCCCATTGAGGGCTATGGTGAATAAGGAAATCTCCTCAGATGAAATCTGGAAAGAAGCTTTCTGAGAAACTGCTTAGTGTTCTGTTAATTCATCTCACAGAGTTACATGTGTATTGCGTGGATCTCTTTGCTAGCCTTATTTCTCTGGAATCTGAGAACAGATATTTCGGATCCCTTTGAAGAATATAGGGCCAAAGGAAATATCCTCCGATAACAAAGAGAAAGAAGCTTTCTGAGAAACTTCTTTTTGTTCTGTGAAATCATCTCACAGATTTACAGCTTTCCCTTCAAGAAGCCTTTCGCTAAGTCAGTTCTTGGGAATTTGCAAAGTGATCTTCGAAAGCCGGTAGAGGGCTATGGTGAAAAAGGAAATATCCTCAGATGAAATCTGGAAAGAAGCTTTCTTAGAAACTGCTTAGTGTTCTGTTAATTCATCTCACAGAGTTACATGTGTATTTCTTGGATCTCTTTGCTAGCCTTATTTCTGTGGAATCTGAGAACAGATATTTCGGATCCCTTTGAAGATTATAGGGCCAAAGGAAATATTCTCCAATAACAAAGAGAAAGAAGCTTTCTGAGAAACTTCCTCGTGTTCTGTGAAATCATCTCACAGAGTTACATCTTTCCCCTCAAGAAGCCGTTTGCTAAGTCAGTTCTTGAGGAATCGGCAAAGTGATATTTGGAAGCCCATAGAGGGCTAAGGTGAAAAAGGAAATATCCTCAGATGAAATCTGGAAAGAAGCTTTCTGAGAAACTGCTTGGTGTTCTCTTAATTCATCTCACAGAGTTACAAGTGTATTTAGTGGATCTCTTTGCTAGCCTTACTTCTGTGGAATCTGAGAACAGATATTTCGGATCCATTTGAACACTATAGGGCCAAAGGAAATATCCTCCCATAAAAAAGAGGAAGAAGCTTTCTGAGAAACTTCTTTGTGTTCTGTGAAATCATCTCACAGAGTTACAGCTTTTCCCTCAAGAAGCCTTTCGCTAATACAGTTCTTGTGGAATTGGCAAAGTGATCGTTGGAAGCCCATAAACGGCTAAGGTGAAAAAGGAAATCTCCTCAGATGAAATCTGGAAAGAAGCTTTCTGAGAAACTGCTTAGTGTTCTGTTAATTCATCTCACAGAGTTACAAGTGTATTTAGTGCATCCCTTTGCTACCCTTATTTCTGTGGAATCTGAGAACAGATTTTTTGGATCCATTTGAACACTATAGGGCCAAGGGAAATATCCTCCGGTAACAAAGAGAAAGAAGCTTTCTGAGAAACTTCTTTGTGTTCTGTGAAATCATCTCACAGAGTTACAGCTTGCCCCTCAAGAATCCTTTCGCTAAGACAGTTCTTGTGGAATTGGCAAAGTGATATTTGGAAGCCCATAGAGGGCAACGGTGAAAAAGGAGATATCCTCAGATGAAATATGGAAAGAAGTCTTCTCAGAAACTGCTTAGTGTTCTGTTAATTCATCTCACAGAGTTACACGTGTATTTCGTGGATCTCTTTGCTAGCCTTACTTCTGTCGAATCTGAGAACAGATATTTCGGAACCCTTTGAACACTGTAGGGCCAAAGGAAATATCCTCTGATAACAAAGACAAAGAAGCATTCTGAGAAACTTCTTTGTGTTCTGTGAAATCATCTCACAGAGTTACAGCTTTCCCCTCAAGAAGACTTTCGCTAAGACAATTCTTGTGGAATTGGCAAAGTGATCTTTGGAAGCCCATAAAGGGCTAAGGTGAAAAAGGAAATATCCTCACATGAAATCTGGATAGAAGGTTTCTGAGAAACTGCTTAGTGTTCTGTTAATTCATCTCACAGAGTTACATGTGTGTTTTGTGGATCTCTTTGCTAGCCTTATTTCTCTGGAATCTGAGAACAGATATTTCGGATCCCTTTGAAGACTATAGGGCCAAAGGAAATATCCTCCGATAACAAAGAGAAAGAAGCTTTCTGAGAAACTTCTTTTTGTTCTGTGAAATCATCTCACAGATTTACAGCTTTCCCCTCAAGAAGCCTTTCGCTAAGACAGTTCTTGTGGAATTGGCAAAGTGATATTTGGAAGCCCGTAGAGGGCTATGGTGAAAAAGGAAATATCCTCAGAAGAAATCTGGATAGAAGCTTTCTGAGAAACTGCTTAGTGTTCTGTTAATTCATCTCACAGAGTTACATGTGTATTTCGTGGATCTCTTTGCTAGCCTTATTTCTGTGGAATCTGAGAACAGATATTTCGGTTCCCTTTGAAGACTATAGGGCCAAAGGAAATATCCTCCGATAACAAAGAGAACGAAGCTTTCTAAGAAACTTCTTTGTGTTCTGTGAAATCATCTCACAGCGTTACAGCTTTCCCTTCAAGAAGCCTTTCGCTAAGACAGTTATTGTGGAATTGGCAAAGTGATATTTGCAAGCCCATTGAGGGCTATGGTGAATAAGGAAATATCCTCAGATGAAATCTGGAAAGAAGCTTTCTGAGAAACTGCTTAGTGTTCTGTTAATTCATCTCACAGAGTTACAAGTGTATTTAGTGCATCCCTTTGCTAGCCTTACTTCTGTGGAATCTGAGAACAGATATTTCGGATCCATTTGAACACTATAGGGCCAAAGGAAATATCCTCCGATAACAAAGAGAAAGAAGCTTTCTGGGAAACTTCTTTGTGTTCTGTGAAATCATCTCATAGAATTACAGCTTTCCCCTCAAGAAGCTTTTCGCTAAGACAGTTCTTGTGGAATTGGCAAAGTGATCTTTAGAAGCCCGTAGAGGGTTATGGTGAGAAAGGAAATATCCTCAGATGAAATCTGGAAAGAAGCTTTCTGAGAAACTGCTTAGTGTTCTGTTAATTCATCTCACAGAGTTACATGGGTATTTCGGGGATCTCTTTGCTAGCCTTATTTCTGTGGAATCTGAGAGCAGATATTTCGGATCCCTTTGAAGACTATAGGGCCAAAGGAAATATTCTCCGATAACAAAGAGAAAGAAGCTTTCTGAGAAACTTCTTTGTGTTCTGTGAAATCTTCTCAAAGAGTTACAGCTTTCCCTTCAAGAAGGCTTTTGCTAAGACACTTCTTGTGGAATTGGCAAAGTGATATTTGGAAGCCCCTAGAGGGCTATGGTGAAAAAGGAAGTATCCACAGTGAAATCTGGAAAGAAGCTTTCTGAGAAACTGCTTAGTGTTCTGTTAATTCATCTCACAGAGTTACATGTGTATTTCGTGGATCTCTTTGCTAGCTTTATTTCTGTGGAATCTGAGAACAGACATTTCGGATCCCATTTAAGACCTCAGGGCCAAAGGAAATATCCTCAGATAACAAAGAGAAAGAAGCTTTCTGAGAAACTTCTTTGTGTTCTGTGAAATCATCTCACAGAGTTACAGCTTTGCCTTCAAGAAGCCTTTCGCTAAGACAGTTCTTGTTGATTTGGCAAAGTGATATTTGGAAGCCCATAGAGGGCTATGGTGAAAAAGGAAATATCCTCAGATGAAATCTGGAAAAAAGCTTTCTTAGAATCTGCTTAGTGTTCTGTTAATTCATCTCACAGAGTTACATGTGTATTTCGTGGATCTCTTTGCTAGCCTTATTTCTGTGTTATCTGAGAACAGATATTTCGGATCGCTTTGAAGACTATACGGCCAAAGGAAATATCCCCCGATAACAAAGAGAACATGCTTTCTGAGAAACTTCTTTGTGTTCTGTGAAATCATCTCATAGAGTTACAGCTTTCCCCTCAGGAAGCCTTTCGCTAAGACAGTTCTTGTGGAATTGGCAAAGTGATATTTGGAAGCCCTTACAGGGCTATGGTGAAAAAGGAAGTATCCTCAGTGAAATCTGGAAAGAAGCTTTATGAGAAACTACTTAGTGTTCTGTTAATTCATCTCACAGAGTTACATGTGTATTTCGTGGATCTCTTTGCTAGCCTTATTTCTGTGGAATCTGAGAACAGATATTTCGGATCCGTTTGAAGACTATACAGCCAAAGGAAATATCCTCCGATAACAAAGAGAAAGGAGCTTTCTGAGAAACTTCTTTGTGTTCTGTGAAATCATCTCACAGAGTTACAGCTTTCCCCTCAAGAAGCCTTTCGCTAAGACAGTTCTTGTGGAATTGGCAAAGTGAAATTTGAAAGCTCATAGAGGGCTATGGTGAAAAAGGAAATATCCTCAGAGGAAATCTGGAAAGAAAATTTCTGAGAAACTGCTTAGTGTTCTGTTAATTCATCTCACAGAGTTACATTTGTATTTCGTGGATCTCTTTTCTAGCCTTATTTCTGAGGAATCTGAGAACAGATATTTCGGATCCCTTTGAAGACTATAGGGCCAAAGGAAATATCCTCCGATAACAAAGAGAAAGAAGCTTTCTGAGAAACTTCTTTGTGTTCTGTGAAATCATCTCACAGAGTTACAGCCTTTCCCTCAAGAAGCCTTTCGCTAAGACAGTTCTTGTGGAATTGGCAAAGTGATTTTTGGAAGCCCATAGAGGGCTAAGGTGAAAAAGGAAATATCCTCAGATGAAATCTGGATAGAAGCTTTCTAAGAAACTGCTTAGTGTTCTGTTAATTCATCTCACAGTGTTACATGTGTATTTCGTGGATCTCTTTGCTAGCCTTATTTCTGTGGAATCTGAGAACAGATATTTCGGTTCCCTTTGAAGACTATAGTGCCAAAGGAAATATCCTCCGATAACAAAGAGAAAGAAGCTTTCTGAGAAACTTCTTTGTGTTCTGTGAAATCATCTCACAGAGTTACAGCTTTCCCCTCAAGAAGCCTTTCGCTAAGACAGTTCTTGTGGAATTGGCAAAGTGATATTTGGAAGCCCATTGAGGGCTATGGTGAAATAGGAGGTATCCTCAGTGAAATTTGGAAAGAAGCTTTCTGAGAAACTTCTTTGTGTTCTGTGAAATCATATCACAGAGTTACAGCCTTCCCCTCAAGAAGCCTTTCGCTAAGACAGTTCTTGTGGAATTGGCAAAGTGATTTTTGGAAGTGCATAGAGGGCTAAGGTGAAAAAGGAAATATACTCAGAAGAAATCTGGATAGAAGCTTTCTAAGAAAGTGCTTAGTGTTCTGTTAATTCGTCTCAGAGTGTTACATGTGTATTTCGTGGATCTCTTTGCTAACCTTATTTCTGTGGAATCTGAGAACAGATATTTCGGTTCCCTTTGAAGACTATAGTGCCAAAGGAAATATCCTCCGATAACAAAGAGAAAGAAGCTTTCTGAGAAACTTCTTTGTGTTCTGTGAAATCATCTCACAGAGTTACAGCTTTCCCCTCAAGAAGCCTTTCGCTAAGTCAGTTCTTGTGGAATTGGCAAAGTGATATTTGGAAGCCCATAGAGGGCTAAGGTGAAAAAGGAAATATCCTCAGATGAAATCTGGAAAGAAGCTTTCTGAGAAACTGCTTAGTGTTCTGTTAATTCAACTCAGAGAGTTACATGTGTATTTTGTGGATCTCTTTGCTAGCCTTAATTCTGTGAAATCTGAGAACAGATATTTCGGTTCCCTTTGAAGACTATAGTGGTAAAAGGAAATACCCTCCGATAACAAAGAGAAAGAAGCTTTCTGAGAAACTTCTTTGTGTTCTGTGAAATCATCTCACAGAGTTACAGCCTTCCCCTCAAGAAGCCTTTCGCTGAAACAGTTCTTGTGGAATTGGCAAAGTGATTTTTGGAAGCCCATAGAGGGCTAAGGTGAATAAGGAAATATCCTCAGATGAAATCTGGAAAGAAGCTTTCTGAGAAACTGCTTAGTGTTCTGTTAATTCATCTCAGAGAGTTACATGTGCATTTTGTGGATCTCTTTGCTAGCCTTATTTCTGTGAAATCTGAGAACAGATATTTCGGTTCCCTTTGAAGACTATAAAGCCAAGGGAAATATCCTCCGATAACAAAGAGAAAGAAGCTTTCTGAGAAACTTCTTTGTGTTCTGTGAAATCATCTCACAGAGTTACAGCTTTCCCCTCATGAAGCCTTTCGCTAAGACAGTTCTTGTGGAATTGGCAAAGTGATATTTGGAAGCCCATTGAGGGCTATGGTGAAATAGGAAGTATCCTCAGTGAAATTTGGAAAGAAGCTTTCTGAGAAACTGCTTAGTGTTCTGTTAATTCATCTCACAGAGTTACATGTGTATTTCGTGGATCTCTTGGCTAGCATTATTTCTGTCGAATCTGAGAACAGATATTTCCGATCCCTTTGAAGACTATAGGGCCAAAGGAAGTATCCTCCGATAACAAAGAGAAAGAAGCTTTCTGAGAAACTTCTTCGTGTTCTGTGAAATCATCTCACAGAGTTACAGCTTTCCGGTCAAGAAGCCTTTCACTAAGACAGTTTTTGTGGAATTGGCAAAGTGATCTTTGGAAGCCCATAGAGGGCTATGGTGAAAAAGGAGATCTCCTCAGATGAAATCTGGAAAGAAGCTTTCTGAGAAACTACTTAGTGTTCTGTAAATTCATCTCACAGAGTTACATCTGTATTTAGTGGATCTCTTTGCTAGCCTCACTTCTGTGGAATCTGAGAACAGATATTTCGGATCCCTTTGAAGATTATAGGGCCAAAGGAAATATCCTCCGATAACAAAGAGAACGAAGCTTTCTAAGAAACTTCTTTGTGTTCTGTGAAATCATCTCACAGCGTTACAGCTTTCCCTTCAAGAAGCCTTTCGCTAAGACAGTTATTGTGGAATTGGCAAAGTGATATTTGCAAGCCCATTGAGGGCTACGGTGAATAAGGAAATATCCTCAGATGAAATCTGGAAAGAAGCTTTCTGAGAAACTGCTTAGTGTTCTGTTAATTCATCTCACAGAGTTACAAGTGTATTTAGTGCATCCCTTTGCTAGCCTTACTTCTGTGGAATCTGAGAACAGATATTTCGGATCCATTTGGACACTATAGGGCCAAAGGAAATATCCTCCGATAACAAAGAGAAAGAAGCTTTCTGGGAAACTTCTTTGTGTTCTGTGAAATCATCTCATAGAATTACAGCTTTCCCCTCAAGAAGCCTTTCGCTAAGACACTTCTTGTGGAATTGGCTAAGTGATCTTTAGAAGCCCGTAGAGGGTTATGGTGAGAAAGGAAATATCCTCAGATGAAATCTGGAAAGAAGCTTTCTGAGAAACTGCTTAGTGTTCTGTTAATTCATCTCACAGAGTTACATGGGTATTTCGGGGATCTCTTTGCTAGCCTTATTTCTGTGGAATCTGAGAACAGATATTTCGGATCCCTTTGAAGACTATAGGGCCAAAGGAAATATTCTCCGATAACAAAGAGAAAGAAGCTTTCTGAGAAACTTCTTTGTGTTCTGTGAAATCTTCTCAAAGAGTTACAGCTTTCCCTTCAAGAAGGCTTTTGCTAAGACACTTCTTGTGGAATTGGCAAAGTGATATTTGGAAGCCCCTAGAGGGCTATGGTGAAAAAGGAAGTATCCACAGTGAAATCTGGAAAGAAGCTTTCTGAGAAACTGCTTAGTGTTCTGTTAATTCATCTCACAGAGTTACATGTGTATTTCGTGGATCTCTTTGCTAGCTTTATTTCTGTGGAATCTGAGAACAGACATTTCGGATCCCATTTAAGACCTCAGGGCCAAAGGAAATATCCTCAGATAACAAAGAGAAAGAAGCTTTCTGAGAAACTTCTTTGTGTTCTGTGAAATCATCTCACAGAGTTACAGCTTTGCCTTCAAGAAGCCTTTCGCTAAGACAGTTCTTGTTGAATTGGCAAAGTGATATTTGGAAGCCCATAGAGGGCTATGGTGAAAAAGGAAATATCCTCAGATGAAATCTGGAAAAAAGCTTTCTTAGAATCTGCTTAGTGTTCTGTTAATTCATCTCACAGAGTTACATGTGTATTTCGTGGATCTCTTTGCTAGCCTTATTTCTGTGTTATCTGAGAACAGATATTTCGGATCGCTTTGAAGACTATACGGCCAAAGGAAATATCCCCCGATAACAAAGAGAACATGCTTTCTGAGAAACTTCTTTGTGTTCTGTGAAATCATCTCATAGAGTTACAGCTTTCCCCTCAGGAAGCCTTTCGCTAAGACAGTTCTTGTGGAATTGGCAAAGTGATATTTGGAAGCCCTTACAGGGCTATGGTGAAAAAGGAAGTATCCTCAGTGAAATCTGGAAAGAAGCTTTATGAGAAACTACTTAGTGTTCTGTTAATTCATCTCACAGAGTTACATGTGTATTTCGTGGATCTCTTTGCTAGCCTTATTTCTGTGGAATCTGAGAACAGATATTTCGGATCCGTTTGAAGACTATACAGCCAAAGGAAATATCCTCCGATAACAAAGAGAAAGGAGCTTTCTGAGAAACTTCTTTGTGTTCTGTGAAATCATCTCACAGAGTTACAGCTTTCCCCTCAAGAAGCCTTTCGCTAAGACAGTTCTTGTGGAATTGGCAAAGTGAAATTTGAAAGCCCATAGAGGGCTATGGTGAAAAAGGAAATATCCTCAGATGAAATCTGGAAAGAAAATTTCTGAGAAACTGCTTAGTGTTCTGTTAATTCATCATACAGAGTTACATGTGTATTTCGTGGATCTCTTTGTTAGTCTTATTTCTGTGAAATCTGAGAACAGATATTTCGGATCCCTTTGAAGACTATAGGGCCAAAGGAAATATCCTCCGATAACAAAGAGAAAGAAGCTTTCTGAGAAATTCTTTGTGTTCTGTGAAATCATCACACAGAGTTACAGCTTTCCACTCCAGAAGCCTTTCGCTAAGACAGTTCTTGTGGAATTGGCAAAGTGATATTTGGAAGCCCATAGAGGGCTATGGTGAAAAAGGAAATATCCTCATATGAAATCTGGAAAGAAGCTTTCTGAGAAACTGCTTAGTGTTCTGTTAATTCATCTCACAGAGTTACATGTGTATTTCGTGAATCTCTTTGCTAGTTTTATTTCTGTGGAATCTGAGAACAGATATTTCGGATCCCTTTGAAGAGTATAGGGCCAAAGGAAATATCCTCCGATAACAAAGAGAAAGAAGTTTTCCGAGAAACTTCTTTGCGTTCTGTGAAATCATCTCAAAGAGTTACAGCTTTCCCTTCAAGAAGCCTTTCGCTAAGACAGTTCTTGTGGAATTGGCAAAGGGATATTTGGAAGCCCATAGAGGACTATGGTGAAAAAGGAAATATCCTAAGATGAAATCTGGAAAGAAGCTTTCTGAGAAACTGCTTAGTGTTCTGTTAATTCATCTCAAAGAGTTACATGTGTATTTCGTGGATCTCTTTGCTAGCCTTATTTCTGTGGAATCTGAGAACAGATATTTCGGATCCCTTTGAAGAGTATAGGGCCAAACGAAATACCCTCCGATAACAAAGAGAAAGAAGCTTTCTGAGAAACTTCTTTGTGTTCTGTGAAATCTTCTCACAGAATTACAGCTTTCCCCTCAAGAAGCCTTTCGCTAAGACAGTTCTTGTGGAATTAGCAAAGTTATATTTGGAAGCCCTTAGAGGGCTATGATGAAAAACGAAATATCCTCAGATGAAATCTGGAGAGAAGCTTTCTGAGAAACTGCTTAGTGTTCTGTTAATTCATCTCACAGAGTTACATGTGTATTGCGTTGATCTCTTTGCTAGCCTTATTTCTGTGGAATCTGAGAACAGATATTTCGGATCCCTTTGAAGACTATATTGCCAAAGGAAATATATTCCGATAACAAAGAGAAAGAAGCTTTCTGAGAAACTTCTTTGTGTTCTGTGAAATCATCTCACAGAGTTACAGCTTTCCCCTCAAGAAGCCTTTCGCTAAGACACTTCTTGTGGAATTGGCAAAGTGATATTTGGAAGCCCATAGAGGGCTACGGTGAAAAAGGAGATATCCTCAGATGAAATCTGGAAAGAAGCTTTCTGAGAAACTGCTCAGTGTTCTGTTAATTCATCTCACAGAGTTACATTTGTATTTCGTGGATCTCTTTTCTAGCCTTATTTCTGAGGAATCTGAGAACAGATATTTCGGATCCCTTTGAAGACTATAGGGCCAAAGGAAATATTCTCCGATAAGAAAGAGAAAGAAGCTTTCTGAGAAACTTCTTTGTGTTCTGTGAAATCTTCTCAAAGAGTTACAGCTTTCCCTTCAAGAAGGCTTTTGCTAAGACACTTCTTGTGGAATTGGCAAAGTGATATTTGGAAGCCCCTAGAGGGCTATGGTGAAAAAGGAAGTATCCACAGTGAAATCTGGAAAGAAGCTTTCTGAGAAACTGCTTAGTGTTCTGTTAATTCATCTCACAGAGTTACATGTGTATTTCGTGGATCTCTTTGCTAGCTTTATTTCTGTGGAATCTGAGAACAGACATTTCGGATCCCATTTAAGACCTCAGGGCCAAAGGAAATATCCTCAGATAACAAAGAGAAAGAAGCTTTCTGAGAAACTTCTTTGTGTTCTGTGAAATCATCTCACAGAGTTACAGCTTTGCCTTCAAGAAGCCTTTCGCTAAGACAGTTCTTGTTGAATTGGCAAAGTGATATTTGGAAGCCCTTAGAGGGCTATGGTGAAAAAGGAAATATCCTCAGATGAAATCTGGAAAAAAGCTTTCTTAGAATCTGCTTAGTGTTCTGTTAATTCATCTCACAGAGTTACATGTGTATTTCGTGGATCTCTTTGCTAGCCTTATTTCTGTGTTATCTGAGAACAGATATTTCGGATCGCTTTGAAGACTATACGGCCAAAGGAAATATCCCCCGATAACAAAGAGAACATGCTTTCTGAGAAACTTCTTTGTGTTCTGTGAAATCATCTCATAGAGTTACAGCTTTCCCCTCAGGAAGCCTTTCGCTAAGACAGTTCTTGTGGAATTGGCAAAGTGATATTTGGAAGCCCTTACAGGGCTATGGTGAAAAAGGAAGTATCCTCAGTGAAATCTGGAAAGAAGCTTTATGAGAAACTACTTAGTGTTCTGTTAATTCATCTCACAGAGTTACATGTGTATTTCGTGGATCTCTTTGCTAGCCTTATTTCTGTGGAATCTGAGAACAGATATTTCGGATCCGTTTGAAGACTATACAGCCAAAGGAAATATCCTCCGATAACAAAGAGAAAGGAGCTTTCTGAGAAACTTCTTTGTGTTCTGTGAAATCATCTCACAGAGTTACAGCTTTCCCCTCAAGAAGCCTTTCGCTAAGACAGTTCTTGTGGAATTGGCAAAGTGAAATTTGAAAGCCCATAGAGGGCTATGGTGAAAAAGGAAATATCCTCAGATGAAATCTGGAAAGAAAATTTCTGAGAAACTGCTTAGTGTTCTGTTAATTCATCTCACAGAGTTACATGTGTATTTCGTGAATCTCTTTGCTAGTTTTATTTCTGTGGAATCTGAGAACAGATATTTCGGATCCCTTTGAAGAGTATAGGGCCAAAGGAAATATCCTCCGATAACAAAGAGAAAGAAGTTTTCCGAGAAACTTCTTTGCGTTCTGTGAAATCATCTCAAAGAGTTACAGCTTTCCCTTCAAGAAGCCTTTCGCTAAGACAGTTCTTGTGGAATTGGCAAAGGGATATTTGGAAGCCCATAGAGGACTATGGTGAAAAAGGAAATATCCTAAGATGAAATCTGGAAAGAAGCTTTCTGAGAAACTGCTTAGTGTTCTGTTAATTCATCTCAAAGAGTTACATGTGTATTTCGTGGATCTCTTTGCTAGCCTTATTTCTGTGGAATCTGAGAACAGATATTTCGGATCCCTTTGAAGAGTATAGGGCCAAAGGAAATATCCTCCGATAACAAAGAGAAAGAAGCTTTCTGAGAAACTTCTTTGTGTTCTGTGAAATCTTCTCACAGAATTACAGCTTTCCCCTCAAGAAGCCTTTCGCTAAGACAGTTCTTGTGGAATTAGCAAAGTTATATTTGGAAGCCCTTAGAGGGCTATGATGAAAAACGAAATATCCTCAGATGAAATCTGGAGAGAAGCTTTCTGAGAAACTGCTTAGTGTTCTGTTAATTCATCTCACAGAGTTACATGTGTATTGCGTTGATCTCTTTGCTAGCCTTATTTCTGTGGAATCTGAGAACAGATATTTCGGATCCCTTTGAAGACTATAGGGCCAAAGGAAATATATTCCGATAACAAAGAGAAAGAAGCTTTCTGAGAAACTTCTTTGTGTTCTGTGAAATCATCTCACAGAGTTACAGCTTTCCCCTCAAGAAGCCTTTCGCTAAGACACTTCTTGTGGAATTGGCAAAGTGATATTTGGAAGCCCATAGAGGGCTACGGTGAAAAAGGAGATATCCTCAGATGAAATCTGGAAAGAAGCTTTCTGAAAAACTGCTCAGTGTTCTGTTAATTCATCTCACAGAGTTACATTTGTATTTCGTGGATCTCTTTTCTAGCCTTATTTCTGAGGAATCTGAGAACAGATATTTCGGATCCCTTTGAAGACTATAGGGCCAAAGGAAATATCCTCCGATAACAAAGAGAAAGAAGCTTTCTGAGAAACTTCTTTGTGTTCTGTGAAATCATCTCACAGAGTTACAGCCTTTCCCTCAAGAAGCCTTTCGCTAAGACAGTTCTTGTGGAATTGGCAAAGTGATTTTTGGAAGCCCATAGAGGGCTAAGGTGAAAAAGGAAATATCCTCAGATGAAATCTGGATAGAAGCTTTCTAAGAAACTGCTTAGTGTTCTGTTAATTCATCTCACAGTGTTACATGTGTATTTCGTGGATCTCTTTGCTAGCCTTATTTCTGTGGAATCTGAGAACAGATATTTCGGTTCCCTTTGAAGACTATAGTGCCAAAGGAAATATCCTCCGATAACAAAGAGAAAGAAGCTTTCTGAGAAACTTCTTTGTGTTCTGTGAAATCATCTCACAGAGTTACAGCTTTCCCCTCAAGAAGCCTTTCGCTAAGACAGTTCTTGTGGAATTGGCAAAGTGATATTTGGAAGCCCATTGAGGGCTATGGTGAAATAGGAGGTATCCTCAGTGAAATTTGGAAAGAAGCTTTCTGAGAACTTCTTTGTGTTCTGTGAAATCATATCACAGAGTTACAGCCTTCCCCTCAAGAAGCCTTTCGCTAAGACAGTTCTTGTGGAATTGGCAAAGTGATTTTTGGAAGTGCATAGAGGGCTAAGGTGAAAAAGGAAATATACTCAGAAGAAATCTGGATAGAAGCTTTCTAAGAAAGTGCTTAGTGTTCTGTTAATTCATCTCAGAGTGTTACATGTGTATTTCGTGGATCTCTTTGCTAGCCTTATTTCTGTGGAATCTGAGAACAGATATTTCGGTTCCCTTTGAAGACTATAGTGCCAAAGGAAATATCCTCCGATAACAAAGAGAAAGAAGCTTTCTGAGAAACTTCTTTGTGTTCTGTGAAATCATCTCACAGAGTTACAGCTTTCCCCTCAAGAAGCCTTTCGCTAAGACAGTTCTTGTGGAATTGGCAAAGTGATATTTGGAAGCCCATAGAGGGCTAAGGTGAAAAAGGAAATATCCTCAGATGAAATCTGGAAAGAAGCTTTCTGAGAAACTGCTTAGTGTTCTGTTAATTCAACTCAGAGAGTTACATGTGTATTTTGTGGATCTCTTTGCTAGCCTTATTTCTGTGAAATCTGAGAACAGATATTTCGGTTCCCTTTGAAGACTATAGTGGTAAAAGGAAATACCCTCCGATAACAAAGAGAAAGAAGCTTTCTGAGAAACTTCTTTGTGTTCTGTGAAATCATCTCACAGAGTTACAGCTTTCCGGTCAAGAAGCCTTTCACTAAGACAGTTCTTGTGGAATTGGCAAAGTGATCTTTGGAAGGCTATAGAGGGCTATGGTGAAAAAGGAGATCTCCTCAGATGAAATCTGGAAAGAAGCTTTCTGAGAAACTGCTTAGTGTTCTGTTAATTCATCTCACTGAGTTACATCTGTATTTAGTGGATCTCTTTGCTAGCCTTACTTCTGTGGAATATGAGAACAGATATTTCGGATCACTTTGAAGACTATAGGGCCAAAGGAAATATCCTCCGATAACAAAGAGAAAGAAGCTTTCTGAGAAACTTCTTTGTGTTCTGTGAAATCATCTCACAGAGTTACAGCCTTCCCCTCAAGAAGCCTTTCGCTGAAACAGTTCTTGTGGAATTGGCAAAGTGATTTTTGGAAGCCCATAGAGGGCTAAGGTGAATAAGGAAATATCCTCAGATGAAATCTGGAAAGAAGCTTTCTGAGAAACTGCTTAGTGTTCTGTTAATTCATCTCAGAGAGTTACATGTGCATTTTGTGGATCTCTTTGCTAGCCTTATTTCTGTGAAATCTGAGAACAGATATTTCGGTTCCCTTTGAAGACTATAATGCCAAGGGAAATATCCTCCGATAACAAAGAGAAAGAAGCTTTCTGAGAAACTTCTTTGTGTTCTGTGAAATCATCTCAAAGAGTTACAGCTTTCCCCTCAAGAAGCCTTTCGCTAAGACAGTTCTTGTGGAATTGGCAAAGTGATATTTGGAAGCCCATTGAGGGCTATGGTGAAATAGGAAGTATCCTCAGTGAAATTTGGAAAGAAGCTTTCTGAGAAACTGCTTACTGTTCTGTTAATTCATCTCACAGAGTTACATGTGTATTTCGTGGATCTCTTGGCTAGCATTATTTCTGTCGAATCTGAGAACAGATATTTCCGATCCCTTTGAAGACTATAGGGCCAAAGGAAGTATCCTCCGATAACAAAGAGAAAGAAGCTTTCTGAGAAACTTCTTCGTGTTCTGTGAAATCATCTCACAGAGTTACAGCTTTCCGGTCAAGAAGCCTTTCACTAAGACAGTTTTTGTGGAATTGGCAAAGTGATCTTTGGAAGCCCATAGAGGGCTATGGTGAAAAAGGAGATCTCCTCAGATGAAATCTGGAAAGAAGCTTTCTGAGAAACTACTTAGTGTTCTGTTAATTCATCTCACAGAGTTACATCTGTATTTAGTGGATCTCTTTGCTAGCCTCACTTCTGTGGAATCTGAGAACAGATATTTCGGATCCCTTTGAAGACTATAGGGCCAAAGGAAATATCCTCCGATAACAAAGAGAAAGAAGCTTTCTGGGAAACTTCTTTGTGTTCTGTGAAATCATCTCATAGAGTTACAGCTTTCCCCTCAAGAAGCCTTTCGCTAAGACAGTTCTTGTGGAATTGGCAAAGTGATCTTTGGAAGCCCGTAGAGGGCTATGGTGAAAAAGGAAATATCCTCAGATGAAATCTGGAAAGAAGCTTTCTGAGAAACTGCTTAGTGTTCTCTTAATTCATCTCACAGAGTTACATGGGTATTTCGGGCATCTCTTTGCTAGCCTTATTTCTGTGGAATCTGAGAACAGATATTTCGGATCCCTTTGAAGACTATAGGGCCAAAGGAAATATTCTCCGATAACAAAGAGAAAGAAGCTTTCTGAGAAACTTCTTTGTGTTCTGTGAAATCTTCTCAAAGAGTTACAGCTTTCCCTTCAAGAAGGCTTTTGCTAAGACAGTTGTTGTGGAATTGGCAAAATGATATTTGGAAGCCCATAGAGGGCTATGGTGAAAAAGGAAGTATCCACAGTGAAATCTGGAAAGAAGCTTTCTGAGAAACTGCTTAGTGTTCTGTTAATTCATCTCACAGAGTTACATGTGTATTTCGTGGATCTCTTTGCTAGCTTTATTTCTGTGGAATCTGAGAACAGATATTTCGGATCCCATTTAAGACCTCAGGGCCAAAGGAAATATCCTCAGATAACAAAGAGAAAGAAGCTTTCTGAGAAACTTCTTTGTGTTCTGTGAAATCATCTCACAGAGTTACAGCTTTCCCTTCAAGAAGCCTTTCGCTAAGACAGTTCTTGTTGAATTGGCAAAGTGATATTTGGAAGCCCATAGAGGGCTATGGTGAAAAAGGAAATATCCTCAGATGAAATCTGGAAAAAAGCTTTCTGAGAATCTGCTTAGTGTTCTGTTAATTCATCTCACAGAGTTACATGTGTATTTCGTGGATCTCTTTGCTAGCCTTATTTCTGTGGAATCTGAGAACAGATATTTCGGATCCCTTTGAAGACTATACGGCCAAAGGAAATATCCCCCGATAACAAAGAGAAGATGCTTTCTGAGAAACTTCTTTGTGTTCTGTGAAATCATCTCATAGAGTTACAGCTTTCCCCTCAAGAAGCCTTTCGCTAAGACAGTTCTTGTGGAATTGGCAAAGTGATATTTGGAAGCCCTTACAGGGCTATGGTGAAAAAGGAAGTATCCTCAGTGAAATCTGGAAAGAAGCTTTATGAGAAACTACTTAGTGTTCTGTTAATTCATCTCACAGAGTTACATGTGTATTTCGTGGATCTCTTTGCTAGCCTTATTTCTGTGGAATCTGAGAACAGATATTTCGGATCCGTTTGAAGACTATACGGCCAAAGGAAATATCCTCCGATAACAAAGAGAAAGGAGCTTTCTGAGAAACTTCTTTGGTTCTGTGAAATCATCTCACAGAGTTACAGCTTTCCCCTCAAGAAGCCTTTCGCTAACACAGTTCTTGTGGAATTGGCAAAGTGAAATTTGAAAGCCCATAGAGGGCTATGGTGAAAAAGGAAATATCCTCAGATGAAATCTGGAAAGAAAATTGCTGAGAAACTTCTTAGTGTTCTGTTAATTCACCTCACAGAGTTACATGTGTATTTCGTGAATCTCTTTGCTAGTTTTATTTCTGGGGAATCTGAGAACAGATATTTCGGATCCCTTTGAAGAGTATAGGGCCAAAGGAAATATCCTCCGATAACAAAGAGAAAGAAGTTTTCCGAGAAACTTCTTTGTGTTCTGTGAAATCATCTCAAAGAGTTACAGCTTTCCCTTCAAGAAGCCTTTCGCTAAGACAGTTCTTGTGGAATTGGCAAAGGGATATTTGGAAGCCCATAGAGGACTATGGTGAAAAAGGAAATATCCTCAGATGAAATCTGGAAAGAAGCTTTCTGAGAAACTGCTTAGTGTTCTGTTAATTCATCTCAAAGAGTTACATGTGCATTTCGTGGATCTCTTTGTTAGCCTTATTTCTGTGGAATCTGAGAACAGATATTTCGGATCCCTTTGAAGAGTATAGGGCCAAACGAAATACCCTCCGATAACAAAGAGAAAGAAGCTTTCTGAGAAACTTCTTTGTGTTCCGTGAAATCATCTCACGGAATTACAGCTTTCCCCTCAAGAAGCCTTTCGCTAAGACAGTTCTTGTGGAATTGGCAAAGTGATATTTGGAAGCCCTTAGAGGGCTATGGTGAAAAACGAAATATCCTCAGATGAAATCTGGAGAGAAGCTTTCTGAGAAACTGCTTAGTGTTCTGTTAATTCATCTCACAGAGTTACATGTGTAATGCGTTGATCTCTTTGCTAGCCTTATTTCTGTGGAATCTGAGAACAGATATTTCGGAACCCTTTGAAGACTATAGGGCCAAAGGAAATATATTCCGATAACAAAGAGAAAGAACCTTACTGAGAAACTTCTTTGTGTTCTGTGAAATCATCTCACAGAGTTACAGCTTTCCCCTCAAGAAGCCTTTCGCTAAGACACTTCTTGTGGAATTGGCAAAGTGATATTTGGAAGCCCATAGAGGGCTACGGTGAAAAAGTAGATATCCTCAGATGAAATCTGGAAAGAAGCTTTCTGAGAACCTGCTTAGTGTTCTGTTAATTCATCTCTCAGAGTTACATTTGTATTTCGTGGATCTCTTTGCTAGCCTTATTTCTGAGGAATCTGAGAACAGATATTCCGGATCCCTTTGAAGACTATAGGGCCAAAGGAAATATCCTCCGATAACAAAGAGAAAGAAGCTTTCTGAGAAACTTCTTTGTGTTCTGTGAAATCATCTCACAGAGTTACAGCTTGACCCTCAAGAAGCCTTTCGCTAAGACAGTTCTTGTGGAATTGGCAAAGTGATTTTTGGAAGCCCATAGAGGGCTAAGGTGAAAAAGGAAATATCCTCAGATGAAATCTGGATAGAAGCTTTCTAAGAAACTGCTTAGTGTTCTGTTAATTCATCTCACAGTGTTACTTGTGTATTTCGTGGATCTCTTTGCTAGCCTTATTTCTGTGGAATCTGAGAACAGATATTTCGGTTCCCTTTGAAGACTATAGTGCCATAGGGAATATCCTCCGATAACAAAGAGAAAGAAGCTTTCTGAGAAACTTCTTTGTGTTCTGTGAAATCATCTCACAGAGTTACAGCTTTCCCCTCAAGAAGCCTTTCGCTAAGACAGTTCTTGTGGAATTGGCAAAGTGATATTTGGAAGCCCATTGAGGGCTATGGTGAAATAGGAGGTATTCTCAGTGAAATTTGGAAAGAAGCTTTCTGAGAAACTTCTTTGTGTTCTGTGAAATCATCTCACAGAGTTACAGCCTTCCCCTCAAGAAGCCTTTCGCTAAGACAGTTCTTGTGGAATTGGCAAAGTGATATTTGGAAGCCCATAGAGGGCTAAGGTGAAAAAGGAAATATCCTCAGATGAAATCTGGAAAGAAGATTTCTGAGAAACTGCTTAGTGTTCTGTTAATTCATCTCAGAGAGTTACATGTGCATTTTGTGGATCTCTTTGCTAGCCTTATTTCTGTGAAATCTGAGAACAGATATTTCGGATCCCATTGAAGACTATAGGGCCAAAGGAAATATCCTCCGATAACAAAGAGAAAGAAGTTTTCTGAGAAACTTCTTTGTGTTCTGTGAAATCATCTCACAGAGTTACAGCCTTCCCCTCAAGAAGCCTTTCGCTGAGACAGTTCTTGTGGAATTGGCAAAGTGATTTTTGGAAGCCCATAGAGGGCTAAGGTGAAAAAGGAAATATCCTCAGATGAAATCTGGATAGAAGCTTTCTCAGAAACTGCTTAGTGTTCTGTTTATTCATCTCACAGTGTTACTTGTGTATTTCGTGGATCTCTTTGCTAGCTTTATTTCTGTGGAATCTGAGAACAGATATTTCGGTTCCCTTTGAAGACTATAGTGCCAAAGGAAATATCCTCCGATAACAAAGAGAAAGAAGCTTTCTGAGAAACTTCTTTGTGTTCTGTGAAATCATCTCACAGAGATACAGCTTTCCCCTCAAGAAGCCTTTCGCTAAGACGGTTCTTGTGGAATTGGCAAAGTGATCTTTGGAAGCCCACAGAGGGCTAAGGTGAAAAAGGAAATATCCTCAGATGAAATCTGGAAAGAAGCTTTCTGAGAAACTGCTTAGTGTTCTGTTAATTCATCTCAGAGAGTTACATGTGTATTTTGTGGATCTCTTTGCTAGCCTTATTTCTGTGAAATCTGAGAACAGATATTTCGGTTCCCTTTGAAGACTATAGTGATAAAAGGAAATATCCTCCGATAACAAAGAGAAAGAAGCTTTCTGAGAAACTTCTTCGTGTTCTGTGAAATCATCTCACAGAGTTACAGCTTTCCGGTCAAGAAGCCTTTCACTAAGACAGTTCTTGTGGAATTGGCAAAGAGATCTTTGGAAGGCTATAGAGGGCTATGGTGAAAAAGGAGATCTCCTCAGATGAAACCTGGAAAGAAGCTTTCTGAGAAACTGCTTAGTGTTCTGTTAATTCATCTCACTGAGTTACATCTGTATTTAGTGGATCTCTTTGCTAGTCTTACTTCTGTGGAATCTGAGAACAGATATTTCGGATCCCTTTGAAGACTATAGGGCCAAAGGAAATATCCTCCGATAACAAAGAGAAAGAAGCTTTCTGAGAAACTTCTTTGTGTTCTGTAAAATCATCTCACAGATTTACAGCTTACCCCTCAAGAAGCCTTTCGCTAGGACAGTTCTTGTGGAATTGGCAAAGTGATATTTGGAAGCCCTTACAGGGCTATGGTGAAAAAGGAAGTATCCTCAGTGAAATCTGGAAAGAAGCTTTATGAGAAACTACTTAGTGTTCTGTTAATTCATCTCACAGAGTTACATGTGTATTTCGTGGATCTCTTTGCTAGCCTTATTTCTGTGGAATCTGAGAACAGATATTTCGGATCCGTTTGAAGACTATACGGCCAAAGGAAATATCCTCCGATAACAAAGAGAAAGGAGCTTTCTGAGAAACTTCTTTGGTTCTGTGAAATCATCTCACAGAGTTACAGCTTTCCCCTCAAGAAGCCTTTCGCTAAGACAGTTCTTGTGGAATTGGCAAAGTGAAATTTGAAAGCCCATAGAGGGCTATGGTGAAAAAGGAAATATCCTCAGATGAAATCTGGAAAGAAAATTGCTGAGAAACTTCTTAGTGTTCTGTTAATTCACCTCACAGAGTTACATGTGTATTTCGTGAATCTCTTTGCTAGTTTTATTTCTGGGGAATCTGAGAACAGATATTTCGGATCCCTTTGAAGAGTATAGGGCCAAAGGAAATATCCTCCGATAACAAAGAGAAAGAAGTTTTCAGAGAAACTTCTTTGTGTTCTGTGAAATCATCTCAAAGAGTTACAGCTTTCCCTTCAAGAAGCCTTTCGCTAAGACAGTTCTTGTGGAATTGGCAAAGGGATATTTGGAAGCCCATAGAGGACTATGGTGAAAAAGGAAATATCCTCAGATGAAATCTGGAAAGAAGCTTTCTGAGAAACTGCTTAGTGTTCTGTTAATTCATCTCAAAGAGTTACATGTGCATTTCGTGGATCTCTTTGTTAGCCTTATTTCTGTGGAATCTGAGAACAGATATTTCGGATCCCTTTGAAGAGTATAGGGCCAAACGAAATACCCTCCGATAACAAAGAGAAAGAAGCTTTCTGAGAAACTTCTTTGTGTTCCGTGAAATCATCTCACGGAATTACAGCTTTCCCCTCAAGAAGCCTTTCGCTAAGACAGTTCTTGTGGAATTGGCAAAGTGATATTTGGAAGCCCTTAGAGGGCTATGGTGAAAAACGAAATATCCTCAGATGAAATCTAGAGAGAAGCTTTCTGAGAAACTGCTTAGTGTTCTGTTAATTCATCTCACAGAGTTACATGTGTAATGCGTTGATCTCTTTGCTAGCCTTATTTCTGTGGAATCTGAGAACAGATATTTCGGATCCCTTTGAAGACTATAGGGCCAAAGGAAATATATTCCGATAACAAAGAGAAAGAACCTTACTGAGAAACTTCTTTGTGTTCTGTGAAATCATCTCACAGAGTTACAGCTTTCCCCTGAAGAAGCCTTTCGCTAAGACACTTCTTGTGGAATTGGCAAAGTGATATTTGGAAGCCCATAGAGGGCTACGGTGAAAAAGGAGATATCCTCAGTTGAAATCTGGAAAGAAGCTTTCTGAGAACCTGCTTAGTGTTCTGTTAATTCATCTCACAGAGTTACATTTGTATTTCGTGGATCTCTTTGCTAGCCTTATTTCTGAGGAATCTGAGAACAGATATTCCGGATCCCTTTGAAGACTATAGGGCCAAAGGAAATATCCTCCGATAACAAAGAGAAAGAAGCTTTCTGAGAAACTTCTTTGTGTTCTGTGAAATCATCTCACAGAGTTACAGCTTGACCCTCCAGAAGCCTTTCGCTAAGACAGTTCTTGTGGAATTGGCAAAGTGATTTTTGGAAGCCCATAGAGGGCTAAGGTGAAAAAGGAAATATCCTCAGATGAAATCTGGATAGAAGCTTTCTAAGAAACTGCTTAGTGTTCTGTTAATTCATCTCACAGTGTTACTTGTGTATTTCGTGGATCTCTTTGCTAGCCTTATTTCTGTGGAATCTGAGAACAGATATTTCGGTTCCCTTTGAAGACTATAGTGCCAAAGGGAATATCCTCCGATAACAAAGAGAAAGAAGCTTTCTGAGAAACTTCTTTGTGTTCTGTGAAATCATCTCACAGAGTTACAGCTTTCCCCTCAAGAAGCCTTTCGCTAAGACAGTTCTTGTGGAATTGGCAAAGTGATATTTGGAAGCCCATTGAGGGCTATGGTGAAATAGGAGGTATTCTCAGTGAAATTTGGAAAGAAGCTTTCTGAGAAACTTCTTTGTGTTCTGTGAAATCATCTCACAGAGTTACAGCCTTCCCCTCAAGAAGCCTTTCGCTAAGACAGTTCTTGTGGAATTGGCAAAGTGATATTTGGAAGCCCATAGAGGGCTAAGGTGAAAAAGGAAATATCCTCAGATGAAATCTGGAAAGAAGATTTCTGAGAAACTGCTTAGTGTTCTGTTAATTCATCTCAGAGAGTTACATGTGTATTTTGTGGATCTCTTTGCTAGCCTTATTTCTGTGAAATCTGAGAACAGATATTTCGGTTCCCTTTGAAGACTATAGTGGTAAAAGGAAATATCCTCCGATAACAAAGAGAAAGAAGCTTTCTGAGAAACTTCTTCGTGTTCTGTGAAATCATCTCACAGAGTTACAGCTTTCCGGTCAAGAAGCCTTTCACTAAGACAGTTCTTGTGGAATTGGCAAAGTGATCTTTGGAAGGCTATAGAGGGCTATGGTGAAAAAGGAGATCTCCTCAGATGAAATCTGGAAAGAAGCTTTCTGAGAAACTGCTTAGTGTTCTGTTAATTCATCTCACTGAGTTACATCTGTATTTAGTGGATCTCTTTGCTAGCCTTACTTCTGTGGAATCTGAGAACTGATATTTCGGATCCCTTTGAAGACTATAGGGCCAAAGGAAATATCCTCCGATAACAAAGAGAAAGAAGCTTTCTGAGAAACTTCTTTGTGTTCTGTGAAATCATCTCACAGAGTTACAGCCTTCCCCTCAAGAAGCCTTTCGCTGAGACAGTTCTTGTGGAATTGGCAAAGTGATTTTTGGAAGCCCATAGAGGGCTAAGGTGAAAAAGGAAATATCCTCAGATGAAATCTGGATAGAAGCTTTCTCAGAAACTGCTTAGTGTTCTGTTTATTCATCTCACAGTGTTACTTGTGTATTTCGTGGATCTCTTTGCTAGCTTTATTTCTGTGGAATCTGAGAACAGATATTTCGGTTCCCTTTGAAGACTATAGTGCCAAAGGAAATATCCTCCGATAACAAAGAGAAAGAAGCTTTCTGAGAAACTTCTTTGTGTTCTGTGAAATCATCTCACAGAGTTACAGCTTTCCGGTCAAGAAGCCTTTCACTAAGACAGTTCTTGTGGAATTGGCAAAGTGATCTTTGGAAGGCTATAGAGGGCTATGGTGAAAAAGGAGATCTCCTCAGATGAAATCTGGAAAGAAGCTTTCTGAGAAACTGCTTAGTGTTCTGTTAATTCATCTCACTGAGTTACATCTGTATTTAGTGGATCTCTTTGCTAGCCTTACTTCTGTGGAATCTGAGAACTGATATTTCGGATCCCTTTGAAGACTATAGGGCCAAAGGAAATATCCTCCGATAACAAAGAGAAAGAAGCTTTCTGAGAAACTTCTTTGTGTTCTGTGAAATCATCTCACAGAGTTACAGCCTTCCCCTCAAGAAGCCTTTCGCTGAGACAGTTCTTGTGGAATTGGCAAAGTGATTTTTGGAAGCCCATAGAGGGTTAAGGTGAAAAAGGAAATATCCTCAGATGAAATCTGGATAGAAGCTTTCTCAGAAACTGCTTAGTGTTCTCTTTATTCATCTCACAGTGTTACTTGTGTATTTCGTGGATTTCTTTGCTAGCTTTATTTCTGTGGAATCTGAGAACAGATATTTCGGATCCCTTTGAAGACTATAGTGCCAAAGGAAATATCCTCCGATAACAAAGAGAAAGAAGCTTTCTGAGAAACTTCTTTGTGTTCTGTGAAATCATCTCACAGAGATACAGCTTTCCCCTCAAGAAGCCTTTCGCTAAGACGGTTCTTGTGGAATTGGCAAAGTGATCTTTGGAAGCCCACAGAGGGCTAAGGTGAAAAAGGAAATATCCTCAGATGAAATCTGGAAAGAAGCTTTCTGAGAAACTGCTTAGTGTTCTGTTAATTCATCTCAGAGAGTTACATGTGTATTTTGTGGATCTCTTTGCTAGCCTTATTTCTGTGAAATCTGAGAACAGATATTTCGGATCCCTTTGAAGACTATAGGGCCAAAGGAAATGTTCTCCGATAACAAAGAGAAAGAAGCTTTCTGAGAAACTTCTTTGTGTTCTGTGACGTCTTCTCAAAGAGTTACAGCTTTCCCTTCAAGAAGCCTTTTGCTAAGACAGTTGTTGTGGAATTTCCAACGTGATATTTGGAAGCCCATAGAGGGCTATGGTAAAAAAGGAAGTATCCACAGTGAAATATGGAAAGAAGCTTTCTGAGAAACTACTTAGTGTTCTGTTAATTCATCTCACAGAGTTACATGTGTATTTCGTGGATCTCTTTGCTAGCCTTATTTCTGTGGAATCTGAGAACAGATATTTCGCATCCCTTTGAAGACTATAAAGCTAAAGGAAATATCCCCCGATAATAAAGAGAAAGAAGATTTGTGAGAAACTCATTTGTGTTCTGTGAAATCATCTCACAGAGTTACAGCTTTCCCCTCAAGAAGCCTTTCGCTAAGACAGTTCTTGTGGAATTGGCAAAGTGATATTTGGAAGCCCCTGGAGGTCTATGGTGAAAAAGGAAATATCCTCCGATGAAATCTGTAAAGAAGTTTTCTGAGAAACTGCTTAGTGTTCCATAAATTCATCTCACAGAGTTACATGTGTATTTCGTGGATCTCTTCGCTAGCCTTCCTTCTGTGGAATCTGAGAACAGATATTCCGGATCACTTTGTAGAATATAGGGCCAAAGGAAATATCCTATGATAACAAAGAGAAAGAAGCTTTCTGGGAAACTTCTTTGTGTTCTGTGAAATCATCTCACAGAGTTACAGCTTTCACTTCAAGAAGCCTTTCGCTAAGACAGTTCTTGTGGATTTGGCAAAGTGATATTTGGAAGCCTATAGAGGGCTATGGTGAAAAAGGAAATATCCTCAGATGAAATCTGGAAAGAAGCTTTCTGAGAAACTGCTTAGTGTTCTGTTAATTCATCTCACAGAGTTACATGTGTCTTTCGTGGATCTCTTGGCTAGCATTATTTCTGTCGAATCTGAGAACAGATATTTCGGATCCCTTTGAACACTATAGGGCCAAAGGAAGTATCCTCCGATAACAAAGAGAAAGAAGCTTTCTGAGAAACTTCTTTGTGTTCTGTGAAATCATCTCACAGATTTTCAGATTACCCCTCAAGAAGCCTTTCGCTAGGACAGTTCTTGTGGAATTGGCAAAGTGATATTTGGAAGCCCATAGAGGGCTAAGGTGAAAAAGGAAATATCCTCAGATGAAATCTGGAAAGAAGCTTTCTGAGAAACTGCTTAGTGTTCTGTTAATTCATCTCAGAGAGTTACATGTGTATTTTGTGGATCTCTTTGCTCGCCTTATTTCTGTGAAATCTGAGAACAGATATTTCTGTTCCCTTTGAAGACTATAGTGATAAAAGGAAATATCCTTCGATAACAAAGAGAAAGAAGCTTTCTGAGAAACTTCTTCGTGTTCTGTGAAATCATCTCACAGAGTTACAGCTTTCCGGTCAAGAAGCCTTTCACTAAGACAGTTCTTGTGGAATTGGCAAAGTGATCTTTGGAAGGCTATAGAGGGCTATGGTGAAAAAGGAGATCTCCTCAGTTGAAATCGGGAAAGAAGCTTTCTGAGAAACTGCTTAGTGTTCTGTTAATTTATCTCACTGAGTTACATCTGTATTTAGTGGATCTCTTTGCTAGCCTTACTTCTGTGGAATCTGAGAACAGATATTTCGCATCCCTTTGAAGACTATAGGGCCAAAGGAAATGTTCTCCGATAACAAAGAGAAAGAAGCTTTCTGAGAAACTTCTTTGTGTTCTGTGACGTCTTCTCAAAGAGTTACAGCTTTCCCTTCAAGAAGCCTTTTGCTAAGACAGTTGTTGTGGAATTTCCAACGTGATATTTGGAAGCCCATAGAGGGCAATGGTAAAAAAGGAAGTATCCACAGTGAAATATGGAAAGAAGCTTTATGAGAAACTACTTAGTGTTCTGTTAATTCATCTCACAGAGTTACATGTGTATTTCGTGGATCTCTTTGCTAGCCTTATTTCTGTGGAATCTGAGAACAGATATTTCGGATCCCTTTGAAGACTATAAAGCCAAAGGAAATATCCCCCGATAATAAAGAGAAAGAAGATTTGTGAGAAACTCATTTGTGTTCTGTGAAATCATCTCACAGAGTTACAGCTTTCCCCTCAAGAAGCCTTTCGCTAAGACAGTTCTTGTGGAATTGGCAAAGTGATATTTGGAAGCCCCTGGAGGTCTATGGTGAAAAAGGAAATATCCTCAGATGAAATCTGTAAAGAAGTTTTCTGAGAAACTGCTTAGTGTTCTGTAAATTCATCTCACAGAGTTACATGTGTATTTCGTGGATCTCTTCGCTAGCCTTCCTTCTGTGGAATCTGAGAACAGATATTCCGGATATCTTTGTAGAATATAGGGCCAAAGGAAATATCCTATGATAACAAAGAGAAAGAAGCTTTCTGGGAAACTTCTTTGTGTTCTGTGAAATCATCTCACAGAGTTAAAGCTTTCACTTCAAGAAGCCTTTCGCTAAGACAGTTCTTGTGGATTTGGCAAAGTGATATTTGGAAGCCCATAGAGGGCTATGGTGAAAAAGGAAATATCCTCAGATGAAATCTGGAAAGAAGCTTTCTGAGAACTGCTTAGTGTTCTGTTAATTCATCTCACAGAGTTACATGTGTCTTTCGTGGATCTCTTTGCTAGCCTTATTTCTGTGGAATCTGAGAACAGATATTTCGGATCCCTTTGAAGAATATAAGGCCAAAGGAAATATCCTCCGATAACAAAGAGAAAGAAGCTTTCTGAGAAACTCCTTTGTGTTCTGTGAAATCATCTCACAGAGTTACAGCTTTCCCCTCAAGAAGCCTTTCGCTAAGACAGTTCTTGTGGAATTGGAAAAGTGATATTTGGAAGCCCATAGAGGGCTATGTTGAAAAAGGAAATATCCTGAGATGAAATCTGGAAAGAATCTTTCTGAGAAACTGCTTAGTGTTCTGTTAATTCATCTCAGAGAGTTACATGTGTATTTCGTGGATATCTTTGCTAGCATTATTTCTGTGGAATCTGAGAACAGATATTTCGGATACCTTTGGAGACTATAAAGCCAAAGGAAATAACCCCCGATAATAAAGAGAAAGAAGATTTTTGAGAAACTTCTTTGTGTTCTGTGAAATCATCTCACAGAGTTACAGCTTTCCCCTCAAGAAGCCTTTCGCTAAGACAGTTCTTGTGGAATTGGCAAAGTGATATTTGTAAGCCCCTAGATGGCTATGGTGAAAAAGGAAATATCCTCAGATGAAATCTGGAAAGAAGTTTTCTGAGAAACTGCTTAGTGTTCTGTAAATTCATCTCACAGAGTTACATGTGTATTTCGTGGATCTCTTTGCTAGCCTTATTTCTATGGAATCTGAGAACAGATATTTCGGATCCCTTTGTAGACTATAGGGCCAAAGGAAATATCCTCCGATAACAAAGAGAAAGAAGCTTTCTGGGAAACTTCTTTGTGTTCTGTGAAATCATCTCAAAGAGTTACAGCTTTCCCTTCAAGGAGTCTTTCGCTAAGACAGTTCTTGTGGAATTGGCAAAGTGATATTTGGAAGCACTTAGAGGGCTATGGTGAAAAAGGAAATATCCTCAGATGAAATCTGGAAAGAAGCTTTCTCAGAAACTGCTTAGTGTTCTGTTAATTCATCTCACAGAGTTACATGTGTATTTCGTGGATCTCTTTGCTAGCCTTATTTCTGTGGAATCTGAGAACAGATATTTCGGATCCCTTTGAAGACTATAGGGCCAAAGGAAATATCCTCCGATAACAAAGAGAAAGAAGCTTTCGGACAAACTTCTTTGTGTTCTGTGAAATCATCTCACAGAGTTACAGCTTTCTCCTCAAGAAGCCGTTCGCTAAGACAGTTCTTGACGAATTGGCAAAGTGATATTTGTTATCCCAAAGAGGGCTATGGTGAAAAAGGAAATATCCTCAGATGAAATCTGGAAAGAAGCTTTCTGAGAAACTGCTTAGTGTTCTGTTAATTCATCTCACAGAGTTTCATGTGTATTTCGTGGATCTCTTTGCTAGCCTTATTTCTGTGGAATCTGAGAACAGACATTTCGGAACCCATTTAACACTACAGAGCCAAAGGAAATATCCTCAGATAACAAAGAGAAAGAAGCTTTCTGAGAAACTTCTTTGTGTTCTGTGACATCTTCTCAAAGAGTTACAGCTTTCCCTTCAAGAAGCCTTTTGCTAAGACAGTTGTTGTGGAATTTCCAACGTGATATTTGGAAGCCCATAGAGGGCTATGGTAAAAAAGGAAGTAACCACAGTGAAATATGGAAAGAAGCTTTCTGAGAAACTGCTTAGTGTTCTGTTAATTCATCTCAAAGAGTTACATGTGTATTTCGTGGATCTCTTTGCTAGCCTTATTTCTGTGGAATCTGAGAACAGATATTTCGGATCCCTTTGAAGACTATAAAGCTAAAGGAAATATCCCCCGATAATAAAGAGAAAGAAGATTTGTGAGAAACTCATTTGTGGTCTGTGAAATCATCTCACAGAGTTACAGCTTTCCCCTCAAGAAGCCTGTCGCTAAGACAGTTCTTGTGGAATTGGCAAAGTGATATTTGGAAGCCCCTGGATGGCTATGGTGAAAAAGGAAATATCCTCAGATGAAATCTGTAAAGAAGTTTTCTGAGAAACTGCTTAGTGTTCTGTAAATTCATCTCACAGAGTTACATGTGTATTTCGTGGATCTCTTCGCTAGCCTTACTTCTGTGGAATCTGAGAACAGATATTCCGGATCCCATTGTAGAATATAGGGCCAAAGGAAATATCCTATGATAACAAAGAGAAAGAAGCTTTCTGGGAAACTTCTTTGTGTTCTGTGAAATCATCTCACAGAGTTACAGCTTTCACTTCAAGAAGCCTTTCGCTAAGACAGTTCTTGTGGTTTTGGCAAAGTGATATTTGGAAGCCCATAGAGGGCTATGGTGAAAAAGGAAATATCCTCAGATGAAATCTGGAAAGAAGCTTTCTCAGAAACTGCTTAGTGTTCTGTTAATTCATCTCACAGAGTTACATGTGTATTTCGTGGATCTCTTTGCTAGCCTTATTTCTGCGGAATCTGAGAACAGATATTTCAGATCCCTTTGAAGTATATAAGGCCAAAGGAAATATCCTCCGATAACAAAGAGAAAGAAGCTTTCTGAGAAACTCCTTTGTGTTCTGTGAAATCATCTCACAGAGTTACAGCTTTCCCCTCAAGAAGCCTTTCGCTAAGACAGTTCTTGTGGAATTGGAAAAGTGATATTTGGAAGCCCATTGAGGGCTAAGGTGAAAAAGGAAATATCCTGAGATAAAATCTGGAAAGAATCTTTCTGAGAAACTGCTTAGTGTTCTGTTAATTCATCTCACGGAGTTACATGTGTATTTCGTGGATCTCTTTGCTAGGCTTATTTCTGTGGAATCTGAGAACAGATATTTCGGATCCCTTTGAAGACTATAGGGCCAAAGGAAATATCCTCCGATAAAAAAGAGAAAGAAGCTTTCTGAGAAACTTCTTTGTGTTCTGTGAAATCATCTCACAGAGTTACAGCTTTCACCTCAATAAGCCTTTCGTGAAGACAGTTCTTGTGGAATTGGCAAAGTGATATTTGGAAGCCCATAGAGGGCTATGGTGAAAAAGGAAATATCCTCAGATGAAATCTGGAAAGAAGCTTTCTGAGAAAGTGCTTAGTGTTCTGTTAATTCATCACAGAGAGTTACATGTGTATTTCGTGGATATCTTTGCTAGCATTATTTCTGTGTAATCTGAGAACAGGTATTTCGGATACCTTTGAAGACTATAAAGCCAAAGGAAATATCCCCCGATAATAAAGACAAAGAAGATTTCTGAGAAACTTCTTTGTGTTCTGTGAAATCATCTCACAGAGTTACAGCTTTCCACTCCAGAAGCCATTCGCTAAGAAAGTTCTTGTGGAATTGGCAAAGTGATATTTGGAAGCCCATAGAGGGCTATGGTGAAAAAGGAAATATCCTCATATGAAATCTGGAAAGAAGCTTTCTGAGAAACTGCTTAGTGTTCTGTTAATTCATCTCACAGAGTTACATGTGTATTTCGTGGATCTCTTTGCTAGCCTTATTTCTGTGGAATCTGAGAACTGATATTTCGGATCCCACTGAAGACTACAGGGCCAAAGAAAATATCCTCCAATAACAAAGAGAAAGAAGCTTTCTGAAAAACTTCTTTGTGTTCTGTGAAATCATCTCACAGAGTTACAGCTTTCCTCTCAAGAAGCCTTTCGCTAAGACAGTTCTTGTGGAATTGGCAAAGTGATATTTGGAAACCCATAGAGGGCTAGGGTGAAAAAGGAAATATCCTCAGATGAAATCTGGAAAGAAGCTTTCTGAGAAACTGCTTAGTGTTCTGTTAATTCATCTCAAAGAGTTCCATGTGTATTTCGTGGATCTCTTTGCTAGCCTTATTTCTGTGGAATCTGAGAACAGATATTTCGGATCCCTTTGAAGAGTACAGGGCCAAATGAAATACCCTCCGATAACAAAGAGAAAGAAGCTTTCTGAGAAACTTCTTTGTGTTCTGTGAAATCATCTCACAGAATTACAGCTTTCCCCTCAAGAAGCCTATCGCTAAGACAGTTCTTCTGGAATTGGCAAAGTGATATTTGGAAGCCCTTAGAGGGCTATGGTGAAAAACGAAATATCCACAGATGAAATCTGGAGAGAAGCTTTCTGAGAAACTGCTTAGTGTTCTGTTAATTCATCTCACAGAGTTACATGTGTATTGCGTTGATCTCTTTGCTAGCCTTATTTCTGTGGAATCTGAGAACAGATATTTCGGATCCCTTTGAAGACTATAGGGCCAAAGGAAATATATTCCGATAACAAAGAGAAAGAAGCTTTCTGAGAAACTTCTTTGTGTTCTGTGAAATCATCTCACAGAGTTACAGCTTTCCCCTCAAGAAGCCTTTCGCTAAGACACTTCTTGTGGAATGACAAAGTGATATTTCGAAGATCATAGAGGGGTACGGTGAAAAAGGAGATATCCTCAGATGAAATCTGGAAAGAAGCTTTCTGAGAAACTGCTTAGTGTTCTGTTAATTCATCTCACAGAGTTACATATGTATTTCGTGGATCTCTTTGCTAGCCTTATTTCGGAGGAATCTGAGAGCAGATATTTCGGATCCCTTTGAAGACTATAGGGCCAAAGGAAATGTGTGTTTCGAGGATCTCTTATTAGCCTTATTTCTTTGGAATCTGAGAACTGATATTTCGGATCCCATTGAGACTACAGGGCCAAAGGAAATATCCTCCGATAACAAAGAGAAAGAAGCTTTCTGAGAAACTTCTTTGTGTTCTGTGAAATCATCTCACAGAGTTACAGCTTCCACTCAAGAAGCGTTTCGCTAAGACAGTTCTTCTGGAATTGGCAAAGTGATATTTGGAAGCCCTTATAGGGCTACAGTGAAAAAGGAAATATCCTCAGATGAAATCTGGAAAGAAGCTTTCTGAGAAACTGCTTAGGGTTCTGTTAATTCATCTAACCGGGTTACATGTGTATTTCGTGGATCTCTTTGCTAGCCTTATTTCTGTGGAATCTGAGAACAGATATTTCGGATCCCATTGAAGACTAGAGGGCCAAAGGAAATATCCTCCGATAACAAAGAGAAAGAAGCTTTCTGAAAAACTTCTTTGTGTTCTGTGAAATCATCTCACAGAGTTACAGCTTTCCCCTCAAGAAGCCTTTCGCTAAGACAGTTCTTGTGAAATTGGCAAAGTGATATTTGGAAACCCATAGAGGGCTAGGGTGAAAAAGGAAATATCCTCAGATGAAATCTGGAAAGAAGCTTTCTGAGAAACTGCTTAGTGTTCTGTTAATTCATCTCACAGAGTTACATGTGTATTTCGTGGATCTCTTTGCTAGCCTATTTCTCTGAAATCTGAGAACAGATATTTCGGATCCCATTGAAGACTATAGGGCCAAAGGAAATATCCTCCGATAACAAAGAGAAAGAAGCTTTCTGAGAAACTTCTTTGTGTTCTGTGAAATCATCTCACAGAGTTACAGCTTTCCCCTCAACAAGCCCTTCGCTAAGACAGTTCTTGTGGAATTGGCAAAGTGATATTTGGAAGCCCATAGAGGGCTATGGTGCAAAAGGAAATATCCTCAGATGAAATCTGGAAAGAAGCCTTCTCAGAAACTGCTTAGTGTTCTGTGAATTCATCTCACAGAGTTACATGTGTATTTCGTGGATCTCTTTGCTAGCCTTATTTCTTTGGAATCTGAGAACAGATATTTCGGATCCCATTGAAGACTACAGGGCCAAAGGAAATATCCTCCGATGACAAAGAGAAAGAAGCTTTCTGAGAAACTTCTTTGTGTTCTGTGAAATCATCTCACGGAGTTACAGCGTTCCCCTCAAGAAGGCTTTCGCTAAGACAGTTCTTGTGGAATTGGCAAAGTGATATTTGGAAGCCCATAGAGGGCTATGGTGAAAAAGGAAATATCCTCAGATGAAATCTGGAAAGAAACTTTCTGAAAAACTGCTTAGTGTTCTTTTAATTCAATTCACAGAGTTACATGTGTGTTTCGTGGATCTCTTTGCTGGAATTATTTCTGTGGAATCTGAGAACAGATACTTCGGATGCCTTTGAATACTATAGGGCCAAAGGAAATATCCTCCGATAACAAAGAGAAAGAAGCTTTCTGAGAAACTTCTTTGTGTTCTGTGAAATCATCTCACAGAGATACAGCTTTCCCCTCAAGCAGCCTTTCGCTAAGACAGTTCTTGTGGAATTGGCAAAGTGATATTTGGAAGCCCATAGCGGGCTATGGTGAAAAAGGAAATATCCTCAGATGAAATCAGAAAAGAAGCATTCTGAAAAACTGCTTAGTGTTCTGTTAATTCATCTCACAGAGATACATGTGTATTTCGTGGATCTCTTAGCTAGCATTATTCCTGTGGAATCTGAGAACAGATATTTCGGATCCCTGTGAAGACTATAGGGCCAAAGGAAATATCCTCCGATAACAAAGAGAAAGAAGCTTTCTGAGAAACTTCTTTGTGTTCCGTGAAATCATCTCACAGAGTTACAGCTTTCCCCTCAAGAAGCCTTTCGCTAAGACACTTCTTGTGGAATGGCAAAGTGATATTTGGAAGCCCTTAGAGGGCTACGGTGAAAAAGGAGATATCCTCAGATGAAATCTGGAAAGAAGCTTTCTGAGAAACTGCTTAGTGTTCTGTTAATTCATCTCACAGAGTTACATATGTATTTCGTGGATCTCTTTGCTAGCCTTATTTCTGAGGAATCTGAGAGCAGATATTTCGGATCCCTTTGAAGACTATAGGGCCAAAGGAAATATCCTCCGATAACAAAGAGAAAAAAGCTTTCTGAGAAACTTCTTTGTGTTCTGTGAAATCTTCTCACAGAGTTACAGCCTTCCCCTCAAGAAGCCTTTCGCTAAGACAGTTCTTGTGGAATTGGCAAAGTGATTTTTGGAAGCCCATAGAGGGCTATGGTGAAAAAGGAAATATCCTCAGATGAAATCTGGAAAGAAGCTTTCTGAGGAACTGCTTAGTGTTCTGTTAATTCATCTCACAGAGTTACATGTGTATTTCGTGGATCTCTTTGCTAGCCTTATTTCTGTGGAATCTGAGAACAGATATTTCGGATCCCATTGAAGACTATAGGGTCAAAGGAAATATCCTCCGATAACAAAGAGAAAGAAGCTTTCTGAGAAACTTCTTTGTGTTTTGAGAAATCATCTCACAGAGTTACAGCTTTCCCCTCAAGAAGCATTTCGCTAAGACAGTTCTTGTGGAATTGGCAAAGTGAAATTTGGAAGCCCATAGAGGGCTATGGTGAAAAAGGAAATATCCTCAGATGAAATGTGGAAAGAAGCTTTCTGAGAAACTGCTTAGGGTTCTCTTAATTCATCTCACAGTGTTACATCTGTATTTCGTGGATCTCTTTGCTAGCCTTATTACTGTGGAATCTGAGAACAGATATTTCGGATCCCTTTGAAGACTATAGGGCCAAAGTAAATATCCTCCGATAACAAAGAGAAAGAAGCTTTCTGAGAAACTTCTTTGTGTTCTGTGAAATCATCTCACAGAGTTACAGCTTTCCCCTCAAGAAGCCTTTCGCTAAGACAGTTCTTGTGGAATTTGCAAAGTGATATTTGGAAGCCCATAGAGGGCTATGGTGAAAAAGGAAATATCCTCAGATGAAATCTGGAAAGAAGCCTTCTCAGAAACTGCTTAGTGTTCTGTTAATTCATCTCACAGAGTTACATGTGTATTTCGTGGATCTCTTTGCTAGCCTTATTTCTTTGGAATCTGAGAACTGATATTTCAGATCCCTTTGAAGACTACACTGCCAAAGGAAATATCCTCCGATAACAAAGAGAAAGAAGCTTTCTGTGAAACTTCTTTGCGTTCTGTGAAATCATCTCACAGAGTTACAGCTTTTCCCTCAAGTAGCCTTTCGCTAAGACAGTTCTTGTGGAATTGGCAAAGTGATATTTGGAAACCCATAGAGGGCTATGGTGAAAAAGGAAATATCCTCAGATGAAATCTGGAAAGAAGCTTTCTGAGAAACTGCTTAGTGTTCTGTTAATTCATCTAACAGAGTTACATGTGTATTTCGTGGATCTCTTTGCTAGCCTTATTTCTGTGGAATCTGAGAACAGATATTTCGGATCCCATTGAAGACTATCGGGCCAAAGGAAATATCCTCCAATAACAAAGAGAAAGAAGCTTTCTGAGAAACTTCTTTGTGTTCTGTGAAATCATCTCACAGAGTTACAGCTTTCCCCTCAACAAGCCTTTCGCGAAGACAGTTCTTGTGGAATTGGCAAAGTGATATTTGGAAGCCCATAGAGGGCTATTGTGAAAAAGGAAATATCCTCAGATGAAATCTGGAAAGAAGACTTCTCAGAAACTGCTTAGTGTTCTGTTAATTCATCTCACAGAGTTACATGTGTATTTCGTGTATCCCTTTGCTAGCCTTATTTCTTTGGAATCTGAGAAATGATATTTCGGATCCCATTGAAGACTATAGAGCCAAAGGAAATATCCTCCGATAACAAAGAGAAAGAAGGTTTCTGACAAACTTCCTTGTGTTCTGTGAAATCATCTCACAGAGTTACTGCTTTCCCCTGAAGAAGCCTTTCGCTAAGACAGTTCTTGTGAGATTGAGAAAGTGATATTTGGAAGCCCATAAAGGGCTATGGTGAAAAAGGAGATATCCTCAGATGAAATCTGGAAAGAAGCTTTCTGAGAAACTGCTTAGTGTTCTGTTAATTTATCTCACAGAGTTACATGTGTATTTCGTGGATCTCTTTGCTGGAATTATTTCTGTGGAATCTGAGAACAGATATTTCGGATCCCATTGAAGACTATAGGGCCAAAATATATCCTCCGATAACAAAGACAAAGAAGCTTTCTGAGAAACTTCTTTGTGTTCTGTGAAATTATCTCACAGAGTTACAGCTTCCACTCAAGAAGCGTTTCGCTAAGACAGTTCTTGTGGAACTGGCAACTTGATATTTGGAAGCCCATAGAGGGCTATGGTGAAAAAGGAGATCTCCTCAGATGAAATCTGGAAAGAAGCTTTCTGAGAAACCGCTTAGTGTTCCGTTAATTCATTTCACAGAGTTACATGTGTATTTCGTGGATCTCTTTGCTAGCATTATTTCTGTGTAATCTGAGTACAGATATTTCGGATCCCATTGTAGAATATAGGGCCAATGGAAATATCCTCCGATAACAAACAGAAAGAAGCTTCTGAGAAACTTCTTTGTATTCTGTGAAATCATCTCACAGAGTTACAGCTTTCGCCTCAAGAAGCCGTTCGCTGAGACAGTTCTTGTGGAATTGGCAAAGTGATATTTGGAAGCCCATAGTGGGCTATGGTGAAAAAGGAGCTATCCTCAGATGAAATCTGGAAAGAAGCTTTCTGAGAAACTGCTTAGTATTCTCTTAATTCATCTCACAGAGTTACATGTGTATTTCGTGGATCTCTTGGCTCGCCTTATTACTGTGGAATCTGAGAACAGATATTTCGGATCCCTTTGAAGACTATAGGGCCAAAGGAAATATGTGTTTCGAGGATCTCTTTGCTAGCCTTATTTCTTTGGAATCTGAGAACTGATATTTCGGATCCCATTGAAGACTACAGGGCCAAAGGAAATATCCTCCGATAACAAAGAGAAAGAAGCTTTCTGAGAAACTTCTTTGTGTTCTGTGAAATCATCTCACAGAGTTACAGCTTCCACTCAAGAAGCGTTTCGCTAAGACACTTCTTCTGGAATTGGCAAAGTGATATTTGGAAGCCCTTATAGGGCTACAGTGAAAAAGGAAATATCCTCAGATGAAATCTGGAAAGAAGCTTTCTGAGAAACTGCTTAGGGTTCTGTTAATTCATCTAACAGGGTTACATGTGTATTTCGTGGATCTCTTTGCTAGCCTTATTTCTGTGGAATCTGAGAACAGATATTTCGGATCCCATTGAAGACTAGAGGGCCAAAGGAAATATCCTCCGATAACAAAGAGAAAGAAGCTTTCTGAGAAACTTCTTTGTGTTCTGTGAAATCATTTCACGGAGTTACAGCGTTCCCCTCAAGAAGGCTTTCGCTAAGACAGTTCTTGTGGAATTGGCAAAGTGACATTTGGAGCCCGTAGAGGGCTGTCGTGAAAAAGGGGATATCCTCACATGAAATCTGGAAAGAAGCTTTCTCAGAAACTGCTGAGTGTTCTGTTAATTCATCTCACAGAGTTACATGTGTATTTCGTGGACCTCTTTGCTAGCCTTATTTCTGTGGAATCTGAGAACAGATATTTCGGAACCCATTGAAGACTATAGAGCCAAAGGAAATATCCTCCGATAACAAAGAGAAAGAAGCTCTCTGAGAAACTTCTTTGTGTTCTGTGAAATCATCTCACAGAGTTACATCTTCCCACCAAGAAGCCTTCCGCTAAGACAGTTCTTCTGGAATTGGCAAAGTGATATTTGGAAGCCCATAGAGGGCTACGGTGAAAAAGGAAATATCCTTAGATGAAATATGGAAAGAAGCTTTCTGAGAAACTGCTTAGTGTTCTGTTAATTCATCTCACAGAGTTAGATGTGGATTTCGTGGATCTCTTTGCTAGCCTTATTTCTGTGGAATCTGAGAACAGATATTTCGGATCCCTTTGAAGACTATAGTGCCAAAGGAAATATCCTCCGTTAACAAAGAGAAAGAAGCTTTCTGAGAAACTTCTTTGTGTTCTGTGAAATCATCTCACAGAGTTACAGCTTTCCCCTCAAGAAGCCTTTCGCTAAGACAATTCTAGTGGAATTGGCAAAGTGTTATTTGGAAGCCAACAGAGGGCTATGGTGAGAAAGGAAATATCCTCAGATGAAATCTGGAAAGAAGCCTTCTCAGAAACTGCTTAGTGTTCTGTTAATTCATCTCACAGAGTTACATGTGTATTTCGTGGATCTCTTTGCTAGCCTTATTTCTGTGGAATCTGAGAACAGATATTTCGGATACATTGAAGACTGTAGGGCCAAAGGAAGTATCCTCCGATAACAAAGAGAAAGAAGCTTTCTGAGAAACTTCTTTGTGTTCTGTGAAATCATCTCACAGAGTTACAGCTTTCCCCTCAAGAAGCCTTTCGCTAAGACACTTCTTGTGGAATGGCAAAGTGATATTTGGAAGCCCATAGCGGGCTATGGTGAAAAAGGAAATATCCTCAGATGAAATCAGAAAAGAAGCATTCTGAAAAACTGCTTAGTGTTCTGTTAATTCATCTCACAGAGATACATGTGTATTTCGTGGATCTCTTAGCTAGCATTATTCCTGTGGAATCTGAGAACAGATATTTCGGATCCCTTTGAAGACTATAGGGCCAAAGGAAATATCCTCCGATAACAAAGAGAAAGAAGCTTTCTGAGAAACTTCTTTGTGTTCCGTGAAATCATCTCACAGAGTTACAGCGTTCCCCTCAAGAAGCCTTTCGCTAAGACACTTCTTGTGGAATGGCAAAGTGATATTTGGAAGCCCATAGAGGGCTACGGTGAAAAAGGAGATATCCTCAGATGAAATCTGGAAAGAAGCTTTCTGAGAAACTGCTTAGTGTTCTGTTAATTCATCTCACAGAGTTACATATGTATTTCGTGGATCTCTTTGCTAGCCTTATTTCTGAGGAATCTGAGAGCAGATATTTCGGATCCCTTTGAAGACTATAGGGCCAAAGGAAATATCCTCCGATAACAAAGAGAAAAAAGCTTTCTGAGAAACTTCTTTGTGTTCTGTGAAATCTTCTCACAGAGTTACAGCCTTCCCCTCAAGAAGCCTTTCGCTAAGACAGTTCTTGTGGAATTGGCAAAGTGATTTTTGGAAGCCCATAGAGGGCTATGGTGAAAAAGGAAATATCCTCAGATGAAATCTGGAAAGAAGCTTTCTGAGGAACTGCTTAGTGTTCTGTTAATTCATCTCACAGAGTTACATGTGTATTTCGTGGATCTCTTTGCTAGCCTTATTTCTGTGGAATCTGAGAACAGATATTTCGGATCCCATTGAAGACTATAGGGCCAAAGGAAATATCCTCCGATAACAAAGAGAAAGAAGCTTTCTGAGAAACTTCTTTGTGTTTTGAGAAATCATCTCACAGAGTTACAGCTTTCCCCTCAAGAAGCCTTTCGCTAAGACAGTTCTTGTGGAATTGGCAAAGTGATTTTTGGAAGCCCATAGAGGGCTATGGTGAAAAAGGAAATATCCTCAGATGAAATCTGGAAAGAAGCTTTCTGAGGAACTGCTTAGTGTTCTGTTAATTCATCTCACAGAGTTACATGTGTATTTCGTGGATCTCTTTGCTAGCCTTATTTCTGTGGAATCTGAGAACAGATATTTCGGATCCCATTGAAGACTATAGGGCCAAAGGAAATATCCTCCGATAACAAAGAGAAAGAAGCTTTCTGAGAAACTTCTTTGTGTTTTGAGAAATCATCTCACAGAGTTACAGCTTTCCCCTCAAGAAGCCTTTCGCTAAGACAGTTCTTGTGGAATTGGCAAAGTGAAATTTGGAAGCCCATAGAGGGCTATGGTGAAAAAGGAAATATCCTCAGATGAAATCTGGAAAGAAGCTTTCTGAGAAACTGCTTAGGGTTCTCTTAATTCATCTCACAGTGTTACATCTGTATTTCGTGGATCTCTTTGCTAGCCTTATTACTGTGGAATCTGAGAACAGATATTTCGGATCCCTTTGAAGACTATAGGGCCAAAGTAAATATCCTCCGATAACAAAGAGAAAGAAGCTTTCTGAGAAACTTCTTTGTGTTCTGTGAAATCATCTCACAGAGTTACAGCTTTCCCCTCAAGAAGCCTTTCGCTAAGACAGTTCTTGTGGAATTTGCAAAGTGATATTTGGAAGCCCATAGAGGGCTATGGTGAAAAAGGAAATATCCTCAGATGAAATCTGGAAAGAAGCCTTCTCAGAAACTGCTTAGTGTTCTGTTAATTCATCTCACAGAGTTACATGTGTATTTCGTGGATCTCTTTGCTAGCCTTATTTCTTTGGAATCTGAGAACTGATATTTCAGATCCCTTTGAAGACTACACTGCCAAAGGAAATATCCTCCGATAACAAACAGAAAGAAGCTTTCTGTGAAACTTCTTTGTGTTCTGTGAAATCATCTCACAGAGTTACAGCTTTTCCCTCAAGTAGCCTTTCGCTAAGACAGTTCTTGTGGAATTGGCAAAGTGATATTTGGAAACCCATAGAGGGCTATGGTGAAAAAGGAAATATCCTCAGATGAAATCTGGAAAGAAGACTTCTCAGAAACTGCTTAGTGTTCTGTTAATTCATCTCACAGAGTTACAAGTGTATTTCGTGTATCCCTTTGCTAGCCTTATTTCTTTGGAATCTGAGAAATGATATTTCGGATCCCATTGAAGACTATAGAGCCAAAGGAAATATCCTCCGATAACAAAGAGAAAGAAGGTTTCTGACAAACTTCCTTGTGTTCTGTGAAATCATCTCACAGAGTTACTGCTTTCCCCTGAAGAAGCCTTTCGCTAAGACAGTTCTTGTGAGATTGAGAAAGTGATATTTGGAAGCCCCTAAAGGGCTATGGTGAAAAAGGAGATATCCTCAGATGAAATCTGGAAAGAAGCTTTCTGAGAAACTGCTTAGTGTTCTGTTAATTTATCTCACAGAGTTACATGTGTATTTCGTGGATCTCTTTGCTGGAATTATTTCTGTGGAATCTGAGAACAGATATTTCGGATCCCATTGAAGACTATAGGGCCAAAATATATCCTCCGATAACAAAGACAAAGAAGCTTTCTGAGAAACTTCTTTGTGTTCTGTGAAATTATCTCACAGAGTTACAGCTTCCACTCAAGAAGCGTTTCGCTAAGACAGTTCTTGTGGAACTGGCAACTTGATATTTGGAAGCCCATAGAGGGCTATGGTGAAAAAGGAGATCTCCTCAGATGAAATCTGGAAAGAAGCTTTCTGAGAAACCGCTTAGTGTTCCGTTAATTCATTTCACAGAGTTACATGTGTATTTCGTGGATCTCTTTGCTAGCATTATTTCTGTGTAATCTGAGTACAGATATTTCGGATCCCATTGTAGAATATAGGGCCAATGGAAATATCCTCCGATAACAAACAGAAAGAAGCTTCTGAGAAACTTCTTTGTATTCTGTGAAATCATCTCACAGAGTTACAGCTTTCGCCTCAAGAAGCCGTTCGCTGAGACAGTTCTTGTGGAATTGGCAAAGTGATATTTGGAAGCCCATAGTGGGCTATGGTGAAAAAGGAGCTATCCTCAGATGAAATCTGGAAAGAAGCTTTCTGAGAAACTGCTTAGTATTCTCTTAATTCATCTCACAGAGTTACATGTGTATTTCGTGGATCTCTTGGCTCGCCTTATTACTGTGGAATCTGAGAACAGATATTTCGGATCCCTTTGAAGACTATAGGGCCAAAGGAAATATGTGTTTCGAGGATCTCTTTGCTAGCCTTATTTCTTTGGAATCTGAGAACTGATATTTCGGATCCCATTGAAGACTACAGGGCCAAAGGAAATATCCTCCGATAACAAAGAGAAAGAAGCTTTCTGAGAAACTTCTTTGTGTTCTGTGAAATCATCTCACAGAGTTACAGCTTCCACTCAAGAAGCGTTTCGCTAAGACACTTCTTCTGGAATTGGCAAAGTGATATTTGGAAGCCCTTATAGGGCTACAGTGAAAAAGGAAATATCCTCAGATGAAATCTGGAAAGAAGCTTTCTGAGAAACTGCTTAGGGTTCTGTTAATTCATCTAACAGGGTTACATGTGTATTTCGTGGATCTCTTTGCTAGCCTTATTTCTGTGGAATCTGAGAACAGATATTTCGGATCCCATTGAAGACTAGAGGGCCAAAGGAAATATCCTCCGATAACAAAGAGAAAGAAGCTTTCTGAGAAACTTCTTTGTGTTCTGTGAAATCATTTCACGGAGTTACAGCGTTCCCCTCAAGAAGGCTTTCGCTAAGACAGTTCTTGTGGAATTGGCAAAGTGACATTTGGAGCCCGTAGAGGGCTGTCGTGAAAAAGGAGATATCCTCACATGAAATCTGGAAAGAAGCTTTCTCAGAAACTGCTGAGTGTTCTGTTAATTCATCTCACAGAGTTACATGTGTATTTCGTGGACCTCTTTGCTAGCCTTATTTCTGTGGAATCTGAGAACAGATATTTCGGAACCCATTGAAGACTATAGAGCCAAAGGAAATATCCTCCGATAACAAAGAGAAAGAAGCTCTCTGAGAAACTTCTTTGTGTTCTGTGAAATCATCTCACAGAGTTACATCTTCCCACCAAGAAGCCTTCCGCTAAGACAGTTCTTCTGGAATTGGCAAAGTGATATTTGGAAGCCCATAGAGGGCTACGGTGAAAAAGGAAATATCCTTAGATGAAATATGGAAAGAAGCTTTCTGAGAAACTGCTTAGTGTTCTGTTAATTCATCTCACAGAGTTAGATGTGGATTTCGTGGATCTCTTTGCTAGCCTTATTTCTGTGGAATCTGAGAACAGATATTTCGGATCCCTTTGAAGACTATAGTGCCAAAGGAAATATCCTCCGTTAACAAAGAGAAAGAAGCTTTCTGAGAAACTTCTTTGTGTTCTGTGAAATCATCTCACAGAGTTACAGCTTTCCCCTCAAGAAGCCTTTCGCTAAGACAATTCTAGTGGAATTGGCAAAGTGTTATTTGGAAGCCAACAGAGGGCTATGGTGAGAAAGGAAATATCCTCAGATGAAATCTGGAAAGAAGCCTTCTCAGAAACTGCTTAGTGTTCTGTTAATTCATCTCACAGAGTTACATGTGTATTTCGTGGATCTCTTTGCTAGCCTTATTTCTGTGGAATCTGAGAACAGATATTTCGGATACATTGAAGACTGTAGGGCCAAAGGAAGTATCCTCCGATAACAAAGAGAAAGAAGCTTTCTGAGAAACTTCTTTGTGTTCTGTGAAATCATCTCACAGAGTTACAGCTTTCCCCTCAAGAAGCCTTTCGCTAAGACACTTCTTGTGGAATGGCAAAGTGATATTTGGAAGCCCATAGCGGGCTATGGTGAAAAAGGAAATATCCTCAGATGAAATCAGAAAAGAAGCATTCTGAAAAACTGCTTAGTGTTCTGTTAATTCATCTCACAGAGATACATGTGTATTTCGTGGATCTCTTAGCTAGCATTATTCCTGTGGAATCTGAGAACAGATATTTCGGATCCCTTTGAAGACTATAGGGCCAAAGGAAATATCCTCCGATAACAAAGAGAAAGAAGCTTTCTGAGAAACTTCTTTGTGTTCCGTGAAATCATCTCACAGAGTTACAGCGTTCCCCTCAAGAAGCCTTTCGCTAAGACACTTCTTGTGGAATGGCAAAGTGATATTTGGAAGCCCATAGAGGGCTACGGTGAAAAAGGAGATATCCTCAGATGAAATCTGGAAAGAAGCTTTCTGAGAAACTGCTTAGTGTTCTGTTAATTCATCTCACAGAGTTACATATGTATTTCGTGGATCTCTTTGCTAGCCTTATTTCTGAGGAATCTGAGAGCAGATATTTCGGATCCCTTTGAAGACTATAGGGCCAAAGGAAATATCCTCCGATAACAAAGAGAAAAAAGCTTTCTGAGAAACTTCTTTGTGTTCTGTGAAATCTTCTCACAGAGTTACAGCCTTCCCCTCAAGAAGCCTTTCGCTAAGACAGTTCTTGTGGAATTGGCAAAGTGATTTTTGGAAGCCCATAGAGGGCTATGGTGAAAAAGGAAATATCCTCAGATGAAATCTGGAAAGAAGCTTTCTGAGGAACTGCTTAGTGTTCTGTTAATTCATCTCACAGAGTTACATGTGTATTTCGTGGATCTCTTTGCTAGCCTTATTTCTGTGGAATCTGAGAACAGATATTTCGGATCCCATTGAAGACTATAGGGCCAAAGGAAATATCCTCCGATAACAAAGAGAAAGAAGCTTTCTGAGAAACTTCTTTGTGTTTTGAGAAATCATCTCACAGAGTTACAGCTTTCCCCTCAAGAAGCCTTTCGCTAAGACAGTTCTTGTGGAATTGGCAAAGTGATTTTTGGAAGCCCATAGAGGGCTATGGTGAAAAAGGAAATATCCTCAGATGAAATCTGGAAAGAAGCTTTCTGAGGAACTGCTTAGTGTTCTGTTAATTCATCTCACAGAGTTACATGTGTATTTCGTGGATCTCTTTGCTAGCCTTATTTCTGTGGAATCTGAGAACAGATATTTCGGATCCCATTGAAGACTATAGGGCCAAAGGAAATATCCTCCGATAACAAAGAGAAAGAAGCTTTCTGAGAAACTTCTTTGTGTTTTGAGAAATCATCTCACAGAGTTACAGCTTTCCCCTCAAGAAGCCTTTCGCTAAGACAGTTCTTGTGGAATTGGCAAAGTGAAATTTGGAAGCCCATAGAGGGCTATGGTGAAAAAGGAAATATCCTCAGATGAAATCTGGAAAGAAGCTTTCTGAGAAACTGCTTAGGGTTCTCTTAATTCATCTCACAGTGTTACATCTGTATTTCGTGGATCTCTTTGCTAGCCTTATTACTGTGGAATCTGAGAACAGATATTTCGGATCCCTTTGAAGACTATAGGGCCAAAGTAAATATCCTCCGATAACAAAGAGAAAGAAGCTTTCTGAGAAACTTCTTTGTGTTCTGTGAAATCATCTCACAGAGTTACAGCTTTCCCCTCAAGAAGCCTTTCGCTAAGACAGTTCTTGTGGAATTTGCAAAGTGATATTTGGAAGCCCATAGAGGGCTATGGTGAAAAAGGAAATATCCTCAGATGAAATCTGGAAAGAAGCCTTCTCAGAAACTGCTTAGTGTTCTGTTAATTCATCTCACAGAGTTACATGTGTATTTCGTGGATCTCTTTGCTAGCCTTATTTCTTTGGAATCTGAGAACTGATATTTCAGATCCCTTTGAAGACTACACTGCCAAAGGAAATATCCTCCGATAACAAACAGAAAGAAGCTTTCTGTGAAACTTCTTTGTGTTCTGTGAAATCATCTCACAGAGTTACAGCTTTTCCCTCAAGTAGCCTTTCGCTAAGACAGTTCTTGTGGAATTGGCAAAGTGATATTTGGAAACCCATAGAGGGCTATGGTGAAAAAGGAAATATCCTCAGATGAAATCTGGAAAGAAGACTTCTCAGAAACTGCTTAGTGTTCTGTTAATTCATCTCACAGAGTTACAAGTGTATTTCGTGTATCCCTTTGCTAGCCTTATTTCTTTGGAATCTGAGAAATGATATTTCGGATCCCATTGAAGACTATAGAGCCAAAGGAAATATCCTCCGATAACAAAGAGAAAGAAGGTTTCTGACAAACTTCCTTGTGTTCTGTGAAATCATCTCACAGAGTTACTGCTTTCCCCTGAAGAAGCCTTTCGCTAAGACAGTTCTTGTGAGATTGAGAAAGTGATATTTGGAAGCCCCTAAAGGGCTATGGTGAAAAAGGAGATATCCTCAGATGAAATCTGGAAAGAAGCTTTCTGAGAAACTGCTTAGTGTTCTGTTAATTTATCTCACAGAGTTACATGTGTATTTCGTGGATCTCTTTGCTGGAATTATTTCTGTGGAATCTGAGAACAGATATTTCGGATCCCATTGAAGACTATAGGGCCAAAATATATCCTCCGATAACAAAGAGAAAGAAGCTTTCTGAGAAACTTCTTTGTGTTCTGTGAAATTATCTCACAGAGTTACAGCTTCCACTCAAGAAGCGTTTCGCTAAGACAGTTCTTGTGGAACTGGCAACTTGATATTTGGAAGCCCATAGAGGGCTATGGTGAAAAAGGAGATCTCCTCAGATGAAATCTGGAAAGAAGCTTTCTGAGAAACCGCTTAGTGTTCCGTTAATTCATTTCACAGAGTTACATGTGTATTTCGTGGATCTCTTTGCTAGCATTATTTCTGTGGAATCTGAGTACAGATATTTCGGATCCCATTGTAGAATATAGGGCCAATGGAAATATCCTCCCATAACAAACAGAAAGAAGCTTCTGAGAAACTTCTTTGTATTCTGTGAAATCATCTCACAGAGTTACAGCTTTCGCCTCAAGAAGCCGTTCGCTGAGACAGTTCTTGTGGAATTGGCAAAGTGATATTTGGAAGCCCATAGTGGGCTATGGTGAAAAAGGAGCTATCCTCAGATGAAATCTGGAAAGAAGCTTTCTGAGAAACTGCTTAGTATTCTCTTAATTCATCTCACAGAGTTACATGTGTATTTCGTGGATCTCTTGGCTCGCCTTATTACTGTGGAATCTGAGAACAGATATTTCGGATCCCTTTGAAGACTATAGGGCCAAAGGAAATGTGTGTTTCGAGGATCTCTTTGCTAGCCTTATTTCTTTGGAATCTGAGAACGGATATTTCGGATCCCATTGAAGACTACAGGGCCAAAGGAAATATCCTCCGATAACAAAGAGAAAGAAGCTTTCTGAGAAACTTCTTTGTGTTCTGTGAAATCATCTCACAGAGTTACAGCTTCCACTCAAGAAGCGTTTCGCTAAGACAGTTCTTCTGGAATTGGCAAAGTGATATTTGGAAGCCCTTATAGGGCTACAGTGAAAAAGGAAATATCCTCAGATGAAATCTGGAAAGAAGCTTTCTGAGAAACTGCTTAGGGTTCTGTTAATTCATCTAACAGGGTTACATGTGTATTTCGTGGATCTCTTTGCTAGCCTTATTTCTGTGGAATCTGAGAACAGATATTTCGGATCCCATTGAAGACTAGAGGGCCAAAGGAAATATCCTCCGATAACAAAGAGAAAGAAGCTTTCTGAGAAACTTCTTTGTATTCTGTGAAATCATCTCACAGAGTTACAGCTTTCGCCTCAACCAGCCTTTCGCTAAGACAGTTCTTGTGGAATTGGCAAAGTGATATTTGGAAGCCCACAGACGGCTATGGTGAAAAAGGAAATATCCTCAGATGAAATCTGGAAAGGAGCCTTCTCAGAAACTGCTTAGTGTTCTGTTAATTCATCTCACAGAGTTACATGTGTATTTCGTGGATCTCTTTGCTAGCCTTATTTCTGTGGAATCTGAGAACTGATATTTCGGATCCCACTGAAAACTACAGGGCCAAAGAAAATATCCTCCAATAACAAAGAGAAAGAAGCTTTCTGAAAAACTTCTTTGTGTTCTGTGAAATCATCTCACAGAGTTACAGCTTTCCCCTCAAGAAGCCTTTCGCTAAGACAGTTCTTGTGGAATTGGCAAAGTGATATTTGGAAACCCATAGAGGGCTAGGGTGAAAAAGGAAATATCCTCAGATGAAATCTGGAAAGAAGCTTTCTGAGAAACTGCTTAGTGTTCTGTTAATTCATCTCACAGAGTTACATGTGTATTTCGTGGATCTCTTTGCTAGCCTATTTCTCTGGAATCTGAGAACAGATATTTCGGATCCCATTGAAGACTATAGGGCCAAAGGAAATATCCTCCGATAACAAAGAGAAAGAAGCTTTCTGAGAAACTTCTTTGTGTTCTGTGAAATCATCTCACAGAGTTACAGCTTTCCCCTTAACAAGCCCTTCGCTAAGACAGTTCTTGTGGAATTGGCAAAGTGATATTTGGAAGCCCATAGAGGGCTATGGTGAAAAAGGAAATATCCTCAGATGAAATCTGGAAAGAAGCCTTCTCAGAAACTGCTTAGTCTTCTGTGAATTCATCTCACAGAGTTACATGTGTATTTCGTGGATCTCTTTGCTAGCCTTATTTCTGTGGAATCTGAGAACAGATATTTCGGATCCCATTGAAGACTACAGGGCCAAAGGAAATATCCTCCGATGACAAAGAGAAGGAAGCTTTCTGAGAAACTTCTTTGTGTTCTGTGAAATCATCTCACGGAGTTACAGCGTTCCCCTCAAGAAGGCTTTCGCTAAGACAGTTCTTGTGGAATTGGCAAAGTGATATTTGGAAGCCCATAGAGGGCTATGGTGAAAAAGGAAATATCCTCAGATGAAATCTGGAAAGAAACTTTCTGAAAAACTGCTTACTGTTCTGTTAATTCATCTCACAGAGATACATGTGTATTTCGTGGATCTCTTAGCTAGCATTATTCCTGTGGAATCTGAGAACAGATATTTCGGATCCCTTTGAAGACTATAGGGCCAAAGGAAATATCCTCCGATAACAAAGAGAAAGAAGCTTTCTGAGAAACTTCTTTGTGTTCTGTGAAATCATCTCACGGAGTTACAGCGTTCCCCTCAAGAAGGCTTTCGCTAAGACAGTTCTTGTGGAATTGGCAAAGTGACATTTGGAGCCCGTAGAGGGCTGTCGTGAAAAAGGAGATATCCTCACATGAAATCTGGAAAGAAGCTTTCTCAGAAACTGCTGAGTGTTCTGTTAATTCATCTCACAGAGTTACATGTGTATTTCGTGGACCTCTTTGCTAGCCTTATTTCTGTGGAATCTGAGAACAGATATTTCGGAACCCATTGAAGACTATAGAGCCAAAGGAAATATCCTCCGATAACAAAGAGAAAGAAGCTCTCTGAGAAACTTCTTTGTGTTCTGTGAAATCATCTCACAGAGTTACAGCTTCCCACCAAGAAGCCTTCCGCTAAGACAGTTCTTGTGGAATTGGCAAAGTGATATTTGGAAGCCCATAGAGGGCTACGGTGAAAAAGGAAATATCCTTAGATGAAATATGGAAAGAAGCTTTCTGAGAAACTGCTTAGTGTTCTGTTAATTCATCTCACAGAGTTAGATGTGGATTTCGTGGATCTCTTTGCTAGCCTTATTTCTGTGGAATCTGAGAACAGATATTTCGGATCCCTTTGAAGACTATAGGGCCAAAGGAAATATCCTCCGTTAACAAAGAGAAAGAAGCTTTCTGAGAAACTTCTTTGTGTTCTGTGAAATCATCTCACAGAGTTACAGCTTTCCCCTCAAGAAGCCTTTCGCTAAGACAATTCCAGTGGAATTGGCAAAGTGTTATTTGGAAGCCAACAGAGGGCTATGGTGAAAAAGGAAATATCCTCAGATGAAATCTGGAAAGAAGCCTTCTCAGAAACTGCTTAGTGTTCTGTTAATTCATCTCACAGAGTTACATGTGTATTTCGTGGATCTCTTTGCTAGCCTTATTTCTGTGGAATCTGAGAACAGATATTTCGGATACATTGAAGACTGTAGGGCCAAAGGAAGTATCCTCCGATAACAAAGAGAAAGAAGCTTTCTGAGAAACTTCTTTGTGTTCTGTGAAATCATCCCAGAGAGTTACAGCTTTCCGCTCAAGAAGCCTTCCGCTAAGACAGTTCTTGTGGAATTGGCAAAGTGATATTTGGATGCCCATAGAGGGCTATGGTGAAAAAGGAAATATCCTCAGATGATATCTGGAGAGAAGCTTTCTGAGAAACTGCTTAGTGTTCTGTTTATTCATCTCACAGAGTTATATGTGTATTTAGTGGATCTCTTTGCTAGCTTTATTTCTGTGGAATCTGAGAACAGATATTTCGGATCCCTTTGAAGACTATAGGGCCAAAGGTAATATCCTCCGATATCAAAGAGAAAGAAGCTTTCTGAGAAACATCTTTGTGTTCTGTGAAACCATCTCACAGAGTTACAGCTTTCCCCTCAAGAAGCCTTTCGCTTAGACAGTTCTAGTGGAATTGGCAAAGTGATATTTGGAAGCCCACAGAGGGCTATGGTGCAAAAGGAAATATCCTCAGATGAAATCTGGAAAGAAGCTTTCTGAGAAACTGCTTAGTGTTCTGTTAATTCATCTCACGGAGTTACATGTGTATTTCGTGGATCTCTTTGCTAGCCTTATTTCTCTGGAATCTGAGAACAGATATTTCGGATCCCATTGAAGACTGAAGGGCTAAAGGAAATATCCTCCGATAACAAAGAGAAAGAAACTTTCTGAGAAACTTCTTTGTGTTCTGTGAAATCATCTCACAGAGTTACAGCTTTCCCCTCAAGAAGGCTTTCGCTAAGACAGTTCTTGTGGAATTGGCAAAGTGACATTTGGAGCCCGTAGAGGGCTGTCGTGAAAAAGGAGATATCCTCACATGAAATCTGGAAAGAAGCTTTCTCAGAAACTGCTGAGTGTTCTGTTAATTCATCTCACAGAGTTACATGTGTATTTCGTGGACCTCTTTGCTAGCCTTATTTCTGTGGAATCTGAGAACAGATATTTCGGAACCCATTGAAGACTATAGAGCCAAAGGAAATATCCTCCGATAACAAAGAGAAAGAAGCTCTCTGAGAAACTTCTTTGTGTTCTGTGAAATCATCTCACAGAGTTACATCTTCCCACCAAGAAGCCTTCCGCTAAGACAGTTCTTCTGGAATTGGCAAAGTGATATTTGGAAGCCCATAGAGGGCTACGGTGAAAAAGGAAATATCCTTAGATGAAATATGGAAAGAAGCTTTCTGAGAAACTGCTTAGTGTTCTGTTAATTCATCTCACAGAGTTAGATGTGGATTTCGTGGATCTCTTTGCTAGCCTTATTTCTGTGGAATCTGAGAACAGATATTTCGGATCCCTTTGAAGACTATAGTGCCAAAGGAAATATCCTCCGTTAACAAAGAGAAAGAAGCTTTCTGAGAAACTTCTTTGTGTTCTGTGAAATCATCTCACAGAGTTACAGCTTTCCCCTCAAGAAGCCTTTCGCTAAGACAATTCTAGTGGAATTGGCAAAGTGTTATTTGGAAGCCAACAGAGGGCTATGGTGAGAAAGGAAATATCCTCAGATGAAATCTGGAAAGAAGCCTTCTCAGAAACTGCTTAGTGTTCTGTTAATTCATCTCACAGAGTTACATGTGTATTTCGTGGATCTCTTTGCTAGCCTTATTTCTGTGGAATCTGAGAACAGATATTTCGGATACATTGAAGACTGTAGGGCCAAAGGAAGTATCCTCCGATAACAAAGAGAAAGAAGCTTTCTGAGAAACTTCTTTGTGTTCTGTGAAATCATCTCACAGAGTTACAGCTTTCCCCTCAAGAAGCCTTTCGCTAAGACACTTCTTGTGGAATGGCAAAGTGATATTTGGAAGCCCATAGCGGGCTATGGTGAAAAAGGAAATATCCTCAGATGAAATCAGAAAAGAAGCATTCTGAAAAACTGCTTAGTGTTCTGTTAATTCATCTCACAGAGATACATGTGTATTTCGTGGATCTCTTAGCTAGCATTATTCCTGTGGAATCTGAGAACAGATATTTCGGATCCCTTTGAAGACTATAGGGCCAAAGGAAATATCCTCCGATAACAAAGAGAAAGAAGCTTTCTGAGAAACTTCTTTGTGTTCCGTGAAATCATCTCACAGAGTTACAGCGTTCCCCTCAAGAAGCCTTTCGCTAAGACACTTCTTGTGGAATGGCAAAGTGATATTTGGAAGCCCATAGAGGGCTACGGTGAAAAAGGAGATATCCTCAGATGAAATCTGGAAAGAAGCTTTCTGAGAAACTGCTTAGTGTTCTGTTAATTCATCTCACAGAGTTACATATGTATTTCGTGGATCTCTTTGCTAGCCTTATTTCTGAGGAATCTGAGAGCAGATATTTCGGATCCCTTTGAAGACTATAGGGCCAAAGGAAATATCCTCCGATAACAAAGAGAAAAAAGCTTTCTGAGAAACTTCTTTGTGTTCTGTGAAATCTTCTCACAGAGTTACAGCCTTCCCCTCAAGAAGCCTTTCGCTAAGACAGTTCTTGTGGAATTGGCAAAGTGATTTTTGGAAGCCCATAGAGGGCTATGGTGAAAAAGGAAATATCCTCAGATGAAATCTGGAAAGAAGCTTTCTGAGGAACTGCTTAGTGTTCTGTTAATTCATCTCACAGAGTTACATGTGTATTTCGTGGATCTCTTTGCTAGCCTTATTTCTGTGGAATCTGAGAACAGATATTTCGGATCCCATTGAAGACTATAGGGCCAAAGGAAATATCCTCCGATAACAAAGAGAAAGAAGCTTTCTGAGAAACTTCTTTGTGTTTTGAGAAATCATCTCACAGAGTTACAGCTTTCCCCTCAAGAAGCCTTTCGCTAAGACAGTTCTTGTGGAATTGGCAAAGTGATTTTTGGAAGCCCATAGAGGGCTATGGTGAAAAAGGAAATATCCTCAGATGAAATCTGGAAAGAAGCTTTCTGAGGAACTGCTTAGTGTTCTGTTAATTCATCTCACAGAGTTACATGTGTATTTCGTGGATCTCTTTGCTAGCCTTATTTCTGTGGAATCTGAGAACAGATATTTCGGATCCCATTGAAGACTATAGGGCCAAAGGAAATATCCTCCGATAACAAAGAGAAAGAAGCTTTCTGAGAAACTTCTTTGTGTTTTGAGAAATCATCTCACAGAGTTACAGCTTTCCCCTCAAGAAGCCTTTCGCTAAGACAGTTCTTGTGGAATTGGCAAAGTGAAATTTGGAAGCCCATAGAGGGCTATGGTGAAAAAGGAAATATCCTCAGATGAAATCTGGAAAGAAGCTTTCTGAGAAACTGCTTAGGGTTCTCTTAATTCATCTCACAGTGTTACATCTGTATTTCGTGGATCTCTTTGCTAGCCTTATTACTGTGGAATCTGAGAACAGATATTTCGGATCCCTTTGAAGACTATAGGGCCAAAGTAAATATCCTCCGATAACAAAGAGAAAGAAGCTTTCTGAGAAACTTCTTTGTGTTCTGTGAAATCATCTCACAGAGTTACAGCTTTCCCCTCAAGAAGCCTTTCGCTAAGACAGTTCTTGTGGAATTTGCAAAGTGATATTTGGAAGCCCATAGAGGGCTATGGTGAAAAAGGAAATATCCTCAGATGAAATCTGGAAAGAAGCCTTCTCAGAAACTGCTTAGTGTTCTGTTAATTCATCTCACAGAGTTACATGTGTATTTCGTGGATCTCTTTGCTAGCCTTATTTCTTTGGAATCTGAGAACTGATATTTCAGATCCCTTTGAAGACTACACTGCCAAAGGAAATATCCTCCGATAACAAACAGAAAGAAGCTTTCTGTGAAACTTCTTTGTGTTCTGTGAAATCATCTCACAGAGTTACAGCTTTTCCCTCAAGTAGCCTTTCGCTAAGACAGTTCTTGTGGAATTGGCAAAGTGATATTTGGAAACCCATAGAGGGCTATGGTGAAAAAGGAAATATCCTCAGATGAAATCTGGAAAGAAGACTTCTCAGAAACTGCTTAGTGTTCTGTTAATTCATCTCACAGAGTTACAAGTGTATTTCGTGTATCCCTTTGCTAGCCTTATTTCTTTGGAATCTGAGAAATGATATTTCGGATCCCATTGAAGACTATAGAGCCAAAGGAAATATCCTCCGATAACAAAGAGAAAGAAGGTTTCTGACAAACTTCCTTGTGTTCTGTGAAATCATCTCACAGAGTTACTGCTTTCCCCTGAAGAAGCCTTTCGCTAAGACAGTTCTTGTGAGATTGAGAAAGTGATATTTGGAAGCCCCTAAAGGGCTATGGTGAAAAAGGAGATATCCTCAGATGAAATCTGGAAAGAAGCTTTCTGAGAAACTGCTTAGTGTTCTGTTAATTTATCTCACAGAGTTACATGTGTATTTCGTGGATCTCTTTGCTGGAATTATTTCTGTGGAATCTGAGAACAGATATTTCGGATCCCATTGAAGACTATAGGGCCAAAATATATCCTCCGATAACAAAGAGAAAGAAGCTTTCTGAGAAACTTCTTTGTGTTCTGTGAAATTATCTCACAGAGTTACAGCTTCCACTCAAGAAGCGTTTCGCTAAGACAGTTCTTGTGGAACTGGCAACTTGATATTTGGAAGCCCATAGAGGGCTATGGTGAAAAAGGAGATCTCCTCAGATGAAATCTGGAAAGAAGCTTTCTGAGAAACCGCTTAGTGTTCCGTTAATTCATTTCACAGAGTTACATGTGTATTTCGTGGATCTCTTTGCTAGCATTATTTCTGTGGAATCTGAGTACAGATATTTCGGATCCCATTGTAGAATATAGGGCCAATGGAAATATCCTCCCATAACAAACAGAAAGAAGCTTCTGAGAAACTTCTTTGTATTCTGTGAAATCATCTCACAGAGTTACAGCTTTCGCCTCAAGAAGCCGTTCGCTGAGACAGTTCTTGTGGAATTGGCAAAGTGATATTTGGAAGCCCATAGTGGGCTATGGTGAAAAAGGAGCTATCCTCAGATGAAATCTGGAAAGAAGCTTTCTGAGAAACTGCTTAGTATTCTCTTAATTCATCTCACAGAGTTACATGTGTATTTCGTGGATCTCTTGGCTCGCCTTATTACTGTGGAATCTGAGAACAGATATTTCGGATCCCTTTGAAGACTATAGGGCCAAAGGAAATGTGTGTTTCGAGGATCTCTTTGCTAGCCTTATTTCTTTGGAATCTGAGAACGGATATTTCGGATCCCATTGAAGACTACAGGGCCAAAGGAAATATCCTCCGATAACAAAGAGAAAGAAGCTTTCTGAGAAACTTCTTTGTGTTCTGTGAAATCATCTCACAGAGTTACAGCTTCCACTCAAGAAGCGTTTCGCTAAGACAGTTCTTCTGGAATTGGCAAAGTGATATTTGGAAGCCCTTATAGGGCTACAGTGAAAAAGGAAATATCCTCAGATGAAATCTGGAAAGAAGCTTTCTGAGAAACTGCTTAGGGTTCTGTTAATTCATCTAACAGGGTTACATGTGTATTTCGTGGATCTCTTTGCTAGCCTTATTTCTGTGGAATCTGAGAACAGATATTTCGGATCCCATTGAAGACTAGAGGGCCAAAGGAAATATCCTCCGATAACAAAGAGAAAGAAGCTTTCTGAGAAACTTCTTTGTATTCTGTGAAATCATCTCACAGAGTTACAGCTTTCGCCTCAACCAGCCTTTCGCTAAGACAGTTCTTGTGGAATTGGCAAAGTGATATTTGGAAGCCCACAGACGGCTATGGTGAAAAAGGAAATATCCTCAGATGAAATCTGGAAAGGAGCCTTCTCAGAAACTGCTTAGTGTTCTGTTAATTCATCTCACAGAGTTACATGTGTATTTCGTGGATCTCTTTGCTAGCCTTATTTCTGTGGAATCTGAGAACTGATATTTCGGATCCCACTGAAAACTACAGGGCCAAAGAAAATATCCTCCAATAACAAAGAGAAAGAAGCTTTCTGAAAAACTTCTTTGTGTTCTGTGAAATCATCTCACAGAGTTACAGCTTTCCCCTCAAGAAGCCTTTCGCTAAGACAGTTCTTGTGGAATTGGCAAAGTGATATTTGGAAACCCATAGAGGGCTAGGGTGAAAAAGGAAATATCCTCAGATGAAATCTGGAAAGAAGCTTTCTGAGAAACTGCTTAGTGTTCTGTTAATTCATCTCACAGAGTTACATGTGTATTTCGTGGATCTCTTTGCTAGCCTATTTCTCTGGAATCTGAGAACAGATATTTCGGATCCCATTGAAGACTATAGGGCCAAAGGAAATATCCTCCGATAACAAAGAGAAAGAAGCTTTCTGAGAAACTTCTTTGTGTTCTGTGAAATCATCTCACAGAGTTACAGCTTTCCCCTTAACAAGCCCTTCGCTAAGACAGTTCTTGTGGAATTGGCAAAGTGATATTTGGAAGCCCATAGAGGGCTATGGTGAAAAAGGAAATATCCTCAGATGAAATCTGGAAAGAAGCCTTCTCAGAAACTGCTTAGTCTTCTGTGAATTCATCTCACAGAGTTACATGTGTATTTCGTGGATCTCTTTGCTAGCCTTATTTCTGTGGAATCTGAGAACAGATATTTCGGATCCCATTGAAGACTACAGGGCCAAAGGAAATATCCTCCGATGACAAAGAGAAGGAAGCTTTCTGAGAAACTTCTTTGTGTTCTGTGAAATCATCTCACGGAGTTACAGCGTTCCCCTCAAGAAGGCTTTCGCTAAGACAGTTCTTGTGGAATTGGCAAAGTGATATTTGGAAGCCCATAGAGGGCTATGGTGAAAAAGGAAATATCCTCAGATGAAATCTGGAAAGAAACTTTCTGAAAAACTGCTTACTGTTCTGTTAATTCATCTCACAGAGATACATGTGTATTTCGTGGATCTCTTAGCTAGCATTATTCCTGTGGAATCTGAGAACAGATATTTCGGATCCCTTTGAAGACTATAGGGCCAAAGGAAATATCCTCCGATAACAAAGAGAAAGAAGCTTTCTGAGAAACTTCTTTGTGTTCTGTGAAATCATCTCACGGAGTTACAGCGTTCCCCTCAAGAAGGCTTTCGCTAAGACAGTTCTTGTGGAATTGGCAAAGTGACATTTGGAGCCCGTAGAGGGCTGTCGTGAAAAAGGAGATATCCTCACATGAAATCTGGAAAGAAGCTTTCTCAGAAACTGCTGAGTGTTCTGTTAATTCATCTCACAGAGTTACATGTGTATTTCGTGGACCTCTTTGCTAGCCTTATTTCTGTGGAATCTGAGAACAGATATTTCGGAACCCATTGAAGACTATAGAGCCAAAGGAAATATCCTCCGATAACAAAGAGAAAGAAGCTCTCTGAGAAACTTCTTTGTGTTCTGTGAAATCATCTCACAGAGTTACAGCTTCCCACCAAGAAGCCTTCCGCTAAGACAGTTCTTGTGGAATTGGCAAAGTGATATTTGGAAGCCCATAGAGGGCTACGGTGAAAAAGGAAATATCCTTAGATGAAATATGGAAAGAAGCTTTCTGAGAAACTGCTTAGTGTTCTGTTAATTCATCTCACAGAGTTAGATGTGGATTTCGTGGATCTCTTTGCTAGCCTTATTTCTGTGGAATCTGAGAACAGATATTTCGGATCCCTTTGAAGACTATAGGGCCAAAGGAAATATCCTCCGTTAACAAAGAGAAAGAAGCTTTCTGAGAAACTTCTTTGTGTTCTGTGAAATCATCTCACAGAGTTACAGCTTTCCCCTCAAGAAGCCTTTCGCTAAGACAATTCCAGTGGAATTGGCAAAGTGTTATTTGGAAGCCAACAGAGGGCTATGGTGAAAAAGGAAATATCCTCAGATGAAATCTGGAAAGAAGCCTTCTCAGAAACTGCTTAGTGTTCTGTTAATTCATCTCACAGAGTTACATGTGTATTTCGTGGATCTCTTTGCTAGCCTTATTTCTGTGGAATCTGAGAACAGATATTTCGGATACATTGAAGACTGTAGGGCCAAAGGAAGTATCCTCCGATAACAAAGAGAAAGAAGCTTTCTGAGAAACTTCTTTGTGTTCTGTGAAATCATCCCAGAGAGTTACAGCTTTCCGCTCAAGAAGCCTTCCGCTAAGACAGTTCTTGTGGAATTGGCAAAGTGATATTTGGATGCCCATAGAGGGCTATGGTGAAAAAGGAAATATCCTCAGATGATATCTGGAGAGAAGCTTTCTGAGAAACTGCTTAGTGTTCTGTTTATTCATCTCACAGAGTTATATGTGTATTTCGTGGATCTCTTTGCTAGCTTTATTTCTGTGGAATCTGAGAACAGATATTTCGGATCCCTTTGAAGACTATAGGGCCAAAGGTAATATCCTCCGATATCAAAGAGAAAGAAGCTTTCTGAGAAACATCTTTGTGTTCTGTGAAACCATCTCACAGAGTTACAGCTTTCCCCTCAAGAAGCCTTTCGCTTAGACAGTTCTAGTGGAATTGGCAAAGTGATATTTGGAAGCCCACAGAGGGCTATGGTGCAAAAGGAAATATCCTCAGATGAAATCTGGAAAGAAGCTTTCTGAGAAACTGCTTAGTGTTCTGTTAATTCATCTCACGGAGTTACATGTGTATTTCGTGGATCTCTTTGCTAGCCTTATTTCTCTGGAATCTGAGAACAGATATTTCGGATCCCATTGAAGACTGAAGGGCTAAAGGAAATATCCTCCGATAACAAAGAGAAAGAAACTTTCTGAGAAACTTCTTTGTGTTCTGTGAAATCATCTCACAGAGTTACAGCTTTCCCCTCAAGAAGGCTTTCGCTAAGACAGTTCTTGTGGAATTGGCAAAGTGACATTTGGAGCCCGTAGAGGGCTGTCGTGAAAAAGGAGATATCCTCACATGAAATCTGGAAAGAAGCTTTCTCAGAAACTGCTGAGTGTTCTGTTAATTCATCTCACAGAGTTACATGTGTATTTCGTGGACCTCTTTGCTAGCCTTATTTCTGTGGAATCTGAGAACAGATATTTCGGAACCCATTGAAGACTATAGAGCCAAAGGAAATATCCTCCGATAACAAAGAGAAAGAAGCTCTCTGAGAAACTTCTTTGTGTTCTGTGAAATCATCTCACAGAGTTACATCTTCCCACCAAGAAGCCTTCCGCTAAGACAGTTCTTCTGGAATTGGCAAAGTGATATTTGGAAGCCCATAGAGGGCTACGGTGAAAAAGGAAATATCCTTAGATGAAATATGGAAAGAAGCTTTCTGAGAAACTGCTTAGTGTTCTGTTAATTCATCTCACAGAGTTAGATGTGGATTTCGTGGATCTCTTTGCTAGCCTTATTTCTGTGGAATCTGAGAACAGATATTTCGGATCCCTTTGAAGACTATAGTGCCAAAGGAAATATCCTCCGTTAACAAAGAGAAAGAAGCTTTCTGAGAAACTTCTTTGTGTTCTGTGAAATCATCTCACAGAGTTACAGCTTTCCCCTCAAGAAGCCTTTCGCTAAGACAATTCTAGTGGAATTGGCAAAGTGTTATTTGGAAGCCAACAGAGGGCTATGGTGAGAAAGGAAATATCCTCAGATGAAATCTGGAAAGAAGCCTTCTCAGAAACTGCTTAGTGTTCTGTTAATTCATCTCACAGAGTTACATGTGTATTTCGTGGATCTCTTTGCTAGCCTTATTTCTGTGGAATCTGAGAACAGATATTTCGGATACATTGAAGACTGTAGGGCCAAAGGAAGTATCCTCCGATAACAAAGAGAAAGAAGCTTTCTGAGAAACTTCTTTGTGTTCTGTGAAATCATCTCACAGAGTTACAGCTTTCCCCTCAAGAAGCCTTTCGCTAAGACACTTCTTGTGGAATGGCAAAGTGATATTTGGAAGCCCATAGCGGGCTATGGTGAAAAAGGAAATATCCTCAGATGAAATCAGAAAAGAAGCATTCTGAAAAACTGCTTAGTGTTCTGTTAATTCATCTCACAGAGATACATGTGTATTTCGTGGATCTCTTAGCTAGCATTATTCCTGTGGAATCTGAGAACAGATATTTCGGATCCCTTTGAAGACTATAGGGCCAAAGGAAATATCCTCCGATAACAAAGAGAAAGAAGCTTTCTGAGAAACTTCTTTGTGTTCCGTGAAATCATCTCACAGAGTTACAGCGTTCCCCTCAAGAAGCCTTTCGCTAAGACACTTCTTGTGGAATGGCAAAGTGATATTTGGAAGCCCATAGAGGGCTACGGTGAAAAAGGAGATATCCTCAGATGAAATCTGGAAAGAAGCTTTCTGAGAAACTGCTTAGTGTTCTGTTAATTCATCTCACAGAGTTACATATGTATTTCGTGGATCTCTTTGCTAGCCTTATTTCTGAGGAATCTGAGAGCAGATATTTCGGATCCCTTTGAAGACTATAGGGCCAAAGGAAATATCCTCCGATAACAAAGAGAAAAAAGCTTTCTGAGAAACTTCTTTGTGTTCTGTGAAATCTTCTCACAGAGTTACAGCCTTCCCCTCAAGAAGCCTTTCGCTAAGACAGTTCTTGTGGAATTGGCAAAGTGATTTTTGGAAGCCCATAGAGGGCTATGGTGAAAAAGGAAATATCCTCAGATGAAATCTGGAAAGAAGCTTTCTGAGGAACTGCTTAGTGTTCTGTTAATTCATCTCACAGAGTTACATGTGTATTTCGTGGATCTCTTTGCTAGCCTTATTTCTGTGGAATCTGAGAACAGATATTTCGGATCCCATTGAAGACTATAGGGCCAAAGGAAATATCCTCCGATAACAAAGAGAAAGAAGCTTTCTGAGAAACTTCTTTGTGTTTTGAGAAATCATCTCACAGAGTTACAGCTTTCCCCTCAAGAAGCCTTTCGCTAAGACAGTTCTTGTGGAATTGGCAAAGTGATTTTTGGAAGCCCATAGAGGGCTATGGTGAAAAAGGAAATATCCTCAGATGAAATCTGGAAAGAAGCTTTCTGAGGAACTGCTTAGTGTTCTGTTAATTCATCTCACAGAGTTACATGTGTATTTCGTGGATCTCTTTGCTAGCCTTATTTCTGTGGAATCTGAGAACAGATATTTCGGATCCCATTGAAGACTATAGGGCCAAAGGAAATATCCTCCGATAACAAAGAGAAAGAAGCTTTCTGAGAAACTTCTTTGTGTTTTGAGAAATCATCTCACAGAGTTACAGCTTTCCCCTCAAGAAGCCTTTCGCTAAGACAGTTCTTGTGGAATTGGCAAAGTGAAATTTGGAAGCCCATAGAGGGCTATGGTGAAAAAGGAAATATCCTCAGATGAAATCTGGAAAGAAGCTTTCTGAGAAACTGCTTAGGGTTCTCTTAATTCATCTCACAGTGTTACATCTGTATTTCGTGGATCTCTTTGCTAGCCTTATTACTGTGGAATCTGAGAACAGATATTTCGGATCCCTTTGAAGACTATAGGGCCAAAGTAAATATCCTCCGATAACAAAGAGAAAGAAGCTTTCTGAGAAACTTCTTTGTGTTCTGTGAAATCATCTCACAGAGTTACAGCTTTCCCCTCAAGAAGCCTTTCGCTAAGACAGTTCTTGTGGAATTTGCAAAGTGATATTTGGAAGCCCATAGAGGGCTATGGTGAAAAAGGAAATATCCTCAGATGAAATCTGGAAAGAAGCCTTCTCAGAAACTGCTTAGTGTTCTGTTAATTCATCTCACAGAGTTACATGTGTATTTCGTGGATCTCTTTGCTAGCCTTATTTCTTTGGAATCTGAGAACTGATATTTCAGATCCCTTTGAAGACTACACTGCCAAAGGAAATATCCTCCGATAACAAACAGAAAGAAGCTTTCTGTGAAACTTCTTTGTGTTCTGTGAAATCATCTCACAGAGTTACAGCTTTTCCCTCAAGTAGCCTTTCGCTAAGACAGTTCTTGTGGAATTGGCAAAGTGATATTTGGAAACCCATAGAGGGCTATGGTGAAAAAGGAAATATCCTCAGATGAAATCTGGAAAGAAGACTTCTCAGAAACTGCTTAGTGTTCTGTTAATTCATCTCACAGAGTTACAAGTGTATTTCGTGTATCCCTTTGCTAGCCTTATTTCTTTGGAATCTGAGAAATGATATTTCGGATCCCATTGAAGACTATAGAGCCAAAGGAAATATCCTCCGATAACAAAGAGAAAGAAGGTTTCTGACAAACTTCCTTGTGTTCTGTGAAATCATCTCACAGAGTTACTGCTTTCCCCTGAAGAAGCCTTTCGCTAAGACAGTTCTTGTGAGATTGAGAAAGTGATATTTGGAAGCCCATAAAGGGCTATGGTGAAAAAGGAGATATCCTCAGATGAAATCTGGAAAGAAGCTTTCTGAGAAACTGCTTAGTGTTCTGTTAATTTATCTCACAGAGTTATATGTGTATTTCGTGGATCTCTTTGCTGGAATTATTTCTGTGGAATCTGAGAACAGATATTTCGGATCCCATTGAAGACTATAGGGCCAAAATATATCCTCCGATAACAAAGAGAAAGAAGCTTTCTGAGAAACTTCTTTGTGTTCTGTGAAATTATCTCACAGAGTTACAGCTTCCACTCAAGAAGCGTTTCGCTAAGACAGTTCTTGTGGAACTGGCAACTTGATATTTGGAAGCCCATAGAGGGCTATGGTGAAAAAGGAGATCTCCTCAGATGAAATCTGGAAAGAAGCTTTCTGAGAAACCGCTTAGTGTTCCGTTAATTCATTTCACAGAGTTACATGTGTATTTCGTGGATCTCTTTGCTAGCATTATTTCTGTGGAATCTGAGTACAGATATTTCGGATCCCATTGTAGAATATAGGGCCAATGGAAATATCCTCCCATAACAAACAGAAAGAAGCTTCTGAGAAACTTCTTTGTATTCTGTGAAATCATCTCACAGAGTTACAGCTTTCGCCTCAAGAAGCCGTTCGCTGAGACAGTTCTTGTGGAATTGGCAAAGTGATATTTGGAAGCCCATAGTGGGCTATGGTGAAAAAGGAGCTATCCTCAGATGAAATCTGGAAAGAAGCTTTCTGAGAAACTGCTTAGTATTCTCTTAATTCATCTCACAGAGTTACATGTGTATTTCGTGGATCTCTTGGCTCGCCTTATTACTGTGGAATCTGAGAACAGATATTTCGGATCCCTTTGAAGACTATAGGGCCAAAGGAAATGTGTGTTTCGAGGATCTCTTTGCTAGCCTTATTTCTTTGGAATCTGAGAACGGATATTTCGGATCCCATTGAAGACTACAGGGCCAAAGGAAATATCCTCCGATAACAAAGAGAAAGAAGCTTTCTGAGAAACTTCTTTGTGTTCTGTGAAATCATCTCACAGAGTTACAGCTTCCACTCAAGAAGCGTTTCGCTAAGACAGTTCTTCTGGAATTGGCAAAGTGATATTTGGAAGCCCTTATAGGGCTACAGTGAAAAAGGAAATATCCTCAGATGAAATCTGGAAAGAAGCTTTCTGAGAAACTGCTTAGGGTTCTGTTAATTCATCTAACAGGGTTACATGTGTATTTCGTGGATCTCTTTGCTAGCCTTATTTCTGTGGAATCTGAGAACAGATATTTCGGATCCCATTGAAGACTAGAGGGCCAAAGGAAATATCCTCCGATAACAAAGAGAAAGAAGCTTTCTGAGAAACTTCTTTGTATTCTGTGAAATCATCTCACAGAGTTACAGCTTTCGCCTCAACCAGCCTTTCGCTAAGACAGTTCTTGTGGAATTGGCAAAGTGATATTTGGAAGCCCACAGACGGCTATGGTGAAAAAGGAAATATCCTCAGATGAAATCTGGAAAGGAGCCTTCTCAGAAACTGCTTAGTGTTCTGTTAATTCATCTCACAGAGTTACATGTGTATTTCGTGGATCTCTTTGCTAGCCTTATTTCTGTGGAATCTGAGAACTGATATTTCGGATCCCACTGAAAACTACAGGGCCAAAGAAAATATCCTCCAATAACAAAGAGAAAGAAGCTTTCTGAAAAACTTCTTTGTGTTCTGTGAAATCATCTCACAGAGTTACAGCTTTCCCCTCAAGAAGCCTTTCGCTAAGACAGTTCTTGTGGAATTGGCAAAGTGATATTTGGAAACCCATAGAGGGCTAGGGTGAAAAAGGAAATATCCTCAGATGAAATCTGGAAAGAAGCTTTCTGAGAAACTGCTTAGTGTTCTGTTAATTCATCTCACAGAGTTACATGTGTATTTCGTGGATCTCTTTGCTAGCCTATTTCTCTGGAATCTGAGAACAGATATTTCGGATCCCATTGAAGACTATAGGGCCAAAGGAAATATCCTCCGATAACAAAGAGAAAGAAGCTTTCTGAGAAACTTCTTTGTGTTCTGTGAAATCATCTCACAGAGTTACAGCTTTCCCCTTAACAAGCCCTTCGCTAAGACAGTTCTTGTGGAATTGGCAAAGTGATATTTGGAAGCCCATAGAGGGCTATGGTGAAAAAGGAAATATCCTCAGATGAAATCTGGAAAGAAGCCTTCTCAGAAACTGCTTAGTCTTCTGTGAATTCATCTCACAGAGTTACATGTGTATTTCGTGGATCTCTTTGCTAGCCTTATTTCTGTGGAATCTGAGAACAGATATTTCGGATCCCATTGAAGACTACAGGGCCAAAGGAAATATCCTCCGATGACAAAGAGAAGGAAGCTTTCTGAGAAACTTCTTTGTGTTCTGTGAAATCATCTCACGGAGTTACAGCGTTCCCCTCAAGAAGGCTTTCGCTAAGACAGTTCTTGTGGAATTGGCAAAGTGATATTTGGAAGCCCATAGAGGGCTATGGTGAAAAAGGAAATATCCTCAGATGAAATCTGGAAAGAAACTTTCTGAAAAACTGCTTACTGTTCTGTTAATTCATCTCACAGAGATACATGTGTATTTCGTGGATCTCTTAGCTAGCATTATTCCTGTGGAATCTGAGAACAGATATTTCGGATCCCTTTGAAGACTATAGGGCCAAAGGAAATATCCTCCGATAACAAAGAGAAAGAAGCTTTCTGAGAAACTTCTTTGTGTTCTGTGAAATCATCTCACGGAGTTACAGCGTTCCCCTCAAGAAGGCTTTCGCTAAGACAGTTCTTGTGGAATTGGCAAAGTGACATTTGGAGCCCGTAGAGGGCTGTCGTGAAAAAGGAGATATCCTCACATGAAATCTGGAAAGAAGCTTTCTCAGAAACTGCTGAGTGTTCTGTTAATTCATCTCACAGAGTTACATGTGTATTTCGTGGACCTCTTTGCTAGCCTTATTTCTGTGGAATCTGAGAACAGATATTTCGGAACCCATTGAAGACTATAGAGCCAAAGGAAATATCCTCCGATAACAAAGAGAAAGAAGCTCTCTGAGAAACTTCTTTGTGTTCTGTGAAATCATCTCACAGAGTTACAGCTTCCCACCAAGAAGCCTTCCGCTAAGACAGTTCTTGTGGAATTGGCAAAGTGATATTTGGAAGCCCATAGAGGGCTACGGTGAAAAAGGAAATATCCTTAGATGAAATATGGAAAGAAGCTTTCTGAGAAACTGCTTAGTGTTCTGTTAATTCATCTCACAGAGTTAGATGTGGATTTCGTGGATCTCTTTGCTAGCCTTATTTCTGTGGAATCTGAGAACAGATATTTCGGATCCCTTTGAAGACTATAGGGCCAAAGGAAATATCCTCCGTTAACAAAGAGAAAGAAGCTTTCTGAGAAACTTCTTTGTGTTCTGTGAAATCATCTCACAGAGTTACAGCTTTCCCCTCAAGAAGCCTTTCGCTAAGACAATTCCAGTGGAATTGGCAAAGTGTTATTTGGAAGCCAACAGAGGGCTATGGTGAAAAAGGAAATATCCTCAGATGAAATCTGGAAAGAAGCCTTCTCAGAAACTGCTTAGTGTTCTGTTAATTCATCTCACAGAGTTACATGTGTATTTCGTGGATCTCTTTGCTAGCCTTATTTCTGTGGAATCTGAGAACAGATATTTCGGATACATTGAAGACTGTAGGGCCAAAGGAAGTATCCTCCGATAACAAAGAGAAAGAAGCTTTCTGAGAAACTTCTTTGTGTTCTGTGAAATCATCCCAGAGAGTTACAGCTTTCCGCTCAAGAAGCCTTCCGCTAAGACAGTTCTTGTGGAATTGGCAAAGTGATATTTGGATGCCCATAGAGGGCTATGGTGAAAAAGGAAATATCCTCAGATGATATCTGGAGAGAAGCTTTCTGAGAAACTGCTTAGTGTTCTGTTTATTCATCTCACAGAGTTATATGTGTATTTCGTGGATCTCTTTGCTAGCTTTATTTCTGTGGAATCTGAGAACAGATATTTCGGATCCCTTTGAAGACTATAGGGCCAAAGGTAATATCCTCCGATATCAAAGAGAAAGAAGCTTTCTGAGAAACATCTTTGTGTTCTGTGAAACCATCTCACAGAGTTACAGCTTTCCCCTCAAGAAGCCTTTCGCTTAGACAGTTCTAGTGGAATTGGCAAAGTGATATTTGGAAGCCCACAGAGGGCTATGGTGCAAAAGGAAATATCCTCAGATGAAATCTGGAAAGAAGCTTTCTGAGAAACTGCTTAGTGTTCTGTTAATTCATCTCACGGAGTTACATGTGTATTTCGTGGATCTCTTTGCTAGCCTTATTTCTCTGGAATCTGAGAACAGATATTTCGGATCCCATTGAAGACTGAAGGGCTAAAGGAAATATCCTCCGATAACAAAGAGAAAGAAACTTTCTGAGAAACTTCTTTGTGTTCTGTGAAATCATCTCACAGAGTTACAGCTTTCCCCTCAACAAGCCCTTCGCTAAGACAGTTCTTGTGGAATTTTCAAAGTGATATTTGGAAGCCCATAGAGGGCTATGGTGAAAAAGTAGATATCCTCAGATGAAATCTGGAAAGAAGCCTTCTCAGAAACTACTTAGTGTTCTGTTAATTCATCTCAAAGAGTTACATGTGTATTTCGTGGATTTCTTTGCTAGCCTTATTTCTTTGGAATCTGAAAACTGATATTTCGGATCCCATTGAAGACTACAGGGCCAAAGGAAATATCCTCCGATGACAAAGAGAAAGAAGCTTTCTGAGAAACTTCTTTGTGTTCTGTGAAATCATCTCACAGAGTTACAGCTTGCCCCTCAAGAAGCCTTTCGCTAAGACAGTTCTTGTGGAATTGGCAAAGTGATATTTGGAAACCCTTAGAGGGCTATGGTGAGAAATGAAATATCCTCAGATGAAATCTGGAAAGAAGCCTTCTCAGAAACTGCTTAGTGTTCTGTTAATTTATCTCACAGAGTTACATGTGTATTTCGTGGATCTCTATGCTAGCTTTATTTCTGTGGAATCTGAGAACAGATATTTCGGTTCCCTTTGAAGACTATAGGGCCAAAGGAAATATCCTCCGATAACAAAGAGTAAGAAACTTTCTGAGAAACTTCTTTGTATTCTGTGAAATCATCTCACAGAGTTGCAGCTTTCCCCTCAAGAAGCCTTTCGCGAAGACAGTTCTTGTGGAATTGGCAAAGTGATATTTGGAAGCCCATAGAGGGCTATGGTGAAAAAGGAAATATCCTCAGATGAAATCTGGAAAGAAACTTTCTGAGATACTGCTTAGTGTTCTTTTAATTCAATTCACAGAGTTACATCTGTGTTTCGTGGATCTCTTTGCTGGAATTATTTCTGTGGAATATGAGAACAGATATTTCAGATCCCTTGAATACTATAGGGCCAAAGGAAATATCCTCCGATAACAAAGAGAAAGAAGCTTTCTGAGAAACTTCTTTGTGTTCTGTGAAATCATCTCACAGAGATACAGCTTTTCCCTCAAGCAGCCTTTCGCTCAGACAGTTCTTGTGGAATTGGCAAAGTGATATTTGGAAGCCCATAGAGGGCTATGGTGAAAAAGGAAATATCCTTAGATGAAATCAGAAAAGAAGCATTCTGAGAAACTGCTTAGTGTTCTGTTAATTCATCTCACAGAGATACATGTGTATTTCGTGGATCTCTTTGCTAGCATTATTCCTGTGGAATCTGAGAACATATATTTCGGATCCCTTTGAAGACTATAGGGCCAAAGGAAATATCCTCCGATAACAAAGAGAAAGAAGCTTTCTGAGAAACTTCTTTGTGTTCTGTGAAATCATCTCACGGAGTTACAGCGTTCCCCTCAAGAAGGCTTTCGCTAAGACAGTTCTTTTGGAATTGGCAAAGTGACATTTGGAGCCCGTAGAGGGCTGTCGTGAAAAAGGAGATATCCTCACATGAAATCTGGAAAGAAGCTTTCTCAGAAACTGCTGAGTGTTCTGTTAATTCATCTCACAGAGTTACATGTGTATTTCGTGGATCTCTTGGCTAGCCTTATTTCTGTGGAATCTGAGAACAGATATTTCGGATCCCTTTGAATACTATAGGGCCAAAGGAAATATCCTCAGATAACAAAGAGTAAGAAGCTTTCTGAGAAACTTCTTTGTGTTCTGTGAAATCATCTCACAGAGTTACAGCTTTCCCCTCAAGAAGCCCTTCGCTAAGACAGTTCTTGTGGAATTGGCAAAGTGATATTTGGAAGCCCATTGTGGGCTATGGTGAAAAAGGAGATATCCTCAGATGAAATCTGGAAAGAAGCTTTCTGAGAAACGGCTGAGTGTTCTGTTAATTCATCTCACAGGGTTACATCTGTATTTCGTGGATCTCTTTGTTAGCCTTATTACTGTGGAATCTGAGAACAGATATTTCGGATGCCTTTGAAGACTCTAGGGCCAAAGGAATTATCCTCCGATAACAAAGAGAAAGAAGTTTTCTGAGAAACTTCTTTGAGTTCTGTGAAATCATCTCAAAGAGTTACAGCTTTCCCCTCAAGAAGCCTTTCGCTAAGACAGTTCTTGTGGAATTGGCAAAGTGATATTTGGAAACCCATAGAGGGCTAGGGTGAAAAAGAAAATATCCTCAGATGAAATCTGAACAGAAGCCTTCTCAGAAACTGCTTAGTGTTCTGTTAATTCATCCCACAGAGTTACATGTGTATTTCGTGGATCTCTTGGCTAGCCTTATTTCTGTGGAATCTGAGAGCAGATATTTCGGATCCCATTGAAGACTACAGGGCCAAAGGAAATATCCTCCGATAACAAAGAGAAAGAAGTTTTCTGAGAAACTTCTTTGTGTTCTGTGAAATCATCTCACAGAGTTACAGCTTTCCCCTCAAGAAGCCTTTCGCTAAGACAGTTCTGGTGGAATTGGCAAAGTGATATTTGGAAACCCTTAGATGGCTATGGTGAAAAAGGAAATATCGTCAGATGAAATCTGGAAAGAAGCCTTCTCAGAACCTGCTTAGTGTTCTGTTACTTCATCTCACAGAGTTACATGTGTATTTCGTGTATCTCTTTGCTAGCCTGATTTCTGTGGAATCTGAGAACAGATATTTCGGATCACTTTGAAGACTATAGGGCCAAAGGAAATATCCTCCGATAACAAAGAGAAAGAAGCTTTCTGAGAAATTTCTTTGTGTTCTGTGAAATCATCTCACAGAGTTACAGCTTTCCCCTCAAGAAGCCTTTCGCGAAGACAGTTCTTGTGGAATTGGCAAAGTGAAATTTGGAAGCCCATAGAGGGCTATGGTGAAAAAGGAAATATCCTCAGATGAAATCTGGAAAGAAGCTTTCTGAGAAACTGCTTAGTGTTCTGTTAATTCATCTCACAGAGTTACATGTGTATTTCGTGGATCTCATTGCTAGCCTTATTTCTGTGGAGTCTGAGAACCGATATGTCGGATCCCTTTGAAGAGTATAGGGCCAAAGGAAATATCCTCCGATAACAAAGAGAAAGAAGCTTTCTGAGAAACTTCTTTATGTTCTTTGAAATCATCTCACAGAGTTACAGCTTTCCCCTCAAGAAGCCATTCGCTAAGACAGTTCTTGTGGAATTGGCAAAGTGATATTTGGAAACCCTTAGAGGTCTATCGTGAAAAAGGAGATAACCTCAGATGAAATCTGGAAAGAAGCTTTCTGAGAAACTGCTTAGTTTTCTGTTACTTTATCTTATAGAGTTACATGTGTATTTCGTGGATCTCTTTGCTAGCATTATTTCTGTGGAATCTGAGAACAGAAATTTCGGATCCCTTTGAAGACTATAGGTCTAAAGGAAATATCCTCTGACAACAAAGAGAAAGAAACTTTCTGAGAAACTTCTTTGTGTTCTGTGAAATCATCTCACAGAGTTACAGCTTTCCCCTCAAGAAGACTTTCGCTAAGACAGTTCTTGTGGAATTGGCAAAGTGATATTTGGAAGCCCATAGATGGCTATGGTGAAAAAGGAAATATCCTCAGATGAAATCTGGAAAGAAGCCTTCTCAGAAACTGCTTAGTGTTCTGTTAATTCATCTCACAGAGTTACATGTGTATTTCGTGGATCTCTTTGCTAGCCTTATTTCTGTGGAATCTGAGAACAGATATTTCGGATCCCTTTGAAGACTATAGGGACAAAGGAAATATCCTCCGAAAACAAAGAGAAAGAAGCTTTCTGGGAAACTTCTTTGTGTTCTGTGAAATCATCTCACAGAGTTGCAGCTTTCCCCTCAAGAAGCCTTTCGCGAAGACAGTTCTTGTGGAATTGGCAAAGTGATATTTGGAAGCCCATATAGGGCTACGGTGAAAAAGGAAATATCCTCAGATGAAATATGGAAAGAAGCTTTCTGAGAAACTGCTTAGTGTTCTGTTAATTCATCTCACAGAGTTAGATGTGTATTTCGTGGATCTCTTTGCTAGCCTTATTTCTGTGGAATCTGAGAACAGATATTTCGGATCCCTTTTAAGACTATAGGGCCAAAGGAAATATCCTCCGTTAACAAAGAGAAAGAAGCTTTCTGAGAAACTTCTTTGTGTTCTGTGAAATCATCTCACAGAGTTACAGCTTTCCCCTCAAGAAGCCTTTCGCTAAGACAATTCTAGTGGAACTGGCAAAGTGTTATTTGGAAGCCAACAGAGGGCTATGGTGAAAAAGGAAATATCCTCAGATGAAATCTGGAAAGAAGCTTTCTGAGAAACTGCTTAGTGTTCTGTTAATTCATCTCACAGAGTTACATGTGTATTTCGTGGATCTCTTAGCTAGCCTTATTTCTGTGGAATCTGAGAACAGATATTTCGGATACATTGAAGACTGTAGGGCCAAAGGAAGTATCCTCCAATAACAAAGAGAAAGAAACTTTCTGAGAAACTTCTTTGTGTTCTGTGAAATCATCTCACAGAGTTACAGCTTTCCGCTCAAGAAGCCTTCCGCTAAGACAGTTCTTGTGGAATTGGCAAAGTGATATTTGGATGCCCATAGAGGGCTATGGTGAAAAAGGAAATACCCTCAGATGATATCTGGAGAGAAGCTTTCTGAGAAACTGCTTAGTGTTCTGTTTATTCATCTCACAGAGTTATATGTGTATTTCGTGGATCTCTTTGCTAGCTTTATTTCTGTGGAATCTGAGAACAGATATTTCGGATCCCTTTGAAGACTATAGGGCCAAAGGAAATATCCTCCGATATCAAAGAGAAAGAAGCTTTCTGAGAAACATCTTTGTGTTCTGTGAAACCATCTCACAGAGTTACAGCTTTCCCCTCAAGAAGCCTTTCGCTTAGACAGTTCTAGTGGAATTGGCAAAGTGATATTTGGAAGCCCACAGAGGGCTATGGTGCAAAAGGAAATATCCTCAGATGAAATCCGGAAAAAAGCTTTCTGAGAAACTGCTTAGTGTTCTGTTAAGTCATCTCACAGAGTTACATGTGTATTTCGTGGATCTCTTTGCTAGCCGTATTTCTCTGGAATCTGAGAACAGATATTTCGGATCCCATTGAAGACTGTAGGGCCAAAGGAAATATCCTCCGATAACAAAGAGAAAGAAGCTTTCTGAGAAACTTCTTTGTGTTCTGTGAAATCATCTCACAGAGTTACAGCTTTCCCCTCAACAAGCCCTTCGCTAAGACAGTTCTTGTGGAATTGGCAAAGTGATATTTGGAAGCCCATAGAGGGCTATGTTGAAAAAGGAAATATCCTCAGATGAAATCTGGAAAGAAGCCTTCTCAGAAACTGCTTAGTGTTCTGTTAATTCATCACACAGAGTTACATGTGTGTTTCGTGGATCTCTTTGCTAGCCTTATTTCTTTGGAATCTGAGAACTGATATTTCGGATCCCATTGAAGACTACAGGGCCAAAGGAAATATCCTCCGATGACAAAGAGAAAGAAGCTTTCTGAGAAACTTCTTTGTGTTCTGTCAAATCATCTCACAGAGTTACAGCTTTCCCCTCAAGAAGCCTTTCGCTAAGACAGTTCTTGTGGAATTGGCAAAGTGATATTTGGAAACCCTTAGAGGGCTATGGTGAAAAATGAAATATCCTCAGATGAAATCTGGAAAGAAGCCTTCTCAGAAACTGCTTAGTGTTCTGTTAATTTATCTCACAGAGTTACATGTGTATTTCGCGGATCTCTATGCTAGCTTTATTTCTGTGGAATCTGAGAACAGATATTTCGGTTCCCATTGAAGACTATAGGGCCAAAGGAAATATCCTCCGATAACAAAGAGAAAGAAACTTTCTGAGAAACTTCTTTGTATTCTGTGAAATCATCTCACAGAGTTGCAGCTTTTCCCTCAAGAAGCCTTTCGCGAAGACAGTTCTTGTGGAATTGGCAAAGTGATATTTGGAAGCCCATAGAGGGCTATGGTGAAAAAGGAAATATCCTCAGATGAAATCTGGAAAGAAACTTTCTGAGAAACTGCTTAGTGTTCTTTTAATTCAATTCACAGAGTTACATGTGTGTTTCGTGGATCTCTTTGCTAGAATTATTTCTGTGGAATATGAGAACAGATATTTCGGATCCCTTTGAATACTATAGGGCCAAAGGAAATATCCTCCGATAACAAAGAGAAAGAAGCTTTCTGAGAAACTTCTTTGTGTTCTGTGAAATCATCTCACAGAGATACAGCTTTTCCCTCAAGCAGCCTTTCGCTCAGACAGTTCTTGTGGAATTGGCATAGTGATATTTGGAAGCCCATAGAGGTCTACGGTGAAAAAGGAAATATCCTCAGATGAAATCAGAAAAGAAGCATTCTGAGAAACTGCTTAGTGTTCTGTTAATTCATCTCACAGAGATACATGTGTATTTCGTGGATCTCTTTGCTAGCATTATTCCTGTGGAATCTGAGAACAGATATTTCGGATCCCTTTGAAGACTATAGGGCCAAAGGAAATATCCTCCGATAACAAAGAGAAAGAAGCTTTCTGAGAAACTTCTTTGTGTTCTGTGAAATCATCTCACGGAGTTACAGCGTTCCCCTCAAGAAGGCTTTCGCTAAGACAGTTCTTTTGGAATTGGCAAAGTGACATTTGGAGCCCGTAGAGGGCTGTCGTGAAAAAGGAGATATCCTCACATGAAATCTGGAAAGAAGCTTTCTCAGAAACTGCTGAGTGTTCTGTTAATTCATCTCACAGAGTTACATGTGTATTTCGTGGATCTCTTGGCTAGCCTTATTTCTGTGGAATCTGAGAACAGATATTTCGGATCCCATTGAAGACTATAGGGCCAAAGGAAATATCCTCCGATAACAAAGTGAAAGAAGCTTTCTGAGAAACTTCTTTGTGTTCTGTGAAATCATCTCACAGAGTTACAGCTTTCCCCTCAAGAAGCCTTTCGCTAAGACAGTTCTTGTGGAATTGGCAAAGTGATATTTGGAAACCCTTAGATGGCTATGTTGAAAAAGGAAATATCGTCAGATGAAATCTGGAAAGAAGCCTTCTCAGAAACTGCTTAGTGTTCTGTTACTTCATCTCACAGAGTTACATGTGTATTTCGTGTATCTCTTTGCTAGCCTGATTTCTGTGGAATCTGAGAACAGATATTTCGGATCACTTTGAAGACTATAGGGCCGAAGGAAATGTCCTCCAATAACAAAGAGAAAGAAGCTTTCTGAGAAACTTCTTTGTGTTCTGTGAAATCATCTCACAGAGTTACAGATTTCCCCTCAAGAAGCCTTTCGCTAAGACAGTTCTTGTGGAATTGGAAAAGTGATATTTGGAAGCCCATAGAGGTCAATGCTGAAAACGGAGATATCCTCAGATGAAATCTGGAAAGAAGATTTCTGAGAAACTGCTTAGTGTTCTGTTAATTCATCTCACAGAGTTACTTGTGTATGTCGTGGATCTCTTTGCTAGCCTTATTTCTGTGGAATCTGAGAACAGATATTTCGGATCCCTTTGAAGACTATAGGGCCAAAGGAAGTATCCTACGATAACAAAGAGAAAGAAGCTTTCTGAGAAACTTCTTTGTGTTCTATGAAATCATCTCACAGAGTTAGAGCTTACCCCTGAAGAAGCCTTTGCTAAGACAGTTCTTGTGGAATTGGCAAAGTGATATTTTGAAGCCCATAGAGGGCTATAGTGAAAAAGGAGGTATCCTCAGATGAAATCTGGAAAGAAGCTTTCTGAGAAACTGCTTAGTGTTCTGTTAATTCATCTCACAGAGTTACATGTGTATTTCGTGGATCTCTTTGCTAGCCTTATTTCTGTGAAATCTGAGAACAGATATTTCGGATCCCTTTGAAGACTATAAGGCCAAAGGAAATATCCTCCGATAACAAAGAGAAAGAAGCTTTCTGAGAAACTTCTTTGTGTTCCTTGAAATCATCTCACAGAGTTACAGCTTTCCCCTCAAGAAGCCTTTCGCTAAGACAGTTCTTGTGGAATTGGCAAAGTGATATGTGGAAGCCCATAGAGGGCTATGGTGAAAAAGGAAATATCCTCAGATGAAATCTGGAACGAAGCCTTCTCAGAAACTGTTTAGTGTTCTGTTAATTCATCTCACAGAGTAAAATGTGTATTTCGTGGATCTCTTTGCTAGCCTTATTTCTGTGGAATCTGAGAACAGATATTTCTGATACATTGAAGACTGTAGGGCCAAAGGAAGTATCCTCCGATAACAAAGAGAAAGAAGCTTTCTGAGAAACTTCTTTGTGTTCTTTGAAATCATCTCACAGAGTTACAGCTTTCCCCTCAAGAAGCCTTTCGCTAAGACAGTTCTTGTGGAATTGGCAAAGTGATATTTGGAAACCCTTAGAGGTCTATGGTGAAAAAGGAGATAACCTCAGATGAAATCTGGAAAGAAGCTTTCTGAGAAACTGCTTTGTGCTCTGTTAATTCATCTCACAGAGTTACATGTGTATTTCGTGGATCTCTTTGCTAGCCTTATTTCTTGGGAATCTGAGAACAGATATTTCGGATCCCTTTGAAGACTATAGGGCCAATGGAAATATCCTCTGATAACAAAGAGAAAGAAGCTTTCTGAGAAACTTCTTTGTGTTCTGCGAAATCATCTCACATAGTTGCAGCTTTCCCCTCCAGAAGCCTTTCGCGAAGACAGTTCTTGTGGAATTGGCAAAGTGATATTTGGAAGCCCATAGAGGGCTAAGGTGAAAAAGGAAATATCCTCAGATGAAATATGGAAAGAAGCTTTCTGAGAAACTGCTTAGTGTTCTGTTAATTCATCTCACAGAGTTACATGTGTATTTCGTGGATCTCTTAGCTAGCCTTATTTCTGTGGAATCTGAGAACAGATATTTCGGATCCCTTTGAAGACTATAGGGCCAAAGGAAATATCCTCCGATAACAAAGAGAAAGATGCTTTCTGAGAAACTTCTTTGTGTTCTGTGAAATCATCTCACAGAGTTACAGCTTTCCCCTCAAGAAGCCTTTCGCGAAGACAGTTCTTGTGGAATTGGCAAAGTGATATTTGGAAGCCCATAGAGGGCTATGGTGAAAAAGGAAATATCCTCAGATGAAATCTGGAACGAAGCCTTCTCAGAAACTGCTTAGTGTTCTGTTAATTCATCTCACAGAGTAAAATGTGTATTTCGTGGATCTCTTTGCTAGCCTTATTTCTGTGGAATCTGAGAACAGATATTTCGGATCCCATTGAAGACTAGAGGGCCAAAGGAAATATCTTCCGATAACAAAGAGAAAGAAGCTTTCTGAGAAACTTCTTTGTGTTCTGTGAAATCATCTCACAGAGTTACAGCTTTCCCCTCAAAAAGCCTTTCGCTAAGACAGTTCTTGTGGAATTGGCAAAGTGATATTTGGAAACCCTTAGAGGTCTATCGTGAAAAAGGAGATAACCCCAGATGAAATCTGGAAAGAAGCTTTCTGAGAAACTGCTTAGTGTTCTGTTACTTTATCTTATAGAGTTACATGTGTATTTCGTGGATCTCTTTGCTAGCATTATTTCTGTGGAATCTGAGAACAGAAATTTCGGATCCCTTTGAAGACTATAGGTCTAAAGGAAATATCCTCTGACAACAAAGAGAAAGAAACTTTCTGAGAAACTTCTTTGTGTTCTGTGAAATCATCTCACAGAGTTACAGCTTTCCCCTCAAGAAGCCTTTCGCTAAGACAGTTCTTGTGGAATTGGCAAAGTGATATTTGGAAGCCCATAGATGGCTATGGTGAAAAAGGAAATATCCTCAGATGAAATCTGGAGAGAAGCCTTCTCAGAAACTGCTTAGTGTTCTGTTAATTCATCTCACAGAGTTACATGTGTATTTCGTGGATCTCTTTGCTAGCCTTATTTCTGTGGAATCTGAGAACAGATATTTCGGATCCCTTTGAAGACTATAGGGACAAAGGAAATATCCTCCGAAAATAAAGAGAAAGAAGCTTTCTGAGAAACTTCTTTGTGTTCTGTGAAATCATCTCACAGAGTTGCAGCTTTCCCTTCAAGAAGCCTTTCGCGAAGACAGTTCTTGTGGAATTGGCAAAGTGATATTTGGAAGCCCATATAGGGCTACGGTGAAAAAGGAAATATCCTCAGATGAAATATGGAAAGAAGCTTTCTGAGAAACTGCTTAGTGTTCTGTTAATTCATCTCACAGAGTTAGATGTGTATTTCGTGGATCTCTTTGCTAGCCTTATTTCTGTGGAATCTGAGAACAGATATTTCTGATCCCTTTAAAGACTATAGGGCCAAAGGAAATATCCTCCGTTAACAAAGAGAAAGAAGCATTCTGAGAAACTTCTTTGTGTTCTGTGAAATCATCTCACAGAGTTACAGCTTTCCCCTCAAGAAGCCTTTCGCTAAGACAATTCTAGTGGAACTGGCAAAGTGTTATTTGGAAGCCAACAGAGGGCTATGGTGAAAAAGGAAATATCCTCAGATGAAATCTGGAAAGAAGCTTTCTGAGAAACTGCTTAGTGTTCTGTTAATTCATCTCACAGAGTTACATGTGTATTTCGTGGATCTCTTTGCTAGCCTTATTTCTGTGGAATCTGAGAACAGATATTTCGGATCCCTTTGAATACTATAGGGCCAAAGGAAATATCCTCCGATAACAAAGAGAAAGAAGCTTTCTGAGAAACTTCTTTGTGTTCTGTGAAATCATCTCACAGAGATACAGCTTTTCCCTCAAGCAGCCTTTCGCTCACACAGTTCTTGTGGAATTGGCATAGTGATATTTGGAAGCCCATAGAGGGCTATGGTGAAAAAGGAAATATCCTCAGATGAAATCAGAAAAGAAGCATTCTGAGAAACTGCTTAGTGTTCTGTTAATTCATCTCACAGAGATACATGTGTATTTCGTGGATCTCTTTGCTAGCATTATTCCTGTGGAATCTGAGAACAGATATTTCGGATCCCTTTGAAGACTATAGGGCCAAAGGAAATATCCTCCGATAACAAAGAGAAAGAAGCTTTCTGAGAAACTTCTTTGTGTTCTGTGAAATCATCTCACGGAGTTACAGCGTTCCCCTCAAGAAGGCTTTCGCTAAGACAGTTCTTTTGGAATTGGCAAAGTGACATTTGGAGCCCGTAGAGGGCTGTCGTGAAAAAGGAGATATCCTCACATGAAATCTGGAAAGAAGCTTTCTCAGAAACTGCTGAGTGTTCTGTTAATTCATCTCACAGAGTTACATGTATATTTCGTGGATCTCTTTGCTAGCCTTATTTCTTTGGAATCTGAGAACTGATATTTCGGATCCCATTGAAGACTACAGGGCCAAAGGAAATATCCTCCGATGACAAAGAGAAAGAAGCTTTCTGAGAAACTTCTTTGTGTTCTGTGAAATCATCTCACAGAGTTACAGCTTTCCCCTCAAGAAGCCTTTCGCTAAGACAGTTCTTGTGGAATTGGCAAAGTGATATTTGGAAACCCTTAGAGGGCTATGGTGAAAAATGAAATATCCTCAGATGAAATCTGGAAAGAAGCCTTCTCAGAAACTGCTTAGTGTTCTGTTAATTTATCTCACAGAGTTACATGTGTATTTCGTGGATCTCTTTGCTAGCTTTATTTCTGTGGAATCTGAGAACAGATATTTCGGTTCCCATTGAAGACTATAGGGCCAAAGGAAATATCCTCCGATAACAAAGAGAAAGAAACTTTCTGAGAAACTTCTTTGTATTCTGTGAAATCATCTCAAAGAGTTGCAGCTTTCCCCTCAAGAAGCCTTTCGCGAAGACAGTTCTTGTGGAATTGGCAAAGTGATATTTGGAAGCCCATAGAGGGCTATGGTGAAAAAGGAAATATCCTCAGATGAAAACTGGAAAGAAACTTTCTGAGAAACTGCTTAGTGTTCTTTTAATTCAATTCACAGAGTTACATGTGTGTTTCGTGGATCTCTTTGCTAGAATTATTTCTGTGGAATCTGAGAACAGATATTTCGGATCCCTTTGAATACTATAGGGCCAAAGGAAATATCCTCCGATAACAAAGAGAAAGAAGCTTTCTGAGAAACTTCTTTGTGTTTTGTGAAATCATCTCACAGAGTTACAGCTTTCCCCTCAAGCAGCCTTTCGCTAAGACAGTTCTAGTGGAATTGGCAAAGTGATATTTGGAAGCCGACAGAGGGCTATGGTGCAAAAGGAAATATCCTCAGATGAAATCTGGAAAGAAGCTTTCTGAGAAACTGCTTAGTGTTCTGTTAATTCATCTCACAGAGTTCCATGTGTATTTCGTGGATCTCTTTGCTAGCCTTATTTCTGTGGAATCTGAGAACAGATATTTCGGATCCCTTTGAAGACTATAGGGCCAAAGGAAATATCCTCCGATAACGAAGAGAAAGAAGCTTTTTGAGAAACTTCTTCGTGTTCTGTGAAATCATCTCACAGAGTTACAGCTTTCCCCTCAAGAAGCCTTTTCCTAAGACAGTTCTTGTGGAATTGGCAAAGTGATATTTGGAAGCCCATAGAGGGCTATGGTGAAAAAGGAAATATCCTCAGATGAAATCTGGAAAGAAGCCTTCTCAGAAACTGCTTAGTGTTCTGTTAATTCATCTCACAGAGTTACATGTGTATTTCGTGGATCTCTTTGCTAGCCTTATTTCTGTGGAATCTGAGAACAGATATTTCGGATCCCATTGAAGACTACAGGGACAAAGGAAATATCCTCCGAAAACAAAGAGAAAGTAGCTTTCTGAGAAACTTCCTTGTGTTCTGTGAAATCATCTCACAGAGCTGCAGCTTTCCCCTCAAGAAGCCTTTCGCGAAGACAGTTCTTGTGGAATTGGCAAAGTGTTATTTGGAAGCCCATAGAGGGCCATGGTGAAAAAGGAAATATCCTCAAATGAAATCTGGAAAGAAGCTTTCTGAGAAACTGCTTAGTGTTCTGTTAATTCATCTCACAGAGTTACATGTGTATTTCGTGGATCTCTTTGCTAGCTTTATTTCTGTGGAATCTGAGAACAGATATTTCGGATCCCTTTGAAGACTATAGGGCCAAAGGAAATATCCTCAGATAACAAAGAGAAAGAAGCTTTCTGAGAAACTTCTTTGTGTTCTGTGAAACCATCTCACAGAGTTACAGCTTTCCCCTCAAGAAGCCTTTCGCTTAGACAGTTCTAGTGGAATTTGCAAAGTGTTATTTGGAAGACAACAGAGCGCTATGGTGCAAAAGGAAATATCCTCAGATGAAATCTGGAAAGAAGCTTTCTGAGAAACTGCTTAGTGTTCTGTTAATTCATCTCACAGAGTTACATGTGTATTTCGTGTATCTCTTTGCTAGCCTTATTTCTGTGGAATCTGAGAACAGAAATTTCGGATACATTGAAGACTGTAGGGCCGAAGGAAGTATCCTCCGATAACAAAGAGAAAGAAGCTTTCTGAGAAACTTCTTTGTGTTCTCTGAAATCATCTCACAGGGTTACAGCTTTCCCCTCAAGAAGCCTTCCGCTAAGACAGTTCTTGTGGAATTGGCAAAGTGATACTTGGATGCCCATAGAGGGCTATGTTGAAAAAGGAAATATCCTCAGATGAAATCTGGAGAGAAGCTTTCTGAGAAACTGCTTAGTGTTCTGTTAATTCATCTCACAGAGTTATATGTGTATTTCGTGGATCTCTTTGCTAGCTTTATTTCTGTGGAATCTGAGAACAGATATTTCGGATCCCTTTGAAGACTATAGGGCCAAAGGAAATATCCTCAGATAACAAAGAGAAAGAAGCTTTCTGAGAAACTTCTTTGTGTTCTGTGAAACCATCTCACAGAGTTACAGCTTTCCCCTCAAGAAGCCTTTCGCTAAGACAGTTCTTGTGGAATTGGCAAAGTGATATTTGGAAGCCCTTAGAGGGCTATGGTGAAAAAGGAGATATCCTCAGATGAAATCTGGAAAGAATCTTTCTGAGAAACTGCTTAGTGTTCTGTTAATTCATCTCACAGAATTACATGTGTATTTCGTGGATCTCTTTGCTATCCTTATTTCTGTGGAATCTGAGAACTGATATTTCGGATCCCTTTGAAGACTATAGGGCCAAAGGAAATATCCTCTGATAACAAAGAGAAAGAAGCTTTCTGAGAAACTTCTTTGTGTTCTGTGAAATCATCTCACAGAGTTACAGCTTTCCCCTCAAGACGCCTTTCGCTAAGACAGTTCTTGTGGAATTGGCGAAGTGATATTTGGAAGCCCATAGATGGCTATGGTGAAAAAGGAAATCTCCTCAGATGAAATCTGGAAAGAAGCCTTCTCAGAAACTGCTTAGTGTTCTGTTAATTCATCTCACAGAGTTACATGTGTATTTCGTGGATCTCTTTGCTAGCCTTATTTCTGTGGAATCTGAGAACAGATATTTCGGATCCCATTGAAGACTATAGGGACAAAGGAAATATCCTCCGAAAACAAAGAGAAAGAAGCTTTCTGAGAAACTTCTTTGTGTTCTGTGAAATCATCTCACAGAGTTACAGTTTTCCCCTCAAGAAGCCTTTCGCGAAGACAGTTCTTGTGGAATTGGCAAAGTGATATTTGGAAGCCCATAGAGGGCTATGGTGAAGAAGTAGATATCCTCAGAGGATATCTGGAAAGAAGCTTTCTGAGAAACTGCTTAGTGTTCTGTTAATTCATCTCACAGGGTTACATGTGTATTTCGTGGATCTCTTTGCTAGCTTTATTACTGTGGAATCTGAGAACAGATATTTCGTATCCCTTTGAAGACTATAGGGCCAACGGAAATATTCTCCGATAACAAAGAGAAAGAAGCTTTCTGAGAAACTTCTTTGTGTTCTGTGAAATCATCTCACAGAGTTACAGCTTTCCCCTCAAGAAGGCTTTCGCTAAGACGGTTCTTGTGAAACTGGCAAAGTGATAAATTTGAAGCCCATAGAGGGCTAGGTTGAAAAAGGAAGTATCCTCAGTGAAATCTGGAAAGAAGCTTTCTGAGAAACTGCTTAGTGTTCTGTTAATTCGTTTCACAGAGTTACATGTGTATTTCTTGGATCTCTTTGCTAGCCTTATTTCTGTGGAATCTGAGAACAGATATTTCGGATCCCATTGAAGACTAGAGGGCCAAAGGAAATTACCTCCGATAACAAAGAGAAAGAACCTTTCTGAGAAACTTCTTTGTGTTCTGTGAAATCATCTCACAGAGTTATAGCTTCCCCTCAAGAAGCCTTTCGCTAAGACAGTTCTTGTGAAATTGGCAAAGTGATATTTGGAAGCCCATAGAGGGCTATGGTGAAAAAGGAGCTATCCTCAGATGAAATCTGGAAAGAAGCTTTCTGAGAAACTGCTTTGTGCTCTGTTAATTCATCTCTCAGAGTTACATGTTTATTTCGTGGATCTCTTTGCTAGACTTATTTCTTTGGAATCTGAGAACAGATATTTCGGATCCCTTTGAAGACTCTAGGGCCAATGGAAATATCCTCTGATAACAAAGAGAAAGAAACTTTCTGAAAAACTTCTTTGTGTTTTGCGAAATCATCTCACACAGTTGCAGCTTTCCCCTCCAGAAGCCTTTCGCGAAGACAGTTCTTGTGGAATTGGCAAAGTGATATTTGGAAGCCCATAGAGGTCTATGGTGAAAAAGGAAATATCCTCAGATGAAATCTGGAAAGAAGCTTTCTGAGAAACTGCTTAGTGTTCTGTTAATTCATCTCACAGAGTTACATGTGTATTTCGTGGACCTCTTTGCTAGCCTTATTTCTGTGGAATCTGAGAACAGATATTTCGGATCCCATTGAAGACTATAGAGCCAAAGGAAATATCCTCCGATAACAAAGAGAAAGAAGCTTTCTGAGAAACTTCTTTGTGTTCTGTGAAATCATCAGACAGAGTTACAGCTTCCCACCAAGAAGCCTTTCGTTAAGACAGTTCTTGTGGAATTGACAAAGTGATTTGGATGCTCATAGAGGGCTATGGTGAAAAAGGAAATATCCTCAGATGAAATCTGGAAAGAAGCTTTCTGAGAAACTGCTTAGTGTTCTGTTAATTCATCTCACAGAGTTACATGTGTATTTCGTGGATCTCATTGCTAGCCTTATTTCTGTGGAATATGAGAACAGATATTTCGGATCCCTTTGAAGAGTATAGGGCCAAAGGAAATATCCTCCGATAACAAAGAGAAAGAAGCTTTCTGAGAAACTTCTTTATGTTCTTTGAAATCATCTCACAGAGTTACAGCTTTCCCCTCAAGAAGCCTTTCGCTAAGACAGTTCTTGTGGAATTGGCAAAGTGATATTTGGAAACCCTTAGAGGTCTATGGTGAAAAAGGAGATAACCTCAGATGAAATCTGGAAAGAAGCTTTCTGAGAAACTGCTTAGTGTTCTGTTACTTTATCTCACAGAGTTACATGTGTATTTCGTGGATCTCTTTGCTAGCCTTATTTCTGTGGAATCTGAGAACAGATATTTCGGATCCCTTTGAAGACTATAGGGCCAAAGGAAATATCCTCCGATAACAAAGAGAAAGAAGCTTTCTGAGAAACTTCTTTGTGTTCTGTGAAACCATCTCACAGAGTTACAGCTTTCCCCTCAAGAAGCCTTTCGCTTAGACAGTTCTAGTGGAATTGGCAAAGTGATATTTGGAAGCCCACAGAGGGCTATGGTGCAAAAGGAAATATCCTCAGATGAAATCTGGAAAGAAGCTTTCTGAGAAACTGCTTAGTGTTCTGTTAATTCATCTCACAGAGTTACATGTGTATTTCGTGGACCTCTTTGCTAGCCTTATTTCTGTGGAATCTGAGAACAGATATTTCGGATCCCTTTGAAGACTATAGGGCCAAAGGAAATATCCTCCGATAACAAAGAGAAAGAAGGTTTCTGAGAAACTTCTTTGTGTTCTGTGAAATCATCTCACAGAGTTACAGCTTTCCCCTCAAGAAGCCTTTCGCTAAGACAGTTCTAGTGGAATTGCAAAGTGATATTTGGAAACCCTTAGAGGTCTATGGTGAAAAAGGAGAAACCTCAGATGAAATCTGGAAAGAAGCTTTCTGAGAAACTGCTTAATGTTCTGTTACTTTATCTCACAGAGTTACATGTGTATTTCGTGGATCTCTTTGCTAGCCTTATTTCTGTGGAATCTGAGAACAGATATTTCGGATACATTGAAGACTGTAAGGCCAAATTAAGTATCCTCCAATAACAAAGAGAGAGAAGCTTTCTGAGAAACTTCTTTGTATTCTGTGAAATCATCTCACAGAGTTACAGCTTTCCCCTCAAGAAGCCTTTCGCTTAGACAGTCCTTGTGGAATTGGCAAAGTGATATTTGGAAGCCCATAGAGGGCTATGGTGAAAAAGGAAATATCCTCAGATGAAATCTGGAAAGAAGCCTTCTCAGAAACTGCTTAGTGTTCTGTTAATTCATCTCACAGAGTTACATGTGTATTTCGTGGATCTCTTTGCTAGCCTTATTTCTGTGAAATCTGAGAACAGATATTTCGGATCCCATTGAAGACTATAGCGCCAAAGGAAATATCCTCCGAAAACAAAGAGAAAGAAGCTTTCTGAGAAACTTCTTTGTGTTCTGTGAAATCATCTCACAGAGTTGCAGCTTTCCCCTCAAGAAGCCTTTCGCGAAGACATTTCTTGTGGAATTGGCAAAGTGATATTTGGAAGCCCATAGAGGGCTATGGTGAAAAAGGAAATATCCTCAAATGAAATCTGGAAAGAAGCTTTCTGAGAAACTGCTTAGTGTTCTGTTAATTCATCTCACGGAGTTACATGTGTATTTCGTGGACCTCTTTGCTAGCCTTATTTCTGTGGAATCTGAGAACAGATATTTCGGATCCCATTGAATACTATAGAGCCAAAGGAAATATCCTCCGATGACTAAGAGAAAGAAGCTTTCTGAGAAACTTCTTTGTGTTCTGTGAAATCATCTCACAGAGTTACAGCTTCCCACCAAGAAGCCTTACGCTAAGACAGTTCTTGTGGAATTGGCAAAGTGATATTTGGAAGCCCATAGAGGGCTACGGTGAAAAAGGAAATATCCTTAGATGAAATCTGGAAAGAAGCTTTCTGAGAAATTGCTTAGTGTTCTGTTAATTCATCTCACAGAGTTACATGTGTATTTCGTGGATCTCTTTGCTAGCCTTATTTCTGTGGAATCTGAGAACAAATATTTCGGATAAATTGAAGACTGTAGGGCCAAAGGAAGTATCCTCCGATAACAAAGAGAAAGAAGCTTTCTGAGAAACTTCTTTGTGTTCTGTGAAATCATCTCACAGAGTTACAGCATTCCCCTCAAGAAGCCTTCCGCTAAGACAGTTCTTGTGGAATTGGCAAAGTGATATTTGGATGCCCATGGAGGTCTATGGTGAAAAAGGAAATATCCTCAGATGAAAACTGGAGAGAAGCTTTCTGAGAAACTGCTTAGAGTTCTGTTAATTCATCTCACAGAGTTCCATGTGTATTTCGTGGACTTCTTTGCTAGCCTTATTTCTGTGGAATCTGAGAACAGATATTTCGGATCCCTTTGAAGACTATAGAGCCAAAGGAAATATCCTCCGATAACAAAGAGAAAGAAGCTTTCTGAGAAACTTCTTTGTGTTCTGTGAAATCATCTCACAGAGTTACAGCTCCCACCAAGAAGCCTTTTGCTAAGAAAGTTCTTGTGGAATTGGCAAAGTGATATTTGGAAGCCCATAGAGGGCTACGGTGAAAAAGGAAATATCCTCAGATGAAATCTGGAAAGAAGCTTTCTGAGAAACTGCTTAGTGTTCTGTTTATTCATCTCACAGAGTTATATGGGTATTTCGTGGATCTCTTTGCTAGCTTTATTTCTGTGGAATCTGAGAACAGATATTTCGGATCCCTTTGAAGACTATAGGACCAAAGGAAATATCCTCCGATAACAAAGAGAAAGAAGCTTTCTGAGAAACTTCTTTGTGTTCTGTGAAATCATCTCAGAGAGTTACAGCTTTCCCCTCAAGAAGCCTTTCGCTTAGACAGTTCTAGTGGAATTGGCAAAGTGATATTAGGAAGCCCACAGAGGGCTATGGTGCAAAAGGAAATAACCTCAGATGAAATCTGGAAAGAAGCTTTCTGAGAAACTGCTTAGTGTTCTGTTAATTCATCTCACAGAGTTACATGTGTATTTCGTGGATCTCTTTGCTAGCCTTATTTGTGTGGAATCTGAAAACAGATATTTCGGATCCCTTTGAAGACTATAGGGCCAAAGGAAATATCCTCCGATAAAGAAGAGAAAGAAGCTTTCTGAGAAACTTCTTCGTGTTCTGTGAAATCATCTCACAGAGTTACAGCTTTCCCCTCAAGAAGCCTTTTCCTAAGACAGTTCTTGTGGAATTGGCAAAGTGATATTTGAAGCCCATAGAGGGCTATGGTGAAAAATGAAATATCCTCAGATGAAATCTGGAAAGAAGCTTTCTGAGAAACTGCTTAGTGTTCTGTTAATTCATCTCACAGAGTTACATGTGTATTTCGTGGACCTCTTTGCTAGCCTTATTTCTGTGGAATCTGAGAACAGATATTTCGGATCCCATTGAATACTATAGAGCCAAAGGAAATATCCTCCGATAACTAAGAGAAAGAAGCTGTCTGAGAAACTTCTTTGTGTTCTGTGAAATCATCTCACAGAGTTACAGCTTCCCACCAAGAAGCCTTTCGCTAAGACAGTTCTTGTGGAATTGGCAAAGTGATATTTGGAAGCCCACAGAGGGCTACGGTGAAAAAGGAAATATCCTTAGATGAAATCTGGAAAGAAGCTTTCTGAGAAATTGCTTAGTGTTCTGTTAATTCATCACACAGAGTTACATGTGTATTTCGTGGATCTCTTTGCTAGCCTTATTTCTGTGGAATCTGAGAACAGATATTTCGGATCCCTTTGAAGACTACAGGGCCAAAGGAAATATCCTCCGATGACAAAGAGAAAGAAGCTTTCTGAGAAACTACTTTGTGTTCTGTGAAATCATCTCACAGAGTTACAGCTTTCCCCTCAAGAAGCCTTTCGCTAAGACAGTTCTTGTGGAATTGGCAAAGTGATATTTGGAAGCCCATAGAGGGCTATGGTGAAAAAGGAAATATCCTCAGATGAAATCTGGAACGAAGCCTTCTCAGAAACTGCTTAGTGTTCTGTTAATTCATCTCATAGAGTAAAATGTGTATTTCGTGGATCTCTTTGCTAGCCTTATATCTGTGGAATCTGAGAACAGATATTACGGATCCCTTTGAAGACTAGAGGGCCAAAGGAAATATCCTCCGATAACAAAGAGAAAGAAGCTTTCTGAGAAACTTCTTTGTATTCTGTGAAATCATCTCACAGAGTTACAGCTTTCCCCTCAAGAAGCCTTTCGCTTAGACAGTCCTTGTGGAATTGGCAAAGTGATATTTGGAAGCCCATAGAGGGCTATGGTGAAAAAGGAAATATCCTCAGATGAAATCTGGAAAGAAGCCTTCTCAGAAACTGCTTAGTGTTCTGTTAATTCATCTCACAGAGTTACATGTGTATTTCGTGGATCTCTTTGCTAGCCTTATTTCTGTGAAATCTGAGAACAGATATTTCGGATCCCTTTGAAGACTATAGGGCCAAAGGAAATATCCTCCGAAAACAAAGAGAAAGAAGCTTTCTGAGAAACTTCTTTGTGTTCTGTGAAATCATCTCACAGAGTTGCAGCTTTCCCCTCAAGAAGCCTTTCGCGAAGACACTTCTTGTGGAATTGGCAAAGTGATATTTGGAAGCCCATAGAGGGCTATGGTGAAAAAGGAAATATCCTCAAATGAAATCTGGAAAGAAGCTTTCTGAGAAACTGCTTAGTGTTCTGTTAATTCATCTCACGGAGTTACATGTGTATTTCGTGGACCTCTTTGCTAGCCTTATTTCTGTGGAATCTGAGAACAGATATTTCGGATCCCATTGAATACTATAGAGCCAAAGGAAATATCCTCCGATGACTAAGAGAAAGAAGCTTTCTGAGAAACTTCTTTGTGTTCTGTGAAATCATCTCACAGAGTTACAGCTTCCCACCAAGAAGCCTTACGCTAAGACAGTTCTTGTGGAATTGGCAAAGTGATATTTGGAAGCCCATAGAGGGCTACGGTGAAAAAGGAAATATCCTTAGATGAAATCTGGAAAGAAGCTTTCTGAGAAATTGCTTAGTGTTCTGTTAATTCATCTCACAGAGTTACATGTGTATTTCGTGGATCTCTTTGCTAGCCTTATTTCTGTGGAATCTGAGAACAAATATTTCGGATAAATTGAAGACTGTAGGGCCAAAGGAAGTATCCTCCGATAACAAAGAGAAAGAAGCTTTCTGAGAAACTTCTTTGTGTTCTGTGAAATCATCTCACAGAGTTACAGCATTCCCCTCAAGAAGCCTTCCGCTAAGACAGTTCTTGTGGAATTGGCAAAGTGATATTTGGATGCCCATGGAGGTCTATGGTGAAAAAGGAAATATCCTCAGATGAAAACTGGAGAGAAGCTTTCTGAGAAACTGCTTAGAGTTCTGTTAATTCATCTCACAGAGTTCCATGTGTATTTCGTGGACTTCTTTGCTAGCCTTATTTCTGTGGAATCTGAGAACAGATATTTCGGATCCCTTTGAAGACTATAGAGCCAAAGGAAATATCCTCCGATAACAAAGAGAAAGAAGCTTTCTGAGAAACTTCTTTGTGTTCTGTGAAATCATCTCACAGAGTTACAGCTCCCACCAAGAAGCCTTTTGCTAAGAAAGTTCTTGTGGAATTGGCAAAGTGATATTTGGAAGCCCATAGAGGGCTACGGTGAAAAAGGAAATATCCTCAGATGAAATCTGGAAAGAAGCTTTCTGAGAAACTGCTTAGTGTTCTGTTTATTCATCTCACAGAGTTATATGGGTATTTCGTGGATCTCTTTGCTAGCTTTATTTCTGTGGAATCTGAGAACAGATATTTCGGATCCCTTTGAAGACTATAGGACCAAAGGAAATATCCTCCGATAACAAAGAGAAAGAAGCTTTCTGAGAAACTTCTTTGTGTTCTGTGAAATCATCTCAGAGAGTTACAGCTTTCCCCTCAAGAAGCCTTTCGCTTAGACAGTTCTAGTGGAATTGGCAAAGTGATATTAGGAAGCCCACAGAGGGCTATGGTGCAAAAGGAAATAACCTCAGATGAAATCTGGAAAGAAGCTTTCTGAGAAACTGCTTAGTGTTCTGTTAATTCATCTCACAGAGTTACATGTGTATTTCGTGGATCTCTTTGCTAGCCTTATTTGTGTGGAATCTGAAAACAGATATTTCGGATCCCTTTGAAGACTATAGGGCCAAAGGAAATATCCTCCGATAAAGAAGAGAAAGAAGCTTTCTGAGAAACTTCTTCGTGTTCTGTGAAATCATCTCACAGAGTTACAGCTTTCCCCTCAAGAAGCCTTTTCCTAAGACAGTTCTTGTGGAATTGGCAAAGTGATATTTGAAGCCCATAGAGGGCTATGGTGAAAAATGAAATATCCTCAGATGAAATCTGGAAAGAAGCTTTCTGAGAAACTGCTTAGTGTTCTGTTAATTCATCTCACAGAGTTACATGTGTATTTCGTGGACCTCTTTGCTAGCCTTATTTCTGTGGAATCTGAGAACAGATATTTCGGATCCCATTGAATACTATAGAGCCAAAGGAAATATCCTCCGATAACTAAGAGAAAGAAGCTGTCTGAGAAACTTCTTTGTGTTCTGTGAAATCATCTCACAGAGTTACAGCTTCCCACCAAGAAGCCTTTCGCTAAGACAGTTCTTGTGGAATTGGCAAAGTGATATTTGGAAGCCCACAGAGGGCTACGGTGAAAAAGGAAATATCCTTAGATGAAATCTGGAAAGAAGCTTTCTGAGAAATTGCTTAGTGTTCTGTTAATTCATCACACAGAGTTACATGTGTATTTCGTGGATCTCTTTGCTAGCCTTATTTCTGTGGAATCTGAGAACAGATATTTCGGATCCCTTTGAAGACTACAGGGCCAAAGGAAATATCCTCCGATGACAAAGAGAAAGAAGCTTTCTGAGAAACTACTTTGTGTTCTGTGAAATCATCTCACAGAGTTACAGCTTTCCCCTCAAGAAGCCTTTCGCTAAGACAGTTCTTGTGGAATTGGCAAAGTGATATTTGGAAGCCCATAGAGGGCTATGGTGAAAAAGGAAATATCCTCAGATGAAATCTGGAACGAAGCCTTCTCAGAAACTGCTTAGTGTTCTGTTAATTCATCTCATAGAGTAAAATGTGTATTTCGTGGATCTCTTTGCTAGCCTTATATCTGTGGAATCTGAGAACAGATATTACGGATCCCTTTGAAGACTAGAGGGCCAAAGGAAATATCCTCCGATAACAAAGAGAAAGAAGCTTTCTGAGAAACTTCTTTGTATTCTGTGAAATCATCTCACAGAGTTACAGCTTTCCCCTCAAGAAGCCTTTCGCTTAGACAGTCCTTGTGGAATTGGCAAAGTGATATTTGGAAGCCCATAGAGGGCTATGGTGAAAAAGGAAATATCCTCAGATGAAATCTGGAAAGAAGCCTTCTCAGAAACTGCTTAGTGTTCTGTTAATTCATCTCACAGAGTTACATGTGTATTTCGTGGATCTCTTTGCTAGCCTTATTTCTGTGAAATCTGAGAACAGATATTTCGGATCCCTTTGAAGACTATAGGGCCAAAGGAAATATCCTCCGAAAACAAAGAGAAAGAAGCTTTCTGAGAAACTTCTTTGTGTTCTGTGAAATCATCTCACAGAGTTGCAGCTTTCCCCTCAAGAAGCCTTTCGCGAAGACACTTCTTGTGGAATTGGCAAAGTGATATTTGGAAGCCCATAGAGGGCTATGGTGAAAAAGGAAATATCCTCAAATGAAATCTGGAAAGAAGCTTTCTGAGAAACTGCTTAGTGTTCTGTTAATTCATCTCACGGAGTTACATGTGTATTTCGTGGACCTCTTTGCTAGCCTTATTTCTGTGGAATCTGAGAACAGATATTTCGGATCCCATTGAATACTATAGAGCCAAAGGAAATATCCTCCGATAACTAAGAGAAAGAAGCTTTCTGAGAAACTTCTTTGTGTTCTGTGAAATCATCTCACAGAGTTACAGCTTCCCACCAAGAAGCCTTTCGCTAAGACAGTTCTTGTGGAATTGGCAAAGTGATATTTGGAAGCCCACAGAGGGCTACGGTGAAAAAGGAAATATCCTTAGATGAAATCTGGAAAGAAGCTTTCTGAGAAATTGCTTAGTGTTCTGTTAATTCATCACACAGAGTTACATGTGTATTTCGTGGATCTCTTTGCTAGCCTTATTTCTGTGGAATCTGAGAACAAATATTTCGGATAAATTGAAGACTGTAGGGCCAAAGGAAGTATCCTCCGATAACAAAGAGAAAGAAGCTTTCTGAGAAACTTCTTTGTGTTCTGTGAAATCATCTCACAGAGTTACAGCATTCCCCTCAAGAAGCCTTCCGCTAAGACAGTTCTTGTGGAATTGGCAAAGTGATATTTGGATGCCCATAGAGGACTATGGTGAAAAAGGAAATATCCTCAGATGAAAACTGGAGAGAAGCTTTCTGAGAAACTGCTTAGTGTTCTGTTTATTCATCTCACAGATTTATATGTGTATTTCGTGGATCTCTTTGCTAGCCTTATTTCTGTGGAATCTGAGAACAGATATTTCGGGTCCCTTTGAAGACTATAGGGCCAAAGGAAATATCCTCCGATAACAAAGAGAAAGAGGCTTTCTGAGAAACTTCTTTGTGTTCTCTGAAATCATCTCACAGAGTTACAGCTTTCCCCTCAAGAAGTCTTTCGCTTAGATAGTTCTAGTGGAATTGGCAAAGTGATATTTGGAAGCCCACAGAGGGCTATGGTGCAAAAGCAAATATCCTCAGATGAAATCTGGAAAGAAGCTTTCTGAGAAACTGCTTAGTGTTCTGTTAATTCATCTCACAGAGTTACATGTGTATTTCGTGGATCTGTTTGCTAGCCTTATTTCTTGGAATCTGAGAACCGATATTTCGGATCCCTTTGAAGACTATAGCGCCAATGGAAATATCCTCTGATAACAAAGAGAAAGAAGCTTTCTGAGAAACTTCTTTGTGTTCTGTGAAATCAGCTCACAGATTACAGCTTTTCCCTCAAGAAGCCTTTCGCTAAGACAGTTCTTGTGGAATTGGCAAAGTGATATTTGGAATCCCCTAGAGGTCTATGGTGAAAAAGGAAATATCCTCAGATGAAATCTGGAAAGAAGCTTTCTGAGAAACTGCTTAGTGTTCTGTTAATTCATCTCACAGAGTTACATTTGTATTTCCTGGATCTCTTTGCTAGCCTCATTTCTGTGGAATCTGAATACAGATATTTCGGATCCCTTTGAAGACTATGGGGCCAAAGGAAATATCCTCTGATAACAAAGGGAAAGAAACTTTCTGAGAAACTTCTTTGTGTTCTGTGAAATCATCTCACAGAGTTACAGCTTTCCCCTCAAGAAGCCTTCGCTAAGAGAGTTCTTGTGGAATTTGCAAAGTGATATTTGGAAGCCCATAGAGGGCTATGTGAAAAAGGAGATATCCTCAGATGAAATCTGGAAAGAAGCTTTCTGAGAAACTGCTTAGTGTTCTGTTAATTCATCTCACAGAGTTACATCTGTATTTCGTGGATCTCTCTGCTGGTCTTATTTCTGTGGAATCTGAGAACAGATATATCGGATCCATTTGAAGAATATCGGGCCAAAGGAAATATCCTGTGATAACAAATAGAAAGAAGCTTTTTGTGAAACTTCTTTTGTTCTTTGAAATCATCTTACAGAGTTACAGCTTTCCCCTCTAGAAGCCTTTCTTAAGACAGTTCTTGTGGAATTGCCAAAGTGATATTTGAAGACCTTAGAGGGCTATGGTGAAAAAGGAAATATCCTTAGCTGAAATCTGGAAAGAAGCTTTCTGAGAAACTGCTTAGTGTTCTGTTAATTCATCTCACAGAGTTACATGTGTATTTCGTGGATCTCTTTGCTAGCCTTATTTCTGTGGAATCTGAGAACAGATATTTCGGATCCCATTGAAGACTACAGGGCCAAAGGAAATATCCTCCGATAACAAAGAGAAAGAAGCTTTCTGAGAAACTTCTTTGTGTTCTGTGAAATCATCTCACAGAGTTACAGCATTCCCCTCAAGAAGCCTATCGCTAAGACAGTTCTTGTGAAATTTTCAAAGTGATATTTGGAAGCCCTTAGAGGGCTATGGTGAAAAGGGAAATATCCTCAGATGAAATCTGGAAAGAAGATTGCTGAGAAACGGCTTAGTGCTCTGTTAATTCATCTCACAGAGTTACTTGTGTATTTCGTGGATCTCTTTGCTAGCCTTATTTCTGTGGAATCTGAGAACTGATATTTCGGATCTCTTTGAAGACTATAGGGCTAAAGGAAATATCCTCCGATAACAAAGAGAAAGAAGCTTTCTGAGAAACTTCTTTGTGTTCTGTGAAATCACCCCACAGAGTTACAGCTTTCCCCTTAAGAAGCGTTTCTTAAGACCGTTCTTGTGGAATTGGCAAAGTGATATTTGGAAGACCTTAGAGGGCTATGGTGAAAAAGGAAATATCCTCAGCTGAAATCTGGAAAGAAGCTTTCTGAGAAACTACTTAGTGTTCTGTTAATTCATCTCACAGAGTTACATGTGTGTTTCCTGGATCTCTTTGCTAGCCTTATTTCTGTGGAATCTGCGAACACATATTTCGGATCCCCTTTAAGACTATAAGGCCAAAGGAAATATCCTCCGATAACAAAGAGAAAGAAGCTTTCTGAGAAACTTCTTTGTGTTCTGTGAAATCATCTCACAGAGTTACATCTTTCCCCTCAAGAAACCTTTCGCTAACGCAGTTCTTGTGGAATTGGCAAGGTGATCTTTGGAAGCCCATAGAGGGCTATGGGGAAAAAGGAAATATCCTCCGATTAAATCTGGAAAGAAGCTTTCTGAGAAACTACTGAGTGTTCTGTTAATTCGTCTCACAGAGTTACATGTGTATTTCGCGGATCTCTTTGCTAGCCTTATTTCTGTGGAATCTGAGAACAGATCTTTCGGATCCCTTTGAAGACTATAGGGCCAAAGGAAATATCCTCCGATAACAAAGGGAAAGAAGCTTTCTGAGAAACTTCTTCGTGTTCTGTGATATCAACTCACAGAGTTACAGCTTTCCCCTCAAGAGGCCTTTTGCTTAGACAGTTCTTGTGGAATTGGCAAAGTGATATTTGGAAGCCCTTAGAGGGCTATGGTGAAAAGGGAAATATCCTCAGATGAAATCTGGAAAAAAGATTTCTGAGAAACTGCTGAGTGTTCTGTTAATTCATCTCACAGAGTTACAACTGTATTTCGTGGATCTCTTTTTTAGCCTCATTTCTGTGTAATCAGAGAACAGATATTTCGGATCCCATTGAAGACTATAGGGCCAAAGGAAATATCCTCCGATAACAAAGAGAAAGAAGCTTCCTGAAAAACTTCTTTGTGTTCTGTGAAATCATATCACAGAGTTACAGCTTTCCCCTCATGAAGCCTTTCGCTAAGACAGTTCTTGTGGAATTGGCAAAGTGATATTTGGAAGCCCATAGAGGGCTATGGTGAAAAAGGAAATAACCTCAGTGAAATCTGGTAAGCAGCTTTCTGAGAAACTGCTTAGTGTTCTGTTAATTCATCTCACAGTGTTCCATGTGTATTTCGTGGATCTCTTTGCTAGCCTTATTTCTGTGGATTCTGAGAACAGATATTTCGGATCCTTTGAAGACTATAGGGCCAAAGGAAATATCCTCCGATAACAAAGAGAAAGAAGCTTTCTGGGAAACTTCTTTGTGTTCTGTGAAATCATCTCAGAGTTACAGCTTTCCCCTCAAGAAGCTTTTCGCTAAGACTGTTGTAGTGGAGTTGGCAAAGTGAAATTTGTAAGCCCATAGAGGGCTAAGGTGAAAAAGGAAATATCCTCAGATGAAATCTGGAAAGAAGCTTTCTGAGAAACTGCTTAGTGTTCTGTGAATTCATCTCACAGAGTTACATGTGTATTTCGTGGATCTCTTTACTAGCCTTATTTCTGTGGAATCTGAGAACAGATATTTCGGATCCCATTGAAGACTATAGGGCCAAAGGAAATATCCTCCGATAACAAAGAGAAAGAAGCTTTCTGAGAAACTTCTTTGTGTTCTGTGAAATCATCTCACGGAGTTACAGCATTCCCCTCCAGAAGCCTTTCGCTAAGACAGTTCTTGTGGAATTTGCAAAGAGATATTTGGAAGCCCTTAGAGGGCTATGGTGAAAAGGAAATATCCTCAGATGAAATTGGAAAGAAGATTGCTGAGAAACTGCTTAGTGTTCTGTTAATTCATCTCACAGAGTTACATGTGTATTTCGTGGATTTCTTTGCTAGCCTTATTTCTGTGGAATCTGAGAACAGATATTTCGGATCCCTTAGAAGACTATAGGGCCTTAGGAAATATTCTGCGATAACAAAGAGAAAGAAGCTTTCTGAGAAACTTCTTTGTGTTCTGTGAAATCATCTCACATAGTTACAGCTTTCCCCTCAAGAAGCCTTTCGCTAAGAAAGTTCTTGTGGAATTGGAAAAGTGATATTTGGAAGCCCATAGACTGCAATGGTGAAAAACGAAATATCCTCAGATGTAATCTGTAAAGAAGCTTTCTCAGAAACTGCTTAGTGTTCTGTTAATTCATCTCACAGAGTTACATGTGTATTTCATGGATCTCTTTGCTAGCCTTATTTATGTGGAATCTGAGAACAGATATATCGGATCCATTTGAAGAATATCGGGCCAAAGGAAATATCCTCCGATAACAAAGAGAAAGAAGCTTTCTGAGAAACTTCTTTTTGTTCTGTGAAATCATCTCACGGAGTTACAGCTTTCCCCTCAAGAAGCCTTTCGCTAAGACAGTTCTTGTGGAATTGGCAAAGTGATATTTGGAGGCCCATAGAGGGCTATGGGGAAAAAGGAAATCTCCTCAGATGAAATCTGGAAAGAAGCTTTCTCAGAAACTGCTTAGCGTTCTGTTAATTCATCTCACAGAGTTACATGTGTATTTCGTGGATCTCTTTGCTAGCCTTATTTCTGTGGAATCTGAGAACAGATATTTCGGATCCCTTTGAAGACTATAGGGCCAAAGGAAATATCCTCCGATAACAAGGAGAAAGAAGCTTCCTGAAAAACTTCTTTGTGTTCTGTGAAATCATCTCACAGAGTTACAGCTTTCCCCTCATGAAGCCTTTCGCTAAGACAGTTCTTGTGGAATTGGCAAAGTGATATTTGGAAGCCCATAGAGGGCTATGGTGAAAAAGGAAATATCCTCAGTGAAATCTGGTAAGCAGCTTTCTGAGAAACTGCTTAGTGTTCTGTTAATTCATCTCACAGTGTTACATGTGTATTTCGTGGATCTCTTTGCTAGCCTTATTTCTGTGGATTCTGAGAACAGATATTTCGGATCCTTTGAAGACTATAGGGCCAAAGGAAATATCCTCCGATAACAAAGAGAAAGAAGCTTTCTGGGAAACTTCTTTGTGTTCTGTGAAATCATCTCACAGAGTTACAGCTTTCCCCTCAAGAAGCCTTTCGCTAAGACTGTTGTAGTGGAGTTGGCAAATTGAAATTTGTAAGCCCATAGAGGGCTAAGGTGAAAAAGGAAACATCCTCAGATGAAATCTGGAAAGAAGCTTTCTGAGAAACTGCTTAGTGTTCTGTGAATTCATCTCACAGAGTTACATGTGTATTTCGTGGATCTCTTTACTAGCCTTATTTCTGTGGAATCTGAGAACAGATATTTCGGATCCCATTGAAGACTATAGGGCCAAAGGAGATATCCTCCGATAACAAAGAGAAAGAAGCTTTCTGAGAAACTTCTTTGTGTTCTGTGAAATCATCTCACGGAGTTACAGCATTCCCCTCCAGAAGCCTTTCGCTAAGACAGTTCTTGTGGAATTTGCAAAGAGATATTTGGAAGCCCTTAGAGGGCTATGATGAAAAGGAAATATCCTCAGATGAAATTGGAAACAAGATTGCTGAGAAACTGCTTAGGGTTCTGTTAATTCATCTCACAGAGTTACATGTGTATTTCGTGGATTTCTTTGCTAGCCTTATTTCTGTGGAATCTGAGAACAGATATTTCGGATCCCTTAGAAGACTATAGGGCCTTAGGAAATATCCTGCGATAACAAAGAGAAAGAAGCTTTCTGAGAAACTTCTTTGTGTTCTGTGAAATCATCTCACATAGTTACAGCTTTCCCCTCAAGAAGCCTTTCGCTAAGAAATTTCTTGTGGAATTGGAAAAGTGATATTTGGAAGCCCTTTGACTGCTATGGTGAAAAACGAAATATCCTCAGATGTAATCTGGAAAGAAGCTTTCTCAGAAACTGCTTAGTGTTCTGTTAATTCATCTCACAGAGTTACATGTGTATTTCGTGGATCTCTTTGCTAGCCTTATTTATGTGGAATCTGAGAACAGATATATCGGATCCATTTGAAGAATATGGGGCCAAAGGAAATATCCTCTGATAACAAAGAGAAAGAAGCTTTCTGAGAAACTTCTTTTTGTTCTGTGAAATCATCTCACGGAGTTACAGCTTTCCCCTCAAGAAGCCTTTCGCTAAGACAGTTCTTGTGGAATTGGCAAAGTGATATTTGGAAGCCCATAGAGGGCTATGGGGAAAAAGGAAATCTCCTCAGATGAAATCTGGAAAGAAGCTTTCTCAGAAACTGCTTAGCGTTCTGTTAATTCATCTCACAGAGTTACATGTGTATTTCGTGGATCTCTTTGCTAGCCTTATTTCTGTGGAATCTGAGAACAGATATTTCGGATCCCTTTGAAGACTATAGGGCCAAAGGAAATATCCTCCGATAACAAAGAGAAAGAATGTTTCTGAGAAACTTCTTTGTGTTCTGTGAAATCATCTCACAGAGTTGCAGCTTTCCCCTCAAGAAGACTTTCGCTAAGACAGTTCTTGTGGAATTGGAAAAGTGATATTTGGAAGCCCATAGAGGGCTATGGTGAAAAAGGAAATATCCTCAGATGAAATCTGGAAAGAAGCTTTCTGAGAAACTGCTTAGTGTTCTGTTAATTATTCTCACAGAGTTACATGTGTATTTCGTGGATCTCTTTGCTAGCCTTATTTCTGTGGAATCTGCGAACACATATTTCGGATCCCCTTTAATACTATCGGGCCAAAGGAAATATCCTCCGATAACAAAGAGAAAGAAGCTTTCTGAGAAACTTCTTTGTGTTCTGTGAAATCATCTCACAGAGTTACAACTTTCCCTTCAAGAAGCCTTTCGCTAAGACAGTTCTTGTGGAATTGGCAAAGTGATATATGGAAGCCAATAGAGGGCTATGGTGAAAAAAGAAGTATCCTCAGATGAAATCTGGAAAGAAGCTTTCTGAGAAACTGCTTAGAGTTCTGTTAATTCATCTCACAGAGTTACATGTGTATTTCGTGGATCTCTTTGCTAGCCTTATTTCTGTGGAATCTGAGAACAGATATTTCGGATCCCTTTGAAGACTCTAGGGCTAAAGGAAATATCCTCCGATAACAAAGAGAAAGAAGCTTTCTGAGAAACTTCTTTGTGTTCTGTGAAATCATCTCAGAGAGTTACAGCTTTCCCCTCAAGAAACCTTTCGCTAAGACAGTTCTTGTGGAATTTGCAAAGTGATATTTGGAAGCCCATAGAGGACTATGGTGAAAAAGGAAATATCCTCAGACGAAATCTGGAAAGAAGCTTTCTGAGAAACTGCTTAGTGTTCTGTTAATTCATCTCACAGAGTTACATGTGTTTTTCGTGGATCTCTTTGCTAGCCTTATTTCTGTGGAATCTGCGAACACATATTTCGGATCCCCTTTAAGACTATCGGGCCAAAGGAAATATCCTCCGACAACAAAGAGAAAGAAGCTTTCTGAAAAACTTCTTTGTGTTCTGTGAAATCATCTCACAGAGTTACATCTTTCCCCTCAAGAAGCCTTTCGCTAACGCAGTTCTTGTGGAATTGGCAAGGTGATCTTTGGAAGCCCATAGAGGGCTATGGGGAAAAAGGAAATATCCTCCGATTAAATCTGGAAAGAAGCTTTCTGAGAAACTACTGAGTGTTCTGTTAATTCGACTCACAGAGTTACATCTGTATTTCGTGGATCTCTTTGCTAGCCTAATTGCTGTGGAATCTGCGAACACATATTTCGGATCCCCTTTAAGACTATAAGGCCAAAGGAAATATCCTCCGATAAAAAAGAGAAAGAAGCTTTCTGAGAAACTTCTTTGTGTTCTGTGAAATCGTCTCACAGAGTTACATCTTTCCCCTCAAGAAGCCTTTCGCTAACGCAGTTCTTGTGGAATTGGCAAGGTGATCTTTGGAAGCCCATAGAGGGCTATGGGGAAAAAGGAAATATACTCCGATTAAATCTGGAAAGAAGCTTTCTGAGAAACTACTGAGTGTTCTGTTAATTCGACTCACAGAGTTACATCTGTATTTCGTGGATCTCTTTGCTAGCCTTATTTCTGAGGAATCTGAGAACAGATACTTCGGATCCCATTGATGACTATAAGGCCAAAGGAAATATCCTCCGATAACAAAGAGAAAGAAACTTTCTGAGAAACTTCTTTGTGTTCTGTGAAATCATCTCACATAGTTACAGCTTTCCCATCAAGAAGCCTATCGCGAAGACAGTTCTTGCGGAATTGGCAATGTGATATTTGGAAGCCCATTGAGGGCTTTGGTGAAAAAGGAAGTCTCCTCAGATGAAATCTGCAAAGAAGCTTTCTGAGAAACTGCTTAGTGATCGGTTAATTCATCTCACAGAGTTTCATCTGTATTTCGTGGATCTCTTTGCTAGCCTTATTTCTGTGGAATCTGAGAACAGATATTTCGGATCCCATTGAAGACTATAGGGCCAAAGGAAATATCCTCCGATAACAAAGAGAAAGAAGCTTTCTGAGAAACTTCTTTGTGTTCTGTGAAATCATCTCACACCGTTACAGCTTTCATCTCATGAAGCCTTTCGCTAAGACAGCTCTTGTGGAATTGACAAAGTGATATTTGGAAGCCCATAGAGGGCTATGGTGAAAAAGGAAATCTCCTCAGATGAAATCTGGAAAGAAGCTTTCTGAGAAACTGCTTAGTGTTCTGTTAATTCATCTCACAGAGTTACCTGTGTATTTCCTGGATATCATTGCTAGCCTTATTTCTGTGGATTCTGAGAACAGATATTTCGGATCCTTTGAAGACTATAGGGCCAAAGGAAATATCCTCCGATAACAAAGAGAAAGAAGCTTTCTGGGAAACTTCTTTGTGTTCTGTGAAATCATCTCACAGAGTTACAGCTTTCCCCTCAAGAAGCCTTTCGCTAAGACTGTTGTAGTGGAGCTGGCAAAGTGAAATTTGTAAGCCCATAGAGGGCTAAGGTGAAAAAGGAAATATCCTCAGATGAAATCTGGAAAGAATCTTTCTGAGAAACTGCTTAGTGTTCTGTGAATTCATCTCACAGAGTTACATGTGTATTTCGTGGATCTCTTTACTAGCCTTATTTCTGTGGAATCTGAGAACAGATATTTCGGATCCCATGGAAGACTATAGGGCCAAAGGAAATATCCTCTGATAACAAAGAGAAAGAAGCCGTCTGCGAAACTTCTTTGTGTTCTGTGAAATCATCTCACAGAGTTACAGCTTTCCCCTCAAGAAGCCTTTCGCTATGACTGTTCTTGTGGAATTGGCAACGTGATATTTGGAAGCCCATAGAGGGCAGAGGTGAAAAAGGAAATATCCTCAGATGAAATCTGGAAAGAAGCTTTCTGAGAAACTGCTTAGTGTTCTGTTAATTCATCTCACAGAGTTACATCTGTATTTCGTAGATCTCTTTGCTAGCCTTATTTCTGTGGAATCTGAGGACAGATATTTCGAATCCCATTGAAGACTATAGGGCAAAAGGAAATATCCTCTGATAACAAATAGAAAGAAGCTTTTTGTGAAACTTCTTTTGTTCTTTGAAATCATCTTGCAGAGTTACAGCTTTCCCCTCAAGAAGCCTTTCTTAAGACAGTTCTTGTGGAATTGGCAAAGTGATATTTGGAAGACCTTAGAGGGCTATGGTGAAAAAGGAAATATCCTCAGATGAAATCTGGAAAGAAGCTTTCTGAGAAACTGCTTAGTGTTCTGTTAATTCATCTCAGAGAGTTACAACTGTATTTCGTGGATCTCTTTGCTAGCCTTATTTCTGTGGAATCTGAGAACAGATATTTCGGATCCCATTGAAGACTATAGGGCCAAAGGAAATATCCTCCGATCACAAAGAGAAAGAAGCTTTCTGAGAAACTTCTTTGTGTTCTGTGAAATCATCTCACAGAGTTACAGCATTCCCCTCAAGAAGCCTATCGCTAAGACAGTTCTTGTGAAATTTTCAAAGTGATATTTGGAAGCCCTTAGAGGGCTATGGTGAAAAGGGAAATATCCTCAGATGAAATCTGGAAAGAAAATTGCTGAGAAACGGCTTAGTGCTCTGTTAATTCATCTCACAGAGTTACATGTGTATTTCGTGGATCTCTTTGCTAGCCTTATTTCTGTGGAATCTGAAAACTGATATTTCGGATCTCTTTGAAGACTATAGGGCTAAAGGAAATATCCTCCGATAACAAAGAGAAAGAAGCTTTCTGAGAAACTTCTTTGTGTTCTGTGAAATCACCCCACAGAGTTACAGCTTTCCCCTCAAGAAGCCTTTCTTAAGACAGTTCTTGTGGAATTGGCAAAGTGATATTTGGAAGATCTTAGAGGGCTATGGTGAAAAAGGAAATATCCTCAGCTGAAATCTGGAAAGAAGCTGTCTGAGAAACTAGTTAGTGTTCCTTTAATTCATCTCACAGAGTTACATGTGTATTTCCTGGATCTCTTTGCTAGCCTTTTTTCTGTGGAATCTGCGAACACATATTTCGGATCCCCTTTAAGACTATAAGGCCAAAGGAAATATCCTCCGATAACAAAGAGAAAGAAGCTTTCTGAGAAACTTCTTTGTGTTCTGTGAAATCATCTCACAGAGTTACATCTTTCCCCTCAAGAAGCCTTTCGCTAACGCAGTTCTTGTGGAATTGGCAAGGTGATCTTTGGAAGCCCATGAGGGCTATGGGGAAAAAGGAAATATCCTCCGATTAAATCTGGAAAGAAGCTTTCTGAGAAACTACTGAGTGTTCTGTTAATTCGTCTCACAGAGTTACATGTGTATTTCGTGGATCTCTTTGCTAGCCTTATTTCTGTGGAATCTGAGAACAGATCTTTCGGATCCCTTTGAAGACTATAGGGCCAAAGGAAATATCCTCCGATAACAAAGGGAAAGAAGCTTTCTGAGAAACTTCTTCGTGTTCTGTGATATCAACTCACAGAGTTACAGCTTTCCCCTCAAGAAGCCTTTCGCTTAGACAGTTCTTGTGGAATTGGCAAAGTGATATTTGGAAGCCCTTAGAGGGCTACGGTGAAAAGGGAAATATCCTCAGATGAAATCTGGAAAAAAGATTTCTGAGAAACTGCTGAGTGTTCTGTTAATTCATCTCACAGAGTTACAACTGTATTTCGTGGATCTCTTTTTTAGCCTTATTTCTGTGTAATCAGAGAACAGATATTTCGGATCCCATTGAAGACTATAGGGCTAAAGGAAATATCCTCCGATAACAAAGAGAAAGAAGCTTTCTGAGAAACTTCCTTGTGTTGTGTGAAATCATCTCACAGAGTTACAGCTTTCCCCTGAAGAAGCCTTTCGCTTAGACAGTTCTTGTGGAATTGGCAAAGTGATATTTGGAAGCCCATAGAGGGCTATGGTAAAAAAGGAAGTATCCTCAGTGAAATCTGTTAAGAAGCTTTCTGAGAAACTGCTTAGTGTTCTGCTAATTCATCTCACAGAGTTACATGTGTATTTCGTGGATCTCTTTGCTAGCCTTATTTCTGTGGAATCTGAGAACACATATTTCGGATCCCCTTTAAGACTATAGGGCCAAAGGAAATATCCTCCGATAACAAAGAGAAAGAAGCTTTCTGAGAACCTTCTTTGTGTTCTGTGAAATCATCTCACAGAGTTACAGCTTTCCCCTCAAGAAGCCTTTCGCTAAGGCAGTTCTTGTGGAATTGGCAAGGTGATCTTTGGAAGCCCATAGAGGGCTATGGGGAAAAAGGAAATATCCTCTGATTAAATCTGGAAAGAAGCTTTCTAAGAAACTATTGAGTGTTCTGTTAATTCGACTCACAGAGTTACATCTGTATTTCGTGGATCTCTTTGCTAGCCTTATTTCTGTGGAATCTGAGAACAGATCTTTCGGATCCCTTTGAAGACTATATTGCCAAAGGAAATATCCTCCGATAACAAAGAAAAAGAAGCTTTCTGAGAAACTTCTTCGTGTTCTGTGATATCAACTCACAGAGTTACAGCTTTCCCCTCAAGAAGCCTTTCGCTTAGACAGTTCTTGTGGAATTGGCAAAGTGAAATTTGGAAGCCCTAAGAGGGCTATGGTGAAAAAGGAAATATCCTCAGATGAAATCTGGAAGGAAGATTTCTGAAAAACTGCTGAGTGTTCTGTTAATTCATCTCACAGAGTTACATGTGCATTTCGTGGATGTCTTTGCTAGCCTTATTTCTGTGGAATCTGAGAACAGATACTTCGGATCCCTTTGAAGACTATAGGGCCAAAGGAAATATCCTCCGATAACAAAGAGAAAGAAGCTTCCTGAAAAACTTCTTTGTGTTCTGTGAAATCATCTCACAGAGTTACAGCTTTCCCCTCATGAAGCCTTTCGCTAAGACTGTTGTAGTGGAGTTGGCAAAGTGAAATTTGTAAGCCCATAGAGGGCTAAGATGAAAAAGGAAATATCCTCAGATGAAATCTGGAAAGAAGATTGCTGAGAAACTGCTTAGTGCTCTGTTAATTCATCTCACAGAGTTACATGTGATTTCATGGATCTCTTTGCTAGCCTTATTTCTGCGGAGTCTGAGAACTGATATTTCGGATCTCTTTGAAGACACTAGGGCTAAAGGAAATATCCTCCGATAACAAAGAGAAAGAAGCTTCCTGAGAAACTTCTTTGTTTTCTGTGAAATCAACCCACAGAGTTACAGGTTTCCCCACAAGAAGCCTTTCGCTAAGACAGTTCTTCTGGAATTGGCAAAGTGATATTTGGAAGCCCATAGAGCTCTATGGTAAAAAAGGAAGTATCCACAGTGAAATCTGGAAAGAAGCTTTCTGAGAAACTGCTTAGTGTTCTGTTAATTCATCTCACAGAGTTACATCTGTATTTCGTGGATCTCTTTGCTAGCCTTATTTCTGTGGAATCTGAGAACAGATATTTCGGATCCCTTTGAAGACTATAAGGCCAAAGGAAATATCCTCCGATAACAAAGAGAAAGAAGCTTTCTGCGAAACTTCTTTGTGTTCTGTGAAATCATCTCACAGAGTTACAGCTTTCCCCTCAAGAAGCCTTTCACTAAGACAGTTATTGTGGAAATGGCAAAGTGATATTTGGAAGCCCATAGAGGGCTATGTTGAAAAAGGAAATATCCTCAGATGAAATCGGGAAAGAAGCTTCCTGAGAAACTGCTTAGTGTTCTGTTAATTCATCTCACAGAGTGACATGTGTATTTCGTGGATCTCTTTGCTAGCCTTATTTCTGTGGAATCTGAGAACAGATATTTCGGATCCCTTTGAAGACTACAGGGAAAAAGGAAATATCCACCGATAACAAAGGGAAAGAAGCTTTCTGCGAAACTTCTTTATGTTCTGTGAAATCATCTCACAGAGTGACAGCTTTCCCCTCAAGAAAACTTTCGTTAAGACAGTTCTTGTGGAATTGGCAAAGAGATATTTGGAAGCCCATAGAGGGCTATGGTGGAAAGGAAATCTCCTCAGATGAAATCTGGAAAGAAGCTTTCTGAGAAACTGCTTAGTGTTCTTTTAATTCATCTCACAGAGTTACATGTGTATTTCGCGGATCTCTTTGCTAGCCTTATTCCTGTGGAATCTGAGAACAGATATTTCGGATCTCTTTGAAGACTATAGGTCCAAAGGAAATATCTTCCGATAACAAAGAGAAAGAAGCTTTCTGAGAAACTTCTTTGTGTTCTGTGAAATCAACCCACGGAGTTACAGCTTTACCCTCAAGAAGCCTTTCGCTAAGACAGTTCTTGTGGAATTGGCAAAGTGATGTTTGGAAGCCAATAGAGGGCTATGGTGAAAAAGGAAATATCCTCAGATGACATCTGGAAGGAAGCTTTCTGAGAAACTGCTTAGTGTTCTGTTAATTCATCTCACAGAATTACATCTGTAATTCGTGGATCTCTTTGCTAGCCTTATTTCTGTGGAATCTGAGAACAGATGTTTCCGATCTCATTGAAGACTATAGGGCCAAAGGAAATATCCTCCGATAACAAGGTGATAGAAGCTTTCTGAGAAACTTCTTTGTGTTCTGTGAAATCATCTCACAGAGTTACAGCTTTCCCCTCAAGAAGCCCTTCGCAAAGACTGATCTAGTGGAGTTGGCAAAGTGATATTTCTAAGCCCATAGAGGGCTAAGGTGAAAAAGGAAATATCCTCAGATGAAATCTGGAAAGAAGCTTTCTGAGAAACTGCTTAGTTTTCTGTGAATTCATCTCACAGAGTTACATGTGTGTTTCGTGGATCTCTTTGCTAGACTTATTTCTGTGGAATCTGAGAACAGATATTTCGGATCCCTTTGAAGACTATAGGGCCAAAGGAAATATCCTCCGATAACAAAGAGAAAGAAGCTTTTTGAGAAACTTCTTTGTGTTCTGTGAAATCATCTCACAGAGTTACAGCTTTCCCCTCAAGAAGCCTTTCGCTAAGACAGTTCTTGTGGAATTGGTAAAGAGAAATTTGGAAGCCCTTTGAGGGCTACGGTGGAAAAGGAAATATCCTCAGATGAAATCTGGAAAGAAGCTTTCTGAGAAACTACTTAGTGTTCTGTTAATTCATCTCACAGAGTTACATCTGTATTTCGTGGATCTCTTTGCTAGCCTTATTTCTGTGGAATCTGAGAACAGATATTTCGGATCCCTTTGAAGTCTTTAGGGCCAAAGGAAATATCCTCCGATAACGAAGAGAAAGAAGCTTCTGAGAATCTTCCTTGTGTTCTGTGAAATCATCTCACAGAGTTACAGCTTTCCCCTCAAGAAGCCTTTCGCAAAGACAGTTCTTGTGGAATTGGCAAAGTGATACTTGGAAGCCCATAGTGGGCTATGGTGAAAAAGGAAATCTCCTCAGATGAAATCTGGAAAGAAGTTTTCTGAGAAACTGCTTAGTGTTCTGTTAACTCATCTCACAGAGTTACCTCTCTATTTCGTGGATCTCTTTGCTAGCCTTATTTCTGTGGAATCTGAGAAGAGATATTTCGAATCCCTTTGAAGACTATAGGGCCAAAGGAAATATCCTCAGAAAACAAAGAGAAAGAAGCTTTCTGGTTAACTTCTTTGTGGTCTGTGAAATCATCTCACAGAGTTACAGCTTTCCCCTCAAGAAACCTTTCGCTAAGACAGTTCTTGTGGAATTGTCAAAGTGATATTTGGAAGCCCATAGAGGGCTACGGTGAAAAAGGAAATCTCCTCAGATGAAATCTGGAAAGAAGCTTTCTGAGAAACTGCTTAGTGTTCTTTTAATTCATCTCACAGTGCTACATATGTATTTCGCGGATCTCTTTGCTAGCCTTATTCCTGTGGAATCTGAGAACAGATATTTCGGATCCCTTTGAAGACTATAGGGCCAAAGGAAATATCCTCCGGTTACAAAGATAAAGAAGCTTTCTGAGAATCTTCTTTGTGTTCTGTGAAATCAACCCACGGAGTTACAGATTTCCCCTCAAGAAGCCTTTCGCTAAGACAATTCTTGTGGAATTGGCAAAGCGATATTTGGAAGCCCATTAAGGGCTATGGTGAAAAAGGAAATATCCTCAGATGATATATGGAAGGAAGATTTCTGAAAAACTGCTGAGTGTTCTGTTAATTCATCTCACAGAGTTACATGTGTATTTCGTGGATCTCTTTGCTAGCCTTATTTCTGTGGAATCTGAGAACAGATATTTCGGATCCCTTTGAAGACTATAGGGCCAAAGGAAATATCCTCCGATAACAAAGAGAAAGAAGCTTCCTGAGAAACTTCTTTGTGTTCTGTGAAATCATCTCACAGAGTTACAGCTTTCCCCTCAAGAAGACTTTCGCTAATACAGTTCTTGTGGAATTGGCAAAGTGATATTTGGAAGCCCTTAGAGGGCTATGGTGGAAAAGGAAATATCCGCAGTGAAATCTTGAAAGAAGCTTTCTGAGAAACTGCTTAGAGTTCTGTTAATTCATCTCACAGAGTTACATGTGTATTTCGTGGATCTCTTTGCTAGCCTTATGTCTGTGGAATCTGAGAACAGATATTTCGGATCCCATTGAAGACTATAGGGCCAAAGGAAATATCCTCCGATAACGAAGAGAAAGAATCTTTCTGAGAAACTTCTTTGTGTTCTGTGAAATCATCTCAGAGAGTTACAGCTTTCCCCTCAAGAAGCCTTTCGCTAAGACAGTTCTTGTGGAATTGGCAAAGTGATATTTGGAAGCCCATAGAGGGATATGGGGAAAAAGGAAATCTCCTCAGATGAAATCTGGAAAGAAGCTTTCTTAGAAACTGCTTAGTGTTCTGTTAACTCATCTCACAGAGTTACCTCTGTATTTCGTGGATCTCTTTGCTAGCCTTATTTCTGTGGAATCTGAGAAGAGATATTTCGGATCCCTTTGAAGACTATAGGGACAAAGGAAATATCCTCAGATAACAAAGAGAAAGAAGCTTTCTGGTTAACTTCTTTGTGTTCTGTGAAATCATCTAACAGAGTTACAGCTTTCCCCTCAAGAAGCCGTTTGCTAAGACTGTTCTAGTGGAGTTGGCAAGGTGATATTTCTAAGCCCATATAATTCTAAGGTGAAAAAGGAAATATCCTCAGATGAAATCGGGAAAGAAGCTTTCTGAGAAACTGCTTAGTGTTCTGTTAATTCATCTCACAGAGTTACATCTGTATTTCGTGGATCTCTTTGCTAGCCTTATTTCTGTGGAATCTGAGAACAGATATTTCGGATCCCTTTGAAGACTATAGGGAAAAAGGAAATATCCACCGATAACAAAGGGAAAGAAGCTTTCTGAGAAACTTCTTTATGTTCTGTGTAATCATCTCACAGAGTGACAGCTTTCCCCTCAAGAAACCTTTCGCTAAGACAGTTCTTGTGGAATTGACAAAGTGATATTTGGAAGCCCAAAGAGGGCTATGGTGAAAAAGGAAATCTCCTCAGATGAAATCTGGAAAGAAGCTTTCTGAGAAACTGCTTAGTGTTCTTTTAATTCATCTCACAGAGCTACATGTGTATTTCGCGGATCTCTTTGCTAGCCTTATTCCTGTGGAATCTGAGAACAGATATTTCGGATCCCTTTGAAGATTATAGGGCCAAAGGAAATATCCTCCGATAACAAAGAGAAAGAAGCTTTCTGAGAATCTTCTTTGTGTTCTGTGAAATCAACCCACGGAGTTACAGCTTTCCCCTCAAGAAGCCTTTCACTAAGACAATTCTTGTGGAATTGGCAAAGTGATATTTGGAAGCTCATAAAGGGCTATGGTGAAAAAGGAAATATCCTCAGATGAAATCTGGAAGGAAGACTTCTGAAAAACTACTGAGTGTTAAGTTAATTCATCTCACAGAGTTACATGTGTATTTCGTGGATCTCTTCGCTAGCCTTATTTCTGTGGAATCTGAGAACAGATACTTCGGATCCCTTTGAAAACTATAGGGCCAAAGGAAATATCCTCCGATAACAAAGAGAAACAAGCTACCTGAGAAACTTCTTTGTGTTCTGTGAAATCATCTCACAGAGTTACAGCTTTCCCCTCAAGAAGCCTTTCGCTAATACAGTTCTTGTGGAATTGGCAAAGTGATATTTGGAAGCCCATAGAGGGCTATGGTGAAAAAGGAAATATCCTCAGTGAAATCTTGAAAGAAGCTTTCTCAGAAACTGCTTAGTGTTCTGTTAATTCATCTCACAGAGTTACATGTGTATTTCGTGGATCTCTTTGCTAGCCTTATGTCTGTGGAATCTGAGAACAGAAATTTCGGATCCCATTGAAGACTACAGGGCCAAAGGAAATATCCTGGGATAACGAAGAGAAAGAATCTTTCTGAGAAACTTCTTTGTGTTCTGTGAAATCATCTCACAGAGTTACAGCTTTCCCCTCAAGAAGCCTTTCGCTAAGACAGTTCTTGTGGAATTGGCAAAGTGATATTTGGAAGCCCGTAGAGGGCTTTGGGAAGAAGGAAATCTCCTCAGATGAAATCCTGAAAGAAGCTTTCTGAGAAACTGCTTAGTTTTCTTCTAATTCATCTCACAGAGTTACATGTGTATTTCGTGGATCTCTTTCCTAGCCTTATTTCTGTGGAATCTGAGAACAGATATTTCGGATCCCTTTGAAGTCTTTAGGGCCAAAGGAAATATCCTTCGATAACGAAGAGAAAGAAGCTTCTGAGAATCTTCTTTGTGTTCTGTGAAATCATCTCACAGAGTTACAGCTTTCCCCTCAAGAAGCCTTTCGCTAAGATAGTTCTTGTGGAATTGCAAAGTGATATTTGGAAGCCCTTAGTGGGCTATGGTGAAAAAGGAAATCTCCTCAGATGAAATCTGGAAAGAAGCTTTCTGAGAAACTGCTTAGTGTTCTGTTAATTCATCTCACACAGTTACATGTGTATTTCTTGGATCTCTTTGCTAGCCTTATTTCTGTGGAATCTGAGAACAGATATTTCGGATCCCATTGATGACTATAGGGCCAAAGGAAATATCCTCCGATAACAAAGAGAAAGAAGCTTTTTGAGAAACTTCTTTGTGTTTTGTGAAATCATCTCACAGAGTTACAGCTTTCCCCTCAAGAAGCCTTTCTCTAACACAGTTCTTGTGGAATTGGCAACGTGATATTTGGAAGTCCTTAGAGGGCTTTGGTGAAAAAGGAAATATAAACAGCTGAAATCTGGAAAGAAGCTTTCTGAGAAACTGCTTAGTGTTCTGTTAATTCATCTCACAGAGTTACAACTGTATTTCGTGGATCTATTTGCTAGCTTTATTTCTGTGGAATCTGAGAACAGATATTTCGCATCCCATTGAAGACTACAGGGCCAAAGAAAATATCCTCCGATAACAAAGAGAAAGAAGCTATCTGAGAATCTTCTTTGTGTTCTGTGAAATCATCTCACAGAGTTACAGCTTTCCCCTCCAGAAGCCTTTCGCTAAGACAGTTCTTGTGGAATTGGCAAAGTGATATTTGGAAGCCCATAGAGGGCTATGGTGAAAAGGGAAATATCCTCAGATGAAATCTGGAAAGAAGATTGCTGAGAAACTGCTTAGTGCTCTGTTAATTCATCTCACAGAGTTACATGTGTATTTCGTGGATCTCTTTGCCAGCCTTATTTCTGTGGAATCTGAGAACTGATATTTCGGATCTCTTTGAAGACTATAGGGCTAAAGGAAATATCCTCCGATAACAAAGAGAAAGAAGCTTTCTGAGAAACTTCTTTGTGTTCTGTGAAATCATGTCACAGAGTTACAGCTTTCCCCTCAAGAAGCCTTTCGCTAAGACAGTTCTTGTGGAATTGGCAAAGTGATATTTGGAAGCCCATAGAGGGCTAAGGTGAAAAAGGAAATCTCCTCAGATGAAATCTGGAAAGTAGCTTTCTGAGACACTGGTTAGTTTTCTGTTAATTCATCTCACAGAGTTACATGTGTATTTCGTGGATCTCTTTGCTAGCCTGATTTCTGTGGAATCTGAGAACAGATATTTCGGATTCCTTTCAAGACTATAGGGCCAAAGGATATATCCTCCGATAACAAAGAGAAAGAAGCTTTCTGAGAAACTTCTTTGTGTTCTGTGAAATCATCTCACAGAGATACAGCTTTCCCCTCAAGAAGCCTTTCTCTAAGACAGTTCTTGTGGAATTGGCAAAGTGATATTTGAAGCTCATAGAGGGCTATGGTAAAAAAGGATGTATCCTCAGATGAAATCTAGAAAGAAGCTTTCTGAGAAACTGCTTAGTGTTCTGTTAATTCATCTCACAGAGTTACATGTGTATTTCGTGGATCTCTTTGCTAGCCTTATTTCTGTGGAATCTGAGAACCGATATTTCGGATCCCTTTGAAGACTATAGGTCCAAAGGAAATGTCCTCCGATAACAAAGTGAAAGAAGCTTTCTGGGAAACGTCTTTGTGTTCTGTGAAATCATCTCACAGAGTTAGAGCTTTCCCCTCAAGAAGCCTTTCGCTAAGACTGTTCTAGTGGAGTTGGCAAAGTGATATTTTGAAGCCCATATAGGGCTAATGTGAAAAAGGAAATATCCTCAGATGAAATCTGGAAAGAAGCTTTCTGAGAAACTGCTTAGTGTTCGGTTAATTCGTCTCACAGAGTTACATGTGTATTTCGTGGATCTCTTTGCTAGTCTTATCTGTGGAATCTGCGAACCCATATTTCGGATCCCCTTTAAAACTATAGTGCCAAAGGAAATATCATCCGATAACAAAGAGAAAGAAGCTTTCTGAGAAACTTCTTTGTGTTCTGTGAAATCATCTCACAGAGTTACAGCTTTCCCCTCAAGAAGCCTTTCGCTAAGACAGTTCTTGTGGAATTGGCAAAGTGATATTTGGAAGCCAATAGAGGGCTATGGTGAAAAAGGAAATCTCCTCAGATGAAATCTGGAAAGAAGCCTCTGAGAAACTGCTTAGTGTTCTGTTAATTCATCTCACAGAGTTACATGTGTATTTCGCGGATCTCTTTGCTAGCCTTATTTCCGTGGAATCTGAGAACAGATATTTCGGATCCCTTTGAAGACTATAGGGCCAAAGGAAATATCCTCCGATAACAAAGAGAAACAAGTTTTTTGAGAAACTTCTTTGTGTTCTGTGAAATCATCTCACAGAGTTACAGCTTTCCCCTCAAGAAGCCTTTCGCGAAGACAGTTCTTGTGGAATTGGCAAAGTGATATTTGGAAGCCAATAGAGGGCTATGGTGAAAAAGGAAATATCCTCAGATGAAATCTGGAAAGAAGCTTTCAGAGAAACTGCTTAGTGTTCTGTTAATTTATCTCACAGAGTTACATGTGTATTTCGTGGATCTCTTTGCTAGCCTTATTTCTGTGGAATCTGAGAACAGATATTTCGGATCCCTTTCAAGACTATAGGGCCAAAGGATATATCCTCCGATATCAAAGAGAAAGAAGCTTTCTGAGAAACTTCTTTGTGTTCTGTGAATTCATCTCACAGAGTTGCAGCTTTCCCCTCAAGAAGGCTTTCTCTAAGAGAGTTCTTGTGGAATTGGCAAAGTGATATTTGGAAGCCCATGGAGGGCTATGTTGAAAAAGGAAATATCCTCAGATGAAATCTGGAAAGAAGCTTTCTGGGAAACTGCTTAGTGTTCTGTTAATTCATCTCACAGAGTTACATGTGTATTACGTGGATCTCTATGCTAGCCTTATTTCTGTGGAATCTGCGAACACATATTTCGGATCCCCTTTAAGACTATAGGGACAAAGGAAATATCCTCCGATAACAAAGAGAAAGAAGCTTTCTGAGAAACTTCTTTGTGTTCTGTGAAATCATCTCACAGAGTTACAGCTATCCCCTCAAGAAGCCTTTCGCGAAGAAAGTTCTTGTGGAATTGGCAAAGTGATATTTGGAAGCCCATAGAGGGCTATGGTGAAAAAGGAAATCTCCTCAGATGAAATCTGGAAAGAAGCTTTCTGAGAAACTGCTTAGAGTTCTGTTAATTCATCTCACAGATTTACATGTGTATTTCGTGGATCTCTTTGCTAGCCTTATTTCTGTGGAATCTGAGAACAGATATTTCTGATCCCTTTCAATACTATAGGGCCAAAGGATATATCCTCCGATAACAAAGAGAAAGAAGACTTCTGAGAAACTTCTTTGTGTTCTGTGAAATCATCTCACAGAGTTACAGCTTTCCCCTCAAGAAGCCTTTCTCTAAGACAGTTCTTTTGGAATTGGCAAAGTGATATTTGGAAGCCCATGGAGGGCTATGGTGAAAAAGGAAATTTCCTCAGATGAAATCTGGAAAGAAGCTTTCTGAGAAACTGCTTAGTGTTCTCTTAATTCATCTCTCAGAGTTACATGTGTTTTTCGTGGATCTCTATGCTAGCCTTATTTCTGTGGAATCTGCGAACACATATTTCGGATCCCCTTTAAGACTATAGGGACAAAGGAAATATCCTCCGATAACAAAGAGAAAGAAGCTTTCTGAGAAACATCTTTGTGTTCTGTGAAATCATGTCACAGAGTTACAGCTTTCCCCTCAAGAAGCCTTTCGCTAAGACAGTTCTTCTGGAATTTGCAAAGTGATCTTTTGAAGCCCATAGAGGGCTATGTTGAAAAAGGAAATATCCTCAGATGAAATCTGGAAAGAAGCTTTCTGAGAAACTACTGAGTGTTCTGTTAATTCATCACACAGAGTTATATGTGTATTTCGTGGATCTCTTTGCTAGGCTTATATCTGTGGAATCTGAGAACAGATATTTCGGATCCCTTTGAAGACTATATGGCCAAAGGAAATATCCTCCGATAACAAAGAGAAAGAAGCTTTCTGAGAAACTTCTTTGTGTTCTGTGAAATCATCTCACTGAGTTACAACTTTCACCTAAAGAAGCCTTTCGCTAAGACAGTTCTTGTGGAATTGGCAAAGTGATATTTGGAAGCCCTTAGTGGGCTATGGTGAAAAGGGAAATATCCTCAGATGAAATCTGGAGAGAAGATTTCTGAGAAACTGCAGAGTGTTCTGTTAATTCATCTCACAGAGTTACATGTGTATTTCGTGGATCTCTTTGCTAGCGTTATTTCCGTGGAATCTGAGAACAGATATTGCGGATCCCTTTGAAGAATATAGGGCCAAATTAAATATCCTCCGATAACAATGAGAAAGAAGCTTTCTGAGAAACTTCTTTGTGTTCTGTGAAATCTTCTCACAGAGTTACAGCTTTCCCCTCCAGAAGCCTTTAGCTAAGACAGTTCTTGTGGAATTCACAAAGTGATATTTGGAAGCCCATAGAGGGCTATGGTGAAAAAGGAAATCTCCTCAGATGAAATCTCGAAAGAAGCTTTCTGAGAAACTGCTTAGTGTTCTGTTAATTCATCTCACAGAGTTACATGTGTATTTCGTGGATCTCTTTGCTAGCCTTATTTCTGTGGAATCTGAGAACAGATATTTCGGATCCCTTTGAAGACTATAGGTCCAAAGGAAATGTACTCCGATAACAAAGTGAAAGAAGCTTTCTGGGAAACGTCTTTGTGTTCTGTGAAATCATCTCACAGAGTTAGAGCTTTCCCCTCAAGAAGCCTTTCGCTAAGACTGTTCTAGTGGAGTTGGGAAAGTTATATTTGTAAGCCCATTGAGGACTAAATGAAAAAGGAAATATCCTCCGATGAAATCTGGAAAGAAGGTTTCTGAGAAACTGCTTAGTGTTCTGTTAATTCATCTCACAGAGTTACATGTGTATTTTCTGGATCTCTTTGCTAGCCTTATTTCTGTGGATTCTGAGAACAGATATTTCGGATAGCTTTGAAGACTATAGGGCCAAAGGAAATATCCTCCGATAACAAAGAGAAAGAAGCTTTCTGAGAAACTTCTTTGTGTTCTGTGAAATCATCTCACAGAGTTACAGCTTTCCCCTCAAGAAGCCTTTCCCTAAGACTGTTCTAGTGGAGTTGGCAAAGTGATATTTTGAAGCCCATATAGGGCTAATGTGAATCAGGAAATATCCTCAGATGAAATCTGGAAAGAAGCTTCCTGAGAAACTGCTTAGTGTTCTGTGAATTCATCTCACAGAGTTACATGTGTATTTCGTGGATCTCTTTGCTAGCCTTATTTCTGTGGAATCTGAGAACAGATATTTCGGATCCCTTTGAAGACTACAGGGCCAAAGGAAATCTCCTCCGATAACAAAGAGAAAGAAGCTTTCTGAGAAACTTCTTTGTGTTCTGTGAAATCATCTCACAGAGTTACAGCTTTCCCCTCAAGAAGCCTTTCGCTAAGACATTTCTGGTGGAATTGGCAAAGTGATATTTGGAAGCCCATAGAGGGCTAAGGTGAAAAAGGAAATATTCTCAGCTGAAATCTGGAAAGAAGCTTTCTGAGAAACTGCTTAGTGTTCTGTTAATTCATCTCACAGAGTTACATGTGTATTTCGTGGATCTCTTTGCTAGTCTTATCTGTGGAATCTGCGAACCCATATTTCGGATCCCCTTTAAGACTATAGGGCCAAAGGAAATATCCTCCGATAACAAAGAGAAAGAAGCTTTCTGAGAAACTTCTTTGTGTTCTGTGAAATCATCTCACAGAGTTACAGCTTTCCACTCAAGAAGCCTTTCGCTAAGACAGTTTTTCTGGAATTGGCAAAGTGATCTTTGGAAGCCCATAGAGGGCTATGGGGAAAAAGGAAATATCCTCAGATTAAATCTGGAAAGAAGCTTTCTGAGAAACTAGTGAGTATTCTGCTAATTCATCACACAGAGTTATATGTGTATTTCGTGGATCTCTTTGCTAGCCTTATATCGGTGGAATCTGAGAACAGATATTTCGCATCCCTTTGAAGACTATAGGGCCAAAGGAAATATCCTCCGATAACAAAGAGAAAGAAGCTTTCTGAGAAACTTCTTTGTGTTCTGTGAAATCATCTCACATAGTTACAGCTTTCCCCTCAAGAAGCCTTTCGCGAAGAAAGTTCTTGTGGAATTGGCAAAGTGATATTTGGAAGCCCATAGAGGGCTATGGTGAAAAAGGAAATCTCCTCAGATGAAATCTGGAAAGAAGCTTTCTGAGAAACTGCTTAGAGTTCTGTTAATTCATCTCACAGAGTTACATCTGTATTTCGTGGATCTCTTTGCTAGCCTTATTTCTGTGGAATCTGAGAACAGATATTTCGGATCTCATTGAAGACTATAGGGCCAAAGGAAATATCCTCCGATAACAAAGAGAAAGAAGCTTTCTGAGAAACTTCTTTGTGTTCCGTGAAATCGTCGCACGGAGTTACAGCTTTCAGCTCAAGAAGCCTTTCGCTAAGACAGTTCTTGTGGAATTGGCAAAGTGATATTTGGAAGCCCTTAGAGGGCTATGGTGAAAAGGGAAATATCCTCAGATGAAATCAGGAAAGAAGATTTCTGAGAAACTGCTGAGTGTTCTGTTAATTCATCTCACACAGTTACATGTGTATTTCGTAGATCTCTTTGCTAGCCTTATATCTGTGGTATCTGAGAACAGATATTTCGGATCCCTTTGAAGACTATAGGGCCAAAGGAAATATCCTCCGATAAGAAAGAGAAAGAAGCTTTCTGAGAAACTTCTTTTTGTTCTGTGAAATCATCTCACGGAGTTACAGCTTTCCCCTCAAGAAGCCTTTCGCGAAGACAGTTTTTGGGGAATTGGCAAAGTGATATTTGGAAGCCCATAGAGGGCTATGGTGAAAAAGGAAATCTCCTCAGATGAAATCTGAAAGAAGCTTTCAGAGAAACTGCTTAGTGTTCGGTTAATTCATCCTGCAGAGTTACATGTGTATTTCGTGGATCTCTTTGCTAGCCTTATTTCTGTGGAATCTGAGAACAGATATTTCGCAACCCTATGAAGACTATAGGGCCAATGGAAATATCCTCCGATAACAAAGAGAAAGAAGGTTTCTGAGAAACTCCTTTGTGTTCTGTGAAATCATCTCACAGAGTTACAGCTTTCCCCTCAAGAAGCCTTTCGCTAAGACAGTTCTTGTGGAATTGGCAAAGTGATATTTGGAAACCCATAGAGGGCTATGGTGAAAAAGGAAATCTCCTCAGATGAAATCTGGAAAGAAGCTCTCTGAGAAACTGCTTAGTGTTCTGTTAATTCATCTCACAGAGTTACATGTGTATTTCGCGGATCTCTTTGCTAGCCTTATTTCCGTGGAATCTGAGAACAGATATTTCGGATCCCTTTTGAAGACTATAGGGCCAAAGGAAATATCCTCCGATAACAAAGAGAAAGAATCTTTCTGAGAAACTTCTTTGTGTTCTGTGAAATCATCTCACAGAGTTACAGCTTTCCCCTCAAGAAGCCTTTCGCGAAGACAGTTCTTGTGGAATTGGCAAGGTGATATTTGGAAGCCCATAGAGGGCTAAGGTGAAAAAGGAAATCTCCTCAGATGAAATCTGGAAAGAAGCTTTCTGAGAAAATGCTTAGTGTTCTGTTAATTCATCTCACAGAGTTACATCTGTATTTCGTGGACCCCTTTGCTAGTCTTATTTCTGTGGAATCTGAGAACAGATATTTCGGATCCCTTTGAAGACTTCAGGGCCAAAGGAAATATCCTCCGATAACAAAGAGAAAGAAGCTTTCTGAGAAACTTCTTTGTGTTCTGTGAAATCATCTCACAGAGTTACAACTTTTCCCTCAAGAATCCTTTCGCGAAGACAGTTCTTGTGGAATTGGCAAAGTGATATTTGGAAGCCCATAGAGGGCTATGGTGAAAAAGGAAATCTCCTCAGATGAAATCTGGGAAGAAGCTTTCTGAGAAACTGCTTAGAGTTCTGTTAATTCATCTCAGAGAGTTACATCTGTATTTCGTGGATCTCTTTGCTAGCCTTATTTCTGTGGAATCTGAGAATAGATATTTCGGATTCCTTTGAAGACTATAGGGCCAAAGGAAATATCCTCCGATAACAAAGAGAAAGAAGCTTTCTGAGAAACTTCTTTGTGTTCTGTGAAATGATCTCACGGAGTTACAGCTTTCCCCTCAAGAAGCCTTTCGTGAAGACAGTTTGTGTAGAATTGGCAAAGTGATATTTGGAAGCCCATAGAGGGCTATGGTGAAAAAGGAAATCTCCTCAGATGAAATCTGGAAAGAAGCTTTCTGAGAAACTGCTTAGTGTTCTGTTAATTCATCTCACAGAGTTACACGTGTATTTCGTGGATCTCTTTGCTAGCCTTATTTCTGTGGAATCTGAGAACAGATATTTCGGATCCCTTTGAAGACTATAGGTCCAATGGAAATATCCTACGATAACAAAGAGAAAGAAGCTTTCTGAGAAACTTCTTTGTGTTCTCTGAAATCACCTTACCGTGTTACAGCTTTCCCCTCAAGAAGCCTTTCGTTAAGACATTTCTTCTGGAATTGGCAAAGTGATATTTGGAAGCCCATAGAGGGCTAAGGTGAAAAAGGAAATATCCTCAGATGAAATCTGGAAAGAAGCTTTCTGAGAAACTGCTTAGTGTTATGTTAATTCATCTCACAGAGTTACATGTATATTTCGTGGATCTCTTTGCTAGCCTTATTTCTGTGGAATCTGAGAACAAATATTTCGGATCCCTTTGAAGACTATAGGGCCAAAGGAAATATCCTCCGATAACAAAGAGAAAGAAGCTTTCTGAGAAACTTCTTTGTGTTCTGTGAAATCAACCCACAGAGTTATGGCTTGCCCCTCATAAGCCATTCGCTAAAACAGTTCTTGTGGAATTTGCAAAGTGATATTTGGAAGCCAATAGAGGGCTATGGTGAAAAAGGAAATATCCTCAGATGAAATCTGGAAAGAAGCTTTCTGAGAAACTGCTTAGTGTTCTGTTAATTCATCTCACAGAGTTACATGTGTGTTTCCTGGATCTCTTTGCTAGCCTTATTTCTGTGGAATCTGAGAACAGATATTTCGGATCCCATTGAAGACTATAGGGCCAAAGGAAATATCCTCCCATAACAAAGAGTAAGAAGGTTTCTGAGAAACTTCTTTATGTTTGTGAAATAATCTCACAGAGTTACAGCTTTCCCCTCAAGAAGCCTTTCGCTGAGACAGTTCTTGTGGAATTGGCAAAGTGATATTTGGAAGCCCTTAAAGGGCTATGGTGAAAAAGGAAATATCCTCAGCTGAAATCTGGTAAGAAGTGTTCTGAAAAACTGCTTAGTGTTCTGTTAATTCATCTCACAGAGTTACATGTGTATTTCGTGGATCTCTTTGCTATCCTTTTTTCTGTGGAATATGCGAAAACATATTTCGGATTCCCTTTAAGACTATAGGGACAAAGGTAATATCCTCCGATAACAAAGACAAACAAGCTTTCTGAGAAACTTCTTTGTGTTCTGTGAAATCATCTCACAGAGTTACAGCTTTCCCCTCAAGAAGCCTTTCGGGAAGACAGTTCTTGTGGAATTGGCAAACTGATATTTGGAAGCCCATAAAGGGCTATGGTGGAAAAGGAAATCTCCTCAGATAAAATCTGGAAAGAAGCTTTCTGAGAATCTGCTTAGTGTTTTGTTAATTCATCTCACAGAGTTACATGTGTATTTCGTGGATCTCTTTGCTAGCCTTATTTCTGTGGAACCTGAAAACAGATATTTCGGATCCCTTTGAAGACTATAGGGCCAAAGGTAATATCCTCCGATAACAAACAGAAAGAAGTTTTCTGAGAAACTTCTTTGTGTTCTGTGAAATCAACCCACAGAGTTACAGCTTTCCCTTCAAGAAGCCTTTCGCTAAGACAGTTCTTGTGGAATTTGCAAAGTGATATTTGGAATCCCATAGAGGGCTATGGTGAAACAGGAAATATCCTGAGATGAAATCTGGAAAGAAGCTTTCTGAGAAACTGCTTAGTGTTCTGTTAATTCATCTCACAGAGTTACATCTGTATTTCGTGGATCTCTTTGCTAGCCTTATTTCTGTGGAATCTGAGAAAAGATATTTCGGATCCCTTTGAAGACTACAGGGCCAAAGGAAATATCCTCCGATAACAAAGAGAAAGAAGCTTTCTGAGAAACTTCTTTGTGTTCTGTGAAATAATCTCACAGAGTTACAGCTTTCCCCTCAAGAAGACTTTCGCTAAGACAGTTCTTGTGGAATTGGCAATGTGATATTTGAAAGCCCATAGACGGCTATGGTGAAAAAGGAAATATCCTCAGATGAAATCTGGAAAGAATCTTTCTGAGAAACTGCTTAGTGTTCTGTTAATTCATCTCACAGAGTTACATGTGTATTTCGTGGATCTCTTTGCTAGCCTTATTTCTGTGGAATCTGAGAACAGATATTTCGGATCCCTTTGAAGACTATAGGGCCAAAGGAAATATCCTCCGATAACAAAGAGGAAGAAGCTTTCTGAGAAACTTCTTTGTGTTCTGTGAAATCATCTCACAGAGTTACAGCTTTCCCCTCAAGAAGCCTTTCGCTGAGACAGTTCTTGTGGAATTGGCAAAGTGATATTTGGAAGCCCGTAGAGGGCTATGGTGAAAAAGGAAATATCCTCAGATGAAATCTGGAAACAAGCTTTCTGAGAAACTACTTAGTGTTCTGTTAATTCATCTCACAGAATTACCTCTGTATTTCGTGGATCTCGTTGCTAGCCTTATTTCTGTGGAATCTGAGAACAGATATTTCGAATCCCATTGAAGACTATAGGGCCAAAGGAAATATCCTCCGATAACAAAGAGAAAGAAGCTTTCTGAGAAACTTCTTTGTGTTCTGTGAAACCATCTCACAGAGTTACAGCTTTCCCCTCAAGAAGCCTTTCGCTAAGACAGTTCTTGTGGAATTGGCAAAGTGATATTTGGAAGCCCTTAAAGGGCTATGGTGAAAAAGGAAATATCCTCAGATGAAATCTGGAAAGAAGTTTTCTGAAAAACTGCTTAGTGTTCTGTTAATTCATCTCACAGAGTTACATGTGTATTTCGTGGATCTCTTTGCTATCCTTATTTCTGTGGAATCTTCGAACACATATTTCGGATCCCCTTTAAGACTATAGGGACAAAGGTAATATCTCCGATAACAAAGACAAAGAAGCTTTCTGAGAAACTTTTTTGTGTTCTGTGAAATCATCTCACGGAGTTACAGATTTCCCCTCAAGAAGCCTTTCGTTTAGACAGTTCTTGTGGAATTTGCAAAGTGATATTTGGAAGCACATAGAGGGCTTCGATGAAAAAGGAAATCTCCTCAGATCAAATCTGGAAAGAAGATTTCTGAGAAACTGCTGAGTGTTCTGTTAATTCATCTCACAGAGTTACATGTGTATTTCGTGGATCTCTTTGCTAGCCTTCTTTGTGTGGAATCTGAGAAGAGATATTTCGGATCCCTTTGAAGACTATAGGGCCAAAGGAAATATCCTCCGATAACAAAGAGAAGGAAGCTTTCTGAGAAACTTCTTTGTGTTCTGTGAAATCATCTCACAGAGTTACAGCTTTCCCCTCAAGAAGACTTTCGCTAAGACAGTTCTTCTGGAATTGGCAAAGTGATATTTGGAAGACCTCAGACGGCTAGGGTGAAAAAGGAAATATCCTCAGATGAAATCTGGAAAGAAGCTTTCTGAGAAACTGCTTAGTGTTCTGTTAACTCATCTCACAGAGTTACCTCTGTATTTCGTGGATCTCTTTGCTAGCCTTATTTCTGTGGGATCTGAGTAGAGATATTTCGGATCCCTTTGAAGACTATAGGGCCAAAGGAAATATCCTCCCAAAACAAAGAGAAAGAAGCTTTCTGGGAAACTTCTTTGTGTTTTGTGAAATCATCTCACATAGTTACAGCTTTCCCCTCAAGAAGCCTTTTGCTAAGACAGTTCTGGTGGAATTGGCAAAGTGATATTTGGAAGCCCATAGACGGCTATGGTGAAAAAGGAGATATCCTCAGATGAAATCTGGAAAGAAGCTTTCTGAGAAACTTCTTAGTGTTGTGTTAATTCATCTCACAGAGATACATGTGTATTTCGTGGATCTCTTTGCTAGCCTTATTTCTGTGGAATGAGAACAGATATTTCGGATCCCTTTGAAGACTATAGGGACAAAGGAAATATCGTCCGATAACAAAGAGAAAGAAGCTTTCTGAGAAACTACTTTGTGTTCTGTGAAATCATCTCACAGACTTACAGCTTTCCCCTCAAGAAGCCTTTCGCTAAGACAGTTCTTGTGGAATTGACAAAGTGATATTTGGAAGCCCCTAGAGGGCTATGGTGAAAAAGGAAATATCCTCAGATGAAATCTGGAAAGAAGATTTCTGAGAAACTGTTTAGTGTTCTGTTAATTCACCTCACAGAGATACATCTGTATTTCGTGGATCTCTTTGCTAGACTTATTTCTGTGGAATCTGAGAACAAATATTCCGGATCCCATTGAAGACTATAGGGCCAAAGGAAATATCCTCCGATAACAAAGAGAAAGAAGCTTTCTGAGAAACTTCTTTGTGTTCTGTGAAATAATCTCACAGAGTTACAGCTTTCCCCTCAAGAAGACTTTCGCTAAGACAGTTCTTGTGGAATTGGCAAAGTGATATTTGAAAGCCCTTAGACGGCTATGGTGAAAAAGGAAATATCCTCAGATGAAATCTGGAAAGAATCTTTCTGAGAAACTGCTTAGTGTTCTGTTAATTCATCTCATAGAGTTACATGTGTATTTCGTGGATCTCTTTGCTAGCCTTATTTCTGTGGAATCTGAGAACAGATATTTCGGATCCCTTTGAAGACTATAGGGCCAAAGGAAATATCCTCCGATAACAAAGAGAAAGAAGCTTTCTGAGAAACTTCTTTGTGTTCTGTGAAATCATCTCACAGAGTTACAGCTTTCCCCTCAAGAAGCCTTTCGCTAAGACAGTTCTTGTGGAATTGGCAAAGTGTTATTTGGAAGCCCTTAAAGTGCTATGGTGAAAAACGAAATATCCTCAGATGAAATCTGGAAAGAAGCTTTCTGAGAAACTGCTTAGTGTTCTGTTAATTCATCTCACAGAGTTAGATGTGTATTTCGTGGATCTCTTTGCTAGCCTTATTTCTGTGGAATCTGAGTACAGATATTTCGGTTCCCTTTGAAGACTATAGGGCCAAAGGAAATATCCTACCAAAACAAAGAGAAAGAAGCTTTCTGAGAAACTTCTTTGTGTTCTGTGAAATCATCTCACAGAGTTACAGCTTTCCCCTCAAGAAACCTTTCGCTAAGACAGTTCTTGTGGAATTCGCAAAGTGATATTTGGAAGTCCGTACAGGGTTATGGTGAAAAAGGAAATATCCTCAGATGAAATCTGGAAAGAAGCTTTCTGAGAAACTGCTTAGTGTTCTGTTAATTCATCTCACAGAGTTACCTCTGTATTTCGTGGATCTCTTTGCTAGCCTTATTTCTGTGGAATCTGAGAACAGATATTTCGGATCCCGTTGAAGACTATAGGACCAAAGGAAATATCCTCCGATAACATAGAGAAAGAAGCTTTCTGAGAAACTTCTTTGTGTTCTGTGAAATCATCTCACAGAGTTACAGCTTTCCCCTCAAGAAGCCTTTCGCTATGAAAGATCTTGTGGAATTGGCAAAGTGATATTTGGAAGCCCTTAGCTGGCTATGGTGAAAAAGGAAATATCCTCAGATGAAATCTGGCAGAAGCTTTCTGAGAAACTGCTTAGTGTTCTGTTAATTCATCTCACAGAATTACATGTGTATTTCCTGGGTCTCTTTGCTAGCCTTATTTCTGTGGAATCTGAGAACAGATATTTCGGATCCCATTGAAGACTATAGGACCAAAGGAAATATCCTCCGATAACATAGAGAAAGAAGCTTTCTGAGAAACTTCTTTGTGTTCTGTGAAATCATCTCACAGAGTTACAGCTTTCCCTTCAAGAAGCCTTTCGCTAAGACAGTTCTTGTGGAATTGGCAAAGTGTTATTTGGAAGCCCTTAGAGGGCTATGGTGAAAAAGGAAATATCCTCAGATGAAATCTGGAAAGAAGCTTTCTGAGAAACTGCTTAGTGTTCTGTTAATTCATCTCACAGAGTTACATGTGTGTTTCGTGGATCTCTTTGCTAGTCTTATTTCTGTGGAATCTGAGAACAGATATTTCTGATCCCTTTGAAGACTATACGGCCAAAGGAAATATCCTCCGATAACAAAGAGAAAGAAGCTTTCTGAGAAACTTCTTTGTGTTCTGTGAAATCATCTCACAGACTTACAGCTTTCCCCTCAAGAAGCCTTTCGCTAAGACAGTTCTTGTGGAATTGGCAAAGTGATATTTGGAAGCCCTTAGCTGGCTATGGTGAAAAAGGAAATCTCCTCACATGAAATCTGGAAAGAAGCTTTCTGAGAAACTGCTTAGTGTTCTGTTAATTCATCTCACAGAGTTACATCTGTATTTCGTGGATCTCTTTGCTAGCCTTATTTCTGTGGAATCTAAGAACAGATATTTCCGATCCCAATGAAGACTATTGGGCCAAAGGAAATATCCTCCGATAACAAAGAGAAAGAAGCTTTCTGAGAAACTTCGTTGTGTTCTGTGAAATCATCTCACAGAGTTACAGCTTTCCCCTCAAGGAGCCTTTCGCTAAGACAGTTCTTGTGGAATTTTCAAAGTGTTATTTGGAAGCCCTTAGAGGGCTATGGTGAAAAACGAAATATCCTCAGATGAAATCTGGAAAGAAGCTTTCTGAGAAACTTCTTTGTCTTCTGTGAAATCACCTCACAGAGTTACAACTTTCCCCTCAAGAAGCCTTTCGGTAAGACAGTTCTTGTGGAATTGGCAAAGTGATATTTGGAAGTCCGTAGAGGGCTATGGTGAAAAAGGAAATTTCCTTAGATGCAATCTGGAAAGAAGCTTTCTGAGAAACTGCTTAGTGTTCTGTTAATTCATCTCACAGAGTTACATGCGTGTTTCGTGTATCTCTTTGCTAGCCTTATTTTTGTGGAATCTGAGTACAGATATTTCGGATCCCTTTGAAGACTATAGGGCCAAAGGAAATATCCTGCCAAAACAAAGAGAAAGAAGCTTTCTGAGAAACTTCTTTGTGTTCTGTGAAATCATCTCACCGAGTTACAGGTTTCCCCTTAAGAAGCCTTTCGCTAAGACAGTTCTTGAGGAATTGGCAAAGTGATATTTGGAAGCCCATAGAGGGCTATGGTGAAAAAGGAAATATCCTCAGATGAAATCTGGAAAGAAGCTTTCTGAGAAACTGCTTAGTGTTCTGTTAATTCATCTCACAGAGGTACATGTGTATTTCGTGGATCTCTTTGCTAGCCTTATTTCTGTGGAATCTGAGTACAGATATTTCGGATCCCTTTGAAGACTTTAGGGCCAAAGGAAATATCCAGGCAAAACACAGAGAAAGAAGCTTTCTGAGAAACTTCTTTGTGTTTCGTGAAATCATCTCACAGAGTTACAGCTTTCCCCTCAAGAAACCTTTCGCTAAGACAGTTCTTGTGGAATTCGCAAAGTGATATTTGGAAGTCCGTACAGGGCTATGGTGAAAAAGGAAATATCCTCAGATGAAATCTGGAAAGAAGCTTTCTGAGAAACTGCTTAGTGTTCTGTTAATTCATCTCACAGAGTTACCTCTGTATTTCGTGGATCTCTTTGCTAGCCTTATTTCTGTGGAATCTGAGAACAGATATTTCGGATCCCATTGAAGAGTATAGGACCAAAGGAAATATCCTCCGATAACAAAGAGAAAGAAGCTTTCTGAGAAACTTCTTTGTGTTCTGTGAAATCATCTCACAGAGTTACAGCTTTCCTCTCAAGAAGCCTTTCGCTAAGAAAGTTCTTGTGGAATTGGCAAAGTGATATTTGGAAGCCCTTAGCTGGCTATGGTGAAAAAGGAAATATCCTCAGATGAAATCTGGAAAGAAGCTTTCTGAGAAGCTGCTTAGTGTTCTGTTAATTCATCTCACAGAGTTACATGTGTGTTTCGTGGATCTCTTTGCTAGTCTTATTTCTGTGGAATCTGAGAACAGATATTTCTGATCCCTTTGAAGACTATACGGCCAAAGGAAATATCCTCCGATAACAAAGAGAAAGAAGCGTTCTGAGAAACTTCTTTGTGTTCTGTGAAATCATCGCACAGACTTACAGCTTTCCCCTCAAGAAGCCTTTCGCTATGAAAGATCTTGTGGAATTGGCAAAGTGATATTTGGAAGCACTTAGCTGGCTATGGTGAAAAAGGAAATATCCTCAGATGAAATCTGGCAGAAGCTTTCTGAGAAACTGCTTAGTGTTCTGTTAATTCATCTCACAGAATTACGTGTGTTTTTCCTGGGTCTCTTTGCTAGCCTTATTACTGTGGAATCTGAGAACAGATATTTCGGATCCCATTGAAGACTATAGGACCAAAGGAAATATCCTCCGATAACATAGAGAAAGAAGCTTTCTGAGAAACTTCTTTGTGTTCTGTGAAATCATCTCACAGAGTTACAGCTTTCCCCTCAAGAAGCCTTTCGCTAAGACAGTTCTTGTGGAATTGGCAAAGTGTTATTTGGAAGCCCTTAGAGGGCTATGGTGAAAAAGGAAATATCCTCAGATGAAATCTGGAAAGAAGCTTTCTGAGAAACTGCTTAGTGTTCTGTTAATTCACCTCACAGAGTTACATGTGTATTTCGTGGATCTCTTTGCTAGCCTTATTTCTGTGGAATCTGAGTACAGATATTTCGGATCCCTTTGAAGAGTATAGGGCTAAAGGAAATATCCTCCGATAACAAAGAGAAAGAAGCTTTCTGAGAAACTTCTTTGTGTTCTGTGAAATCATCTCACAGAGTTACAGCTTTCCCCTCAAGAAACCTTTCGCTAAGACAGTTCTTGTGGAATTGGCAAAGTGATATTTGGAAGCCCTTAGCTGGCTATGGTGAAAAAGGAAATATCCTCACATGAAATCTGGAAAGAAGCTTTCTGAGAAACTGCTTAGTGTTCTGTTAATTCATCTCACAGAGTTACATCTGTATTTCGTGGATCTCTTTGCTAGCCTTATTTCTGTGGAATCTAAGAACAGATATTTCCGATCCCAATGAAGACTATTGGGCCAAAGGAAATATCCTCCGATAACAAAGAGAAAGAAGCTTTCTGAGAAACTTCGTTGTGTTCTGTGAAATCATCTCACAGAGTTATAGCTTTCCCCTCAAGGAGCCTTTCGCTAAGACAGTTCTTGTGGAATTTTCAAAGTGTTATTTGGAAGCCCTTAGAGGGCTATGGTGAAAAACGAAATATCCTCAGATGAAATCTGGAAAGAAGCTTTCTGAGAAACTTCTTTGTCTTCTGTGAAATCATCTCACAGAGTTACAACTTTCCCCTCAAGAAGCCTTTCGCTAAGACAGTTCTTGTGGAATTGGCAAAGTGATATTTGGAAGTCCGTAGAGGGCTATGGTGAAAAAGGAAATTTCCTTAGATGCAATCTGGAAAGAAGCTTTCTGAGAAACTGCTTAGTGTTCTGTTAATTCATCTCACAGAGTTACATGCGTGTTTCGTGTATCTCTTTGCTAGCCTTATTTTTGTGGAATCTGAGTACAGATATTTCGGATCCCTTTGAAGACTATAGGGCCAAAGGAAATATCCTGCCAAAACAAAGAGAAAGAAGCTTTCTGAGAAACTTCTTTGTGTTCTGTGAAATCATCTCACCGAGTTACAGGTTTCCCCTTAAGAAGCCTTTCGCTAAGACAGTTCTTGAGGAATTGGCAAAGTGATATTTGGAAGCCCATAGAGGGCTATGGTGAAAAAGGAAATATCCTCAGATGAAATCTGGAAAGAAGCTTTCTGAGAAACTGCTTAGTGTTCTGTTAATTCATCTCACAGAGTTAGATGTGTATTTCGTGGATCTCTTTGCTAGCCTTATTTCTGTGGAATCTGAGTACAGATATTTCGGTTCCCTTTGAAGACTATAGGGCCAAAGGAAATATCCTACCAAAACAAAGAGAAAGAAGCTTTCTGAGAAACTTCTTTGTGTTCTGTGAAATCATCTCACAGAGTTACAGCTTTCCCCTCAAGAAACCTTTCGCTAAGACAGTTCTTCTGGAATTCGCAAAGTGATATTTGGAAGTCCGTACAGGGTTATGGTGAAAAAGGAAATATCCTCAGATGAAATCTGGAAAGAAGCTTTCTGAGAAACTGCTTAGTGTTCTGTTAATTCATCTCACAGAGTTACCTCTGTATTTCGTGGATCTCTTTGCTAGCCTTATTTCTGTGGAATCTGAGAACAGATATTTCGGATCCCGTTGAAGACTATAGGACCAAAGGAAATATCCTCCGATAACATAGAGAAAGAAGCTTTCTGAGAAACTTCTTTGTGTTCTGTGAAATCATCTCACAGAGTTACAGCTTTCCCCTCAAGAAGCCTTTCGCTATGAAAGATCTTGTGGAATAGGCAAAGTGATATTTGGAAGCCCTTAGCTGGCTATGGTGAAAAAGGAAATATCCTCAGATGAAATCTGGCAGAAGCTTTCTGAGAAACTGCTTAGTGTTCTGTTAATTCATCTCACAGAATTACATGTGTATTTCCTGGGTCTCTTTGCTAGCCTTATTTCTGTGGAATCTGAGAACAGATATTTCGGATCCCATTGAAGACTATAGGACCAAAGGAAATATCCTCCGATAACAAAGAGAAAGAAGCTTTCTGAGAAACTTCTTTGTGTTCTGTGAAATCATCTCACAGAGTTACAGCTTTCCCTTCAAGAAGCCTTTCGCTAAGACAGTTCTTGTGGAATTGGCAAAGTGTTATTTGGAAGCCCTTAGAGGGCTATGGTGAAAAAGGAAATATCCTCAGATGAAATCTGGAAAGAAGCTTTCTGAGAAACTGCTTAGTGTTCTGTTAATTCATCTCACAGAGTTACATGTGTGTTTCGTGGATCTCTTTGCTAGTCTTATTTCTGTGGAATCTGAGAACAGATATTTCTGATCCCTTTGAAGACTATACGGCCAAAGGAAATATCCTCCGATAACAAAGAGAAAGAAGCTTTCTGAGAAACTTCTTTGTGTTCTGTGAAATCATCTCACAGACTTACAGCTTTCCCCTCAAGAAGCCTTTCGCTAAGACAGTTCTTGTGGAATTGGCAAAGTGATATTTGGAAGCCCTTAGCTGGCTATGGTGAAAAAGGAAATCTCCTCACATGAAATCTGGAAAGAAGCTTTCTGAGAAACTGCTTAGTGTTCTGTTAATTCATCTCACAGAGTTACATCTGTATTTCGTGGATCTCTTTGCTAGCCTTATTTCTGTGGAATCTAAGAACAGATATTTCCGATCCCAATGAAGACTATTGGGCCAAAGGAAATATCCTCCGATAACAAAGAGAAAGAAGCTTTCTGAGAAACTTCGTTGTGTTCTGTGAAATCATCTCACAGAGTTACAGCTTTCCCCTCAAGGAGCCTTTCGCTAAGACAGTTCTTGTGGAATTTTCAAAGTGTTATTTGGAAGCCCTTAGAGGGCTATGGTGAAAAACGAAATATCCTCAGATGAAATCTGGAAAGAAGCTTTCTGAGAAACTTCTTTGTCTTCTGTGAAATCACCTCACAGAGTTACAACTTTCCCCTCAAGAAGCCTTTCGGTAAGACAGTTCTTGTGGAATTGGCAAAGTGATATTTGGAAGTCCGTAGAGGGCTATGGTGAAAAAGGAAATTTCCTTAGATGCAATCTGGAAAGAAGCTTTCTGAGAAACTGCTTAGTGTTCTGTTAATTCATCTCACAGAGTTACATGCGTGTTTCGTGTATCTCTTTGCTAGCCTTATTTTTGTGGAATCTGAGTACAGATATTTCGGATCCCTTTGAAGACTATAGGGCCAAAGGAAATATCCTGCCAAAACAAAGAGAAAGAAGCTTTCTGAGAAACTTCTTTGTGTTCTGTGAAATCATCTCACCGAGTTACAGGTTTCCCCTTAAGAAGCCTTTCGCTAAGACAGTTCTTGAGGAATTGGCAAAGTGATATTTGGAAGCCCATAGAGGGCTATGGTGAAAAAGGAAATATCCTCAGATGAAATCTGGAAAGAAGCTTTCTGAGAAACTGCTTAGTGTTCTGTTAATTCATCTCACAGAGGTACATGTGTATTTCGTGGATCTCTTTGCTAGCCTTATTTCTGTGGAATCTGAGTACAGATATTTCGGATCCCTTTGAAGACTTTAGGGCCAAAGGAAATATCCAGGCAAAACACAGAGAAAGAAGCTTTCTGAGAAACTTCTTTGTGTTTCGTGAAATCATCTCACAGAGTTACAGCTTTCCCCTCAAGAAACCTTTCGCTAAGACAGTTCTTGTGGAATTCGCAAAGTGATATTTGGAAGTCCGTACAGGGCTATGGTGAAAAAGGAAATATCCTCAGATGAAATCTGGAAAGAAGCTTTCTGAGAAACTGCTTAGTGTTCTGTTAATTCATCTCACAGAGTTACCTCTGTATTTCGTGGATCTCTTTGCTAGCCTTATTTCTGTGGAATCTGAGAACAGATATTTCGGATCCCATTGAAGAGTATAGGACCAAAGGAAATATCCTCCGATAACAAAGAGAAAGAAGCTTTCTGAGAAACTTCTTTGTGTTCTGTGAAATCATCTCACAGAGTTACAGCTTTCCTCTCAAGAAGCCTTTCGCTAAGAAAGTTCTTGTGGAATTGGCAAAGTGATATTTGGAAGCCCTTAGCTGGCTATGGTGAAAAAGGAAATATCCTCAGATGAAATCTGGAAAGAAGCTTTCTGAGAAGCTGCTTAGTGTTCTGTTAATTCATCTCACAGAGTTACATGTGTGTTTCGTGGATCTCTTTGCTAGTCTTATTTCTGTGGAATCTGAGAACAGATATTTCTGATCCCTTTGAAGACTATACGGCCAAAGGAAATATCCTCCGATAACAAAGAGAAAGAAGCGTTCTGAGAAACTTCTTTGTGTTCTGTGAAATCATCTCACAGACTTACAGCTTTCCCCTCAAGAAGCCTTTCGCTATGAAAGATCTTGTGGAATTGGCAAAGTGATATTTGGAAGCACTTAGCTGGCTATGGTGAAAAAGGAAATATCCTCAGATGAAATCTGGCAGAAGCTTTCTGAGAAACTGCTTAGTGTTCTGTTAATTCATCTCACAGAATTACGTGTGTTTTTCCTGGGTCTCTTTGCTAGCCTTATTACTGTGGAATCTGAGAACAGATATTTCGGATCCCATTGAAGACTATAGGACCAAAGGAAATATCCTCCGATAACATAGAGAAAGAAGCTTTCTGAGAAACTTCTTTGTGTTCTGTGAAATCATCTCACAGAGTTACAGCTTTCCCCTCAAGAAGCCTTTCGCTAAGACAGTTCTTGTGGAATTGGCAAAGTGTTATTTGGAAGCCCTTAGAGGGCTATGGTGAAAAAGGAAATATCCTCAGATGAAATCTGGAAAGAAGCTTTCTGAGAAACTGCTTAGTGTTCTGTTAATTCACCTCACAGAGTTACATGTGTATTTCGTGGATCTCTTTGCTAGCCTTATTTCTGTGGAATCTGAGTACAGATATTTCGGATCCCTTTGAAGAGTATAGGGCTAAAGGAAATATCCTCCGATAACAAAGAGAAAGAAGCTTTCTGAGAAACTTCTTTGTGTTCTGTGAAATCATCTCACAGAGTTACAGCTTTCCCCTCAAGAAGCCTTTCGCTAAGACAGTTCTTGTGGAATTGGCAAAGTGATATTTGGAAGCCCTTAGCTGGCTATGGTGAAAAAGGAAATATCCTCACATGAAATCTGGAAAGAAGCTTTCTGAGAAACTGCTTAGTGTTCTGTTAATTCATCTCACAGAGTTACATCTGTATTTCGTGGATCTCTTTGCTAGCCTTATTTCTGTGGAATCTAAGAACAGATATTTCCGATCCCAATGAAGACTATTGGGCCAAAGGAAATATCCTCCGATAACAAAGAGAAAGAAGCTTTCTGAGAAACTTCGTTGTGTTCTGTGAAATCATCTCACAGAGTTACAGCTTTCCCCTCAAGGAGCCTTTCGCTAAGACAGTTCTTGTGGAATTTTCAAAGTGTTATTTGGAAGCCCTTAGAGGGCTATGGTGAAAAACGAAATATCCTCAGATGAAATCTGGAAAGAAGCTTTCTGAGAAACTTCTTTGTCTTCTGTGAAATCATCTCACAGAGTTACAACTTTCCCCTCAAGAAGCCTTTCGCTAAGACAGTTCTTGTGGAATTGGCAAAGTGATATTTGGAAGTCCGTAGAGGGCTATGGTGAAAAAGGAAATTTCCTTAGATGCAATCTGGAAAGAAGCTTTCTGAGAAACTGCTTAGTGTTCTGTTAATTCATCTCACAGAGTTACATGCGTGTTTCGTGTATCTCTTTGCTAGCCTTATTTTTGTGGAATCTGAGTACAGATATTTCGGATCCCTTTGAAGACTATAGGGCCAAAGGAAATATCCTGCCAAAACAAAGAGAAAGAAGCTTTCTGAGAAACTTCTTTGTGTTCTGTGAAATCATCTCACCGAGTTACAGGTTTCCCCTTAAGAAGCCTTTCGCTAAGACAGTTCTTGAGGAATTGGCAAAGTGATATTTGGAAGCCCATAGAGGGCTATGGTGAAAAAGGAAATATCCTCAGATGAAATCTGGAAAGAAGCTTTCTGAGAAACTGCTTAGTGTTCTGTTAATTCATCTCACAGAGGTACATGTGTATTTCGTGGATCTCTTTGCTAGCCTTATTTCTGTGGAATCTGAGTACAGATATTTCGGATCCCTTTGAAGACTTTAGGGCCAAAGGAAATATCCAGGCAAAACACAGAGAAAGAAGCTTTCTGAGAAACTTCTTTGTGTTTCGTGAAATCATCTCACAGAGTTACAGCTTTCCCCTCAAGAAACCTTTCGCTAAGACAGTTCTTGTGGAATTCGCAAAGTGATATTTGGAAGTCCGTACAGGGCTATGGTGAAAAAGGAAATATCCTCAGATGAAATCTGGAAAGAAGCTTTCTGAGAAACTGCTTAGTGTTCTGTTAATTCATCTCACAGAGTTACCTCTGTATTTCGTGGATCTCTTTGCTAGCCTTATTTCTGTGGAATCTGAGAACAGATATTTCGGATCCCATTGAAGAGTATAGGACCAAAGGAAATATCCTCCGATAACAAAGAGAAAGAAGCTTTCTGAGAAACTTCTTTGTGTTCTGTGAAATCATCTCACAGAGTTACAGCTTTCCTCTCAAGAAGCCTTTCGCTAAGAAAGTTCTTGTGGAATTGGCAAAGTGATATTTGGAAGCCCTTAGCTGGCTATGGTGAAAAAGGAAATATCCTCAGATGAAATCTGGAAAGAAGCTTTCTGAGAAGCTGCTTAGTGTTCTGTTAATTCATCTCACAGAGTTACATGTGTGTTTCGTGGATCTCTTTGCTAGTCTTATTTCTGTGGAATCTGAGAACAGATATTTCTGATCCCTTTGAAGACTATACGGCCAAAGGAAATATCCTCCGATAACAAAGAGAAAGAAGCGTTCTGAGAAACTTCTTTGTGTTCTGTGAAATCATCTCACAGACTTACAGCTTTCCCCTCAAGAAGCCTTTCGCTATGAAAGATCTTGTGGAATTGGCAAAGTGATATTTGGAAGCACTTAGCTGGCTATGGTGAAAAAGGAAATATCCTCAGATGAAATCTGGCAGAAGCTTTCTGAGAAACTGCTTAGTGTTCTGTTAATTCATCTCACAGAATTACGTGTGTTTTTCCTGGGTCTCTTTGCTAGCCTTATTACTGTGGAATCTGAGAACAGATATTTCGGATCCCATTGAAGACTATAGGACCAAAGGAAATATCCTCCGATAACATAGAGAAAGAAGCTTTCTGAGAAACTTCTTTGTGTTCTGTGAAATCATCTCACAGAGTTACAGCTTTGCCCTCAAGAAGCCTTTTGCTAAGACAGTTCTTGTGGAATTGGCAAAGTGTTATTTGGAAGCCCTTAGAGGGCTATGGTGAAAAAGGAAATATCCTCAGATGAAATCTGGAAAGAAGCTTTCTGAGAAACTGCTTAGTGTTCTGTTAATTCACCTCACAGAGTTACATGTGTATTTCGTGGATCTCTTTGCTAGCCTTATTTCTGTGGAATCTGAGTACAGATATTTCGGATCCCTTTGAAGAGTATAGGGCTAAAGGAAATATCCTCCGATAACAAAGAGAAAGAAGCTTTCTGAGAAACTTCTTTGTGTTCTGTGAAATCATCTCACAGAGTTACAGCTTTCCCCTCAAGAAGCCTTTCGCTAAGACAGTTCTTGTGGAATTGGCAAAGTGATATTTGGAAGCCCTTAGCTGGCTATGGTGAAAAAGGAAATATCCTCACATGAAATCTGGAAAGAAGCTTTCTGAGAAACTGCTTAGTGTTCTGTTAATTCATCTCACAGAGTTACATCTGTATTTCGTGGATCTCTTTGCTAGCCTTATTTCTGTGGAATCTAAGAACAGATATTTCCGATCCCAATGAAGACTATTGGGCCAAAGGAAATATCCTCCGATAACAAAGAGAAAGAAGCTTTCTGAGAAACTTCGTTGTGTTCTGTGAAATCATCTCACAGAGTTACAGCTTTCCCCTCAAGGAGCCTTTCGCTAAGATGGTTCTTGTGGAATTTTCAAAGTGTTATTTGGAAGCCCTTAGAGGGCTATGGTGAAAAACGAAATATCCTCAGATGAAATCTGGAAAGAAGCTTTCTGAGAAACTTCTTTGTCTTCTGTGAAATCATCTCACAGAGTTACAACTTTCCCCTCAAGAAGCCTTTCGCTAAGACAGTTCTTGTGGAATTGGCAAAGTGATATTTGGAAGTCCGTAGAGGGCTATGGTGAAAAAGGAAATTTCCTTAGATGCAATCTGGAAAGAAGCTTTCTGAGAAACTGCTTAGTGTTCTGTTAATTCATCTCACAGAGATACATGCGTGTTTCGTGTATCTCTTTGCTAGCCTTATTTTTGTGGAATCTGAGTACAGATATTTCGGATCCCTTTGAAGACTATAGGGCCAAAGGAAATATCCTGCCAAAACAAAGAGAAAGAAGCTTTCTGAGAAACTTCTTTGTGTTCTGTGAAATCATCTCACCGAGTTACAGGTTTCCCCTTAAGAAGCCTTTCGCTAAGACAGTTCTTGAGGAATTGGCAAAGTGATATTTGGAAGCCCATAGAGGGCTATGGTGAAAAAGGAAATATCCTCAGATGAAATCTGGAAAGAAGCTTTCTGAGAAACTGCTTAGTGTTCTGTTAATTCATCTCACAGAGGTACATGTGTATTTCGTGGATCTCTTTGCTAGCCTTATTTCTGTGGAATCTGAGTACAGATATTTCGGATCCCTTTGAAGACTTTAGGGCCAAAGGAAATATCCAGGCAAAACACAGAGAAAGAAGCTTTCTGAGAAACTTCTTTGTGTTTCGTGAAATCTTCTCACAGAGTTACAGCTTTCCCCTCAAGAAACCTTTCGCTAAGACAGTTCTTGTGGAATTCGCAAAGTGATATTTGGAAGTCCGTACAGGGCTATGGTGAAAAAGGAAATATCCTCAGATGAAATCTGGAAAGAAGCTTTCTGAGAAACTGCTTAGTGTTCTGTTAATTCATCTCACAGAGTTACCTCTGTATTTCGTGGATCTCTTTGCTAGCCTTATTTCTGTGGAATCTGAGAACAGATATTTCGGATCCCATTGAAGAGTATAGGACCAAAGGAAATATCCTCCGATAACAAAGAGAAAGAAGCTTTCTGAGAAACTTCTTTGTATTCTGTGAAATCATCTCACAGAGTTACAGCTTTCCCCTCAAGAAGCCTTTCGCTAAAAAAGTTCTTGTGGAATTGGCAAAGTGATATTTGGAAGCCCTTAGCTGGCTATGGTGAAAAAGGAAATATCCTCAGATGAAATCTGGAGAGAAGCTTTCTGAGAAGCTGCTTAGTGTTCTGTTAATTCATCTCACAGAGTTACATGTGTGTTTCGTGGATCTCTTTGCTAGTCTTATATCTGTGGAATCTGAGAACAGATATTTCTGATCCCTTTGAAGACTATACGGCCAAAGGAAATATCCTCCGATAACAAAGAGAAAGAAGCGTTCTGAGAAACTTCTTTGTGTTCTGTGAAATCATCTCACAGACTTACAGCTTTCCCCTCAAGAAGCCTTTCGCTATGAAAGATCTTGTGGAATTGGCAAAGTGATATTTGGAAGCCCTTAGCTGGCTATGGTGAAAAAGGAAATATCCTCAGATGAAATCTGGCAGAAGCTTTCTGAGAAACTGCTTAGTGTTCTGTTAATTCATCTCACAGAATTACATGTGTATTTCCTGGGTCTCTTTGCTAGCCTTATTACTGTGGAATCTGAGAACAGATATTTCGGATCCCATTGAAGACTATAGGACCAAAGGAAATATCCTCCGATAACATAGAGAAAGAAGCTTTCTGAGAAACTTCTTTGTGTTCTGTGAAATCATCTCACAGAGTTACAGCTTTCCCCTCAAGAAGCCTTTCGCTAAGACAGTTCTTGTGGAATTGGCAAAGTGTTATTTGGAAGCCCTTAGAGGGCTATGGTGAAAAAGGAAATATCCTCAGATGAAATCTGGAAAGAAGCTTTCTGAGAAACTGCTTAGTGTTCTGTTAATTCATCTCACAGAGTTACATGTGTATTTCGTGGATCTCTTTGCTAGCCTTATTTCTGTGGAATCTGAGTACAGATATTTCGGATCCCTTTGAAGAGTATAGGGCTAAAGGAAATATCCTCCGATAACAAAGAGAAAGAAGCTTTCTGAGAAACTTCTTTGTGTTCTGTGAAATCATCTCACAGAGTTACAGCTTTCCCCTCAAGAAGCCTTTCGCTAAGACAGTTCTTGTGGAATTGGCAAAGTGATATTTGGAAGCCCTTAGCTGGCTATGGTGAAAAAGGAAATATCCTCATATGAAATCTGGAAAGAAGCTTTCTGAGAAACTGCTTAGTGTTCTGTTAATTCATCTCACAGAGTTACATCTGTATTTCGTGGATCTCTTTGCTAGCCTTATTTCTGTGGAATCTAAGAACAGATATTTCCGATCCCAATGAAGACTATTGGGCCAAAGGAAATATCCTCCGATAACAAAGAGAAAGAAGCTTTCTGAGAAACTTCGTTGTGTTCTGTGAAATCATCTCACAGAGTTACAGCTTTGACCTCAAGGAGCCTTTCGCTAAGACAGTTCTTGTGGAATTTTCAAAGTGTTATTTGGAAGCCCTTAGAGGGCTATGGTGAAAAACGAAATATCCTCAGATGAAATCTGGAAAGAAGCTTTCTGAGAAACTTCTTTGTCTTCTGTGAAATCATCTCACAGAGTTACAACTTTCCCCTCAAGAAGCCTTTCGCTAAGACAGTTCTTGTGGAATTGGCAAAGTGATATTTGGAAGTCCGTAGAGGGCTACGGTGAAAAAGGAAATTTCCTTAGATGCAATCTGGAAAGAAGCTTTCTGAGAAACTGCTTAGTGTTCTGTTAATTCATCTCACAGAGTTACATGCGTGTTTCGTGTATCTCTTTGCTAGCCTTATTTTTGTGGAATCTGAGTACAGATATTTCGGATCCCTTTGAAGACTATAGGGCCAAAGGAAATATCCTGCCAAAACAAAGAGAAAGAAGCTTTCTGAGAAACTTCTTTGTGTTCTGTGAAATCATCTCACCGAGTTACAGGTTTCCCCTTAAGAAGCCTTTCGCTAAGACAGTTCTTGAGGAATTGGCAAAGTGATATTTGGAAGCCCATAGAGGGCTATGGTGAAAAAGGAAATATCCTCAGATGAAATCTGGAAAGAAGCTTTCTGAGAAACTGCTTAGTGTTCTGTTAATTCATCTCACAGAGGTACATGTGTATTTCGTGGATCTCTTTGCTAGCCTTATTTCTGTGGAATCTGAGTACAGATATTTCGGATCCCTTTGAAGACTTTAGGGCCAATGGAAATATCCAGGCAAAACACAGAGAAAGAAGCTTTCTGAGAAACTTCTTTGTGTTTCGTGAAATCATCTCACAGAGTTACAGCTTTCCCCTCAAGAAACCTTTCGCTAAGACAGTTCTTGTGGAATTCGCAAAGTGATATTTGGAAGTCCGTACAGGGCTATGGTGAAAAAGGAAATATCCTCAGATGAAATCTGGAAAGAAGCTTTCTGAGAAACTGCTTAGTGTTCTGTTAATTCATCTCACAGAGTTACCTCTGTATTTCGTGGATCTCTTTGCTAGCCTTATTTCTGTGGAATCTGAGAACAGATATTTCGGATCCCATTGAAGAGTATAGGACCAAAGGAAATATCCTCCGATAACAAAGAGAAAGAAGCTTTCTGAGAAACTTCTTTGTGTTCTGTGAAATCATCTCACAGAGTTACAGCTTACCCCTCAAGAAGCCTTTCGCTAAGAAAGTTCTTGTGGAATTGGCAAAGTGATATTTGGAAGCCCTTAGCTGGCTATGGTGAAAAAGGAAATATCCTCAGATGAAATCTGGAAAGAAGCTTTCTGAGAAGCTGCTTAGTGTTCTGTTAATTCATCTCACAGAGTTACATGTGTGTTTCGTGGATCTCTTTGCTAGTCTTATTTCTGTGGAATCTGAGAACAGATATTTCTGATCCCTTTGAAGACTATACGGCCAAAGGAAATATCCTCCGATAACAAAGAGAAAGAAGCTTTCTGAGAAACTTTTTTGTGTTCTGTGAAATCATCTCACAGACTTACAGCTTTCCCCTCAAGAAGCCTTTCGCTATGAAAGATCTTGTGGAATTGGCAAAGTGATATTTGGAAGCCCTTAGCTGGCTATGGTGAAAAAGGAAATATCCTCAGATGAAATCTGGCAGAAGCTTTCTGAGAAACTGCTTAGTGTTCTGTTAATTCATCTCACAGAATTACATGTGTATTTCCTGGGTCTCTTTGCTAGCCTTATTACTGTGGAATCTGAGAACAGATATTTCGGATCCCATTGAAGACTATAGGACCAAAGGAAATATCCTCCGATAACATAGAGAAAGAAGCTTTCTGAGAAACTTCTTTGTGTTCTGTGAAATCATCTCACAGAGTTACAGCTTTCCCCTCAAGAAGCCTTTCGCTAAGACAGTTCTTGTGGAATTGGCAAAGTGTTATTTGGAAGCCTTTAGAGGGCTATGGTGAAAAAGGAAATATCCTCAGATGAAATCTGGAAAGAAGCTTTCTGAGAAACTGCTTAGTGTTCTGTTAATTCATCTCACAGAGTTACATGTGTATTTCGTGGATCTCTTTGCTAGCCTTATTTCTGTGGAATCTGAGTACAGATATTTCGGATCCCTTTGAAGAGTATAGGGCTAAAGGAAATATCCTCCGATAACAAAGAGAAAGAAGCTTTCTGAGAAACTTCTTTGTGTTCTGTGAAATCATCTCACAGAGTTACAGCTTTCCCCTCAAGAAACCTTTCGCTAAGACAGTTCTTGTGGAATTCGCAAAGTGATATTTGGAAGTCCGTAGAGGGCTATGGTGAAAAAGGAAATATCCTCAGATGAAATCTGGAAAGAAGCTTTCTGAGAAACTGCTTAGTGTTCTGTTAATTCATCTCACAGAGTTACCTCTGTATTTCGTGGATCTCTTTGCTAGCCTTATTTCTGTGGAATCTGAGAACAGATATTTCGGATCCCATTGAAGAGTATAGGACCAAAGGAAATATCCTCCGATAACAAAGAGAAAGAAGCTTTCTGAGAAACTTCTTTGTGTTCTGTGAAATCATCTCACAGAGTTACAGCTTTCCCCTCAAGAAGCCTTTCGCTAAGAAAGTTCTTGTGGAATTGGCAAAGTGATATTTGGAAGCCCTTAACTGGCTATGGTGAAAAAGGAAATATCCTCAGATGAAATCTGTAAAGAAGCTTTCTGAGAAGCTGCTTAGTGTTCTGTTAATTCATCTCACAGAGTTACATGTGTGTTTCGTGGATCTCTTTGCTAGTCTTATTTCTGTGGAATATGAGAACAGATATTTCTGATCCCTTTGAAGACTATACGGCCAAAGGAAATATCCTCCGATAACAAAGAGAAAGAAGCTTTCTGAGAAACTTCTTTGTGTTCTGTGAAATCATCTCACAGACTTACAGCTTTCCCCTCAAGAAGCCTTTCGCTAAGACAGTTCTTGTGGAATTGGCAAAGTGATATTTGGAAGCCCTTAGCTGGCTATGGTGAAAAAGGAAATATCCTCACATGAAATCTGGAAAGAAGCTTTCTGAGAAACTGCTGAGTGTTGTGTTAATTCATCTCACAGAGTTACATCTGTATTTCGTGGATCTCTCTGCTAGCCTTATTTCTGTGGAATCTAAGAACAGATATTTCCGAACCCAATGAAGACTATTGGGCCAAAGGAAATATCCTGCGATAACAAAGAGAAAGAAGCTTTCTGAGAAACTTCGTTGTGTTCTGTGAAATCATCTCACAGAGTTACAGCTTTCCCCTCAAGGAGCCTTTCGCTAAGACAGTTCTTGTGGAATTTTCAAAGTGTTATTTGGAAGCCCTTAGAGGGCTATGGTGAAAAACGAAATATCCTCTGATGAAATCTGGAAAGAAGCTTTCTGAGAAACTTCTTTGTCTTCTGTGAAATCATCTCACAGAGTTACAACTTTCCCCTCAAGAAGCCTTTCGCTAAGACAGTTCTTGTGGAATTGGCAAAGTGATATTTGGAAGTCCGTAGAGGGCTATGGTGAAAAAGGAAATTTCCTTAGATGCAATCTGGAAAGAAGCTTTCTGAGAAACTGCTTAGTGTTCTGTTAATTCATCTCACAGAGTTACATGCGTGTTTCGTGTATCTCTTTGCTAGCCTTATTTTTGTGGAATCTGAGTACAGATATTTCGGATCCCTTTGAAGACTATAGGGCCAAAGGAAATATCCTGCCAAAACAAAGAGAAAGAAGCTTTCTGAGAAACTTCTTTGTGTTCTGTGAAATCATCTCACCGAGTTACAGGTTTCCCCTTAAGAAGCCTTTCGCTAAGACAGTTCTTGAGGAATTGGCAAAGTGATATTTGGAAGCCCATAGAGGGCTATGGTGAAAAAGGAAATATCCTCAGATGAAATCTGGAAAGAAGCTTTCTGAGAAACTGCTTAGTGTTCTGTTAATTCATCTCACAGAGCTACATGTGTATTTCGTGGATCTATTTGCTAGCCTTATTTCTCTGGAATCTGAGTACAGATATTTCGGATCCCTTTGAAGACTATAGGGCCAAAGGAAATATCCAGGCAAAACACAGAGAAAGAAGCTTTCTGAGAAACTTCTTTGTGTTCTGTGAAATCATCTCACAGAGTTACAGCTTTCCCCTCAAGAAACCTTTCGCTAAGACAGTTCTTGTGGAATTCGCAAAGTGATATTTGGAAGTCCGTACAGGGCTATGGTGAAAAAGGAAATATCCTCAGATGAAATCTGGAAAGAACCTTTCTGAGAAACTGCTTAGTGTTCTGTTAATTCATCTCACAGAATTACATGTGTATTTCGTGGATCTCTTTGCTAGCCTTATTTCTGTGGAATCTGAGAACAGATATTTCGGATCCCATTGAAGACTATAGGACCAAAGGAAATATCCTCCGATAACATAGAGAAAGAAGCTTTCTGAGAAACTTCTTTGTGTTCTGTGAAATCATCTCACAGAGTTACAGCTTTCCCCTCAAGAAGCCTTTCGCTAAGACAGTTCTTGTGGAATTGCCAAAGTGTTATTTGGAAGCCCTTAGAGGGCTATGGTGAAAAAGGAAATATCCTCAGATGAAATCTGGAAAGAAGCTTTCTGAGAAACTGCTTAGTGTTCTGTTAATTCATCTCACAGAGTTACATGTGTATTTCGTGGATCTCTTTGCTAGCCTTATTTCTGTGGAATCTGAGTACAGATATTTCGGATCCCTTTGAAGACTATAGGGCTAAAGAAAATATCCTCCGATAACAAAGAGAAAGAAGCTTTCTGAGAAACTTCTTTGTGTTCTGTGAAATCATCTCACAGAGTTACAGCTTTCCCCTCAAGAAACCTTTCGCTAAGACAGTTCTTGTGGAATTCGCAAAGTGATATTTGGAAGTCCGTAGAGGGCTATGGTGAAAAAGGAAATATCCTCAGATGAAATCTGGAAAGAAGCTTTCTGAGAAACTGCTTAGTGTTCTGTTAATTCATCTCACAGAGTTACCTCTGTATTTCGTGGATCTCTTTGCTAGCCTTATTTCTGTGGAATCTGAGAACAGATATTTCGGATCCCTTTGAAGAGTATAGGACCAAAGGAAATATCCTCCGATAACATAGAGAAAGAAGCTTTCTGAGAAACTTCTTTGTGTTCTGTGAAATCATCTCACAGAGTTACAGCTTTCCCCTCAAGAAGCCTTTCGCTAAGAAAGTTCTTGTGGAATTGGCAAAGTGATATTTGGAAGCCCTTAGCTGGCTATGGTGAAAAAGTAAATATCCTCAGATGAAATCTTGAAAGAAGCTTTCTGAGAAACTGCTTAGTGTTCTGTTAATTCATCTCACAGAGTTACATGTGTGTTTCGTGGATCTCTTTGCTAGTCTTATTTCTGTGAAATCTGAGAACAGATATTTCTGATCCCTTTGAAGACTATACGGCAAAGGAAATATCCTCCGATAACAAAGAGAAAGAAGCTTTCTGAGAAACTTCTTTGTGTTCTGTGAAATCATCTCACAGACTTACAGCTTTCCCCTCAAGAAGCCTTTCGCTAAGACAGTTCTTGTGGAATTGGCAAAGTGATATTTGGAAGCCCTTAGCTGGCTATGGTGAAAAAGGAAATATCCTCACATGAAATCTGGAAAGAAGCTTTCTGAGAAACTGCTTAGTGTTCTGTTAATTCATCTCACAGAGTTACATCTGTATTTCGTGGATCTCTTTGCTAGCCTTCTTTCTCTGGAATCTAAGAACAGATATTTCCGATCCCAATGAAGACTATTGGGCCAAAGGAAATATCCTGCGATAACAAAGAGAAAGAAGCTTTCTGAGAAACTTCGTTGTGTTCTGTGAAATCATCTCACAGAGTTACAGCTTTCCCCTCAAGGAGCCTTTCGCTAAGACAGTTCTTGTGGAATTTTCAAAGTGTTATTTGGAAGCCCTTAGAGGGCTATGTTGAAAAACGAAATATCCTCAGATGAAATCTGGAAAGAAGCTTTCTGAGAAACTGCTTAGTGTTCTCTTAATTCATCTCACAGAGGTACATGTGTATTTCGTGGATCTCTTTGCTAGCCTTATTTCTGTGGAATCTGAGTACAGATATTTCGGATCCCTTTGAAGACTATAGGGCCAAAGGAAATATCCTGCCAAAACAAAGAGAAAGAAGCTTTCTGAGAAACTTCTTTGTGTTCTGTGAAATCATCTCACCGAGTTACAGCTTTCCCCTAAAGAAGCCTTTCGCTAAGACAGTTCTTGTGGAATTGGCAAAGTGATATTTGGAAGCCCATAGAGAGCTATGGTGAAAAAGGAAATATCCGCAGATAAAATCTGGAAAGAAGCTTTCTGAGAAACTGCTTACTGTTCTGTTAATTCACCTCACAGAGTTACATGTGTATGTCGTGGATCTCTTTGCTAGCCTTATTTCTGTGGAATCTGAGAACAGATATTTCGGATCCCCTTGAAGACTATAGGACCAAAGGAAATATCCTCTGATAACATAGAGAAAGAAGCTTTCTGAGAAACTTCTTTGTCTTCTGTGAAATCATCTCACAGAGTTACAACTTTCCCTTCAAGAAGCCTTTCGCTAAGACAGTTCTTGTGGAATTGGCAAAGTGATATTGGAAGTCCGTAGAGGGCTATGGTGAAAAAGGAAATTTCCTTAGATGCAATCTGGAAAGAAGCTTTCTGAGAAACTGCTTAGTGTTCTGTTAATTCATCTCACAGAGTTACATGCGTGTTTCGTGTATCTCTTTGCTAGCCTTATTTTTGTGGAATCTGAGTACAGATATTTCGGATCCCTTTGAAGACTATAGGGCCAAAGGAAATATCCTGCCAAAACAAAGAGAAAGAAGCTTTCTGAGAAACTTCTTTGTGTTCTGTGAAATCATCTCACCGAGTTACAGCTTTCCCCTTAAGAAGCCTTTCGCTAAGACAGTTCTTGAGGAATTGGCAAAGTGATATTTGGAAGCCCATAGAGGGCTATGGTGAAAAAGGAAATATCCTCAGATAAAATCTGGAAAGAAGCTTTCTGAGAAACTGCTTAGTGTTCTGTTAATTCATCTCACCGAGTTACATGGGTATTTCGTGGATCTCTTTGCCAGCCTCATTTCTGTGGAATCTGAGAACAGATATTTCGGAACCCATTGAAGTCTATAGGGCCAAAGGAAATATCCTCCGATAACAAAGAGAAAGAAGCTTTCTGAGAAACTTCTTTGTGTTCTGTGAAATCATCTCACAGAGTTACAGCTTTCCCCTCAAGAAGCCTTTCGCTAAGACAGTTCTTGTGGAATTCGCAAAGTGATATTTGGAAGTCCGTACAGGGCTATGGTGAAAAAGGAAATATCCTCAGATGAAATCTGGAAAGAAGCTTTCTGAGAAACTGCTTAGTGTTCTGTTAATTCATCTCACAGAATTACATGTGTATTTCGTGGATCTCTTTGCTAGCCTTATTTCTGTGGAATCTGAGTACAGATATTTCGGATTCCATTGAAGACTATAGGACCAAAGGAAATATCCTCCGATAACATAGAGAAAGAAGCTTTCTGAGAAACTTCTTTGTGTTCTGTGAAATCATCTCACAGAGTTACAGCTTTCCCCTCAAGAAGCCTTTCGCTAAGACAGTTCTTGTGGAATTGGCAAAGTGTTATTTGGAAGCCCTTAGAGGGCTATGGTGAAAAAGGAAATATCCTCAGATGAAATCTGGAAAGAAGCTTTCTGAGAAACTGCTTAGTGTTCTGTTAATTCATCTCACAGAGTTACATGTGTATTTCGTGGATCTCTTTGCTAGCCTTATTTCTGTGGAATCTGAGTACAGATATTTCGGATCCCTTTGAAGACTATAGGGCTAAAGAAAATATCCTCCGATAACAAAGAGAAAGAAGCTTTCTGAGAAACTTCTTTGTGTTCTGTGAAATCATCTCACAGAGTTACAGCTTTCCCCTCAAGAAACCTTTCGCTAAGACAGTTCTTGTGGAATTCGCAAAGTGATATTTGGAAGTCCGTAGAGGGCTATGGTGAAAAAGGAAATATCCTCAGATGAAATCTGGAAAGAAGCTTTCTGAGAAACTGCTTAGTGTTCTGTTAATTCATCTCACAGAGTTACCTCTGTATTTCGTGGATCTCTTTGCTAGCCTTATTTCTGTGGAATCTGAGAACAGATATTTCGGATCCCTTTGAAGAGTATAGGACCAAAGGAAATATCCTCCGATAACATAGAGAAAGAAGCTTTCTGAGAAACTTCTTTGTGTTCTGTGAAATCATCTCACAGAGTTACAGCTTTCCCCTCAAGAAGCCTTTCGCTAAGAAAGTTCTTGTGGAATTGGCAAAGTGATATTTGGAAGCCCTTAGCTGGCTATGGTGAAAAAGGAAATATCCTCAGATGAAATCTGGAAAGAAGCTTTCTGAGAAACTGCTTAGTGTTCTGTTAATTCATCTCACAGAGTTACATGTGTGTTTCGTGGATCTCTTTGCTAGTCTTATTTCTGTGGAATCTGAGAACAGATATTTCTGATCCCTTTGAAGACTATACGGCCAAAGGAAATATCCTCCGATAACAAAGAGAAAGAAGCTTTCTGAGAAACTTCTTTGTGTTCTGTGAAATCATCTCACAGACTTACAGCTTTCCCCTCAAGAAGCCTTTCGCTAAGACAGTTCTTGTGGAATTGGCAAAGTGATATTTGGAAGCCCTTAGCTGGCTATGGTGAAAAAGGAAATATCCTCACATGAAATCTGGAAAGAAGCTTTCTGAGAAACTGCTTAGTGTTCTGTTAATTCATCTCACAGAGTTACATCTGTATTTCGTGGATCTCTTTGCTAGCCTTCTTTCTCTGGAATCTAAGAACAGATATTTCCGATCCCAATGAAGACTATTGGGCCAAAGGAAATATCCTCCGATAACAAAGAGAAAGAAGCTTTCTGAGAAACTTCGTTGTGTTCTGTGAAATCATCTCACAGAGTTACAGCTTTCCCCTCAAGGAGCCTTTCGCTAAGACAGTTCTTGTGGAATTTTCAAAGTGTTATTTGGAAGCCCTTAGAGGGCTATGTTGAAAAACGAAATATCCTCAGATGAAATCTGGAAAGAAGCTTTCTGAGAAACTGCTTAGTGTTCTCTTAATTCATCTCACAGAGGTACATGTGTATTTCGTGGATCTCTTTGCTAGCCTTATTTCTGTGGAATCTGAGTACAGATATTTCGGACCCCTTTGAAGATTATAGGGCCAAAGGAAATATCCTGCCAAAACAAAGAGAAAGAAGCTTTCTGAGAAACTTCTTTGTGTTCTGTGAAATCATCTCACCGAGTTACAGCTTTCCCCTAAAGAAGCCTTTCGCTAAGACAGTTCTTGTGGAATTGGCAAAGTGATATTTGGAAGTCCATAGAGAGCTATGGTGAAAAAGGAAATATCCGCAGATAAAATCTGGAAAGAAGCTTTCTGAGAAACTGCTTACTGTTCTGTTAATTCACCTCACAGAGTTACATGTGTATGTCGTGGATCTCTTTGCTAGCCTTATTTCTGTGGAATCTGAGAACAGATATTTCGGATCCCCTTGAAGACTATAGGACCAAAGGAAATATCCTCTGATAACATAGAGAAAGAAGCTTTCTGAGAAACTTCTTTGTCTTCTGTGAAATCATCTCACAGAGTTACAACTTTCCCTTCAAGAATCCTTTCGCTAAGACAGTTCTTGTGGAATTGGCAAAGTGATATTGGAAGTCCGTAGAGGGCTATGGTGAAAAAGGAAATTTCCTTAGATGCAATCTGGAAAGAAGCTTTCTGAGAAACTGCTTAGTGTTCTGTTAATTCATCTCACAGAGTTACATGCGTATTTCGTGTATCTCTTTGCTAGCCTTATTTTTGTGGAATCTGAGTACAGATATTTCGGATCCCTTTGAAGACTATAGGGCCAAAGGAAATATCCTGCCAAAACAAAGAGAAAGAAGCTTTCTGAGAAACTTCTTTGTGTTCTGTGAAATCATCTCACCGAGTTACAGCTTTCCCCTTAAGAAGCCTTTCGCTAAGACAGTTCTTGAGGAATTGGCAAAGTGATATTTGGAAGCCCATAGAGGGCTATGGTGAAAAAGGAAATATCCTCAGATAAAATCTGGAAAGAAGCTTTCTGAGAAACTGCTTACTGTTCTGTTAATTCATCTCACCGAGTTACATGGGTATTTCGTGGATCTCTTTGCCAGCCTCATTTCTGTGGAATCTGAGAACAGATATTTCGGAACCCATTGAAGTCTATAGGGCCAAAGGAAATATCCTCCGATAACAAAGAGAAAGAAGCTTTCTGAGAAACTTCTTTGTGTTCTGTGAAATCATCTCACAGAGTTACAGCTTTCCCCTCAAGAAGCCTTTTGCTAAGACAGTTCTTGTGGAATTGGCAAAGTGATATTTGGAAGCCTTAGAGGGCTATGGTGAAAAAGCAAATATCCTCAGATGAAATCTGGAAAGAAGCTTTCTGAGAAACTGTTTAGTGTTCTGTTAATTCATCTCACAGAGTTACATGTGTATTTCGTGGATCTCTTTGCTAGCCTTAATTCTGTGGAATCTGAGAACAGATATTGCGGATCCCTTTGTAGACTATAGGGCCAAAGGAAATATCCTCCGATAACAAAGAGAAAGAAGCTGTCTGAGAAACTTCTTGGTATCTGTAAAACCATCTCACAGAGTTACAGCTTTCCCCTCAAGAAGCCTTTCGCTAAGACAGTTCTTGTGGAATTGGCAAAGTGATATTTGGAAGCCCATAGCTGGCTATGGTGAAAAAGGAAATATCCTCAGATGAAATCTGGAAAGAAGCTTTCTGAGAAACTGCTTAGTGTTCTGTTAATTCATCTCACAGAGTTACATGTGTATTTCGTGGATCTCTTTGCTAGTCTTATTTCTGTGGAATCTGAGAACAGATATTTCTGTTCCCATTGAAGACTATACGGCCAAAGGAAATATCCTCCCATAACAAGGGAAAGAAGCTTTCTGAGAAACTTCTTTGTGTTCTGTGAAATCATCTCACAGAGTTACAGCTTTCCCGTCAAGAAGCCTTTCGCTAAGACAGTTCTTGTGGAATTGGCAAAGTGATATTTGGAAGCCTGTAGAGGGCTATTGTGAAAAAGGAAATATCCTCAGATGAAATCTGGAAAGAAGCTTTCTGAGAAACTGCTTAGTGTTCTGTTAATTCATCTCACAGAGTTACCTCTGTATTTCGTGGATCTCTTTGCTAGCCTTATTTCTGTGGAATCTGAGAACAGATATTTCGGATCCCATTGAAGACTATAGGACCAAAGGAAATATCCTCCGATAACATAGAGAAAGAAGCTTTCTGAGAAACTTCTTTGTGTTCTGTGAAATCATCTCACAGAGTTACAGCTTTCCCCTCAAGAAGCCTTTCGCTATGAAAGTTCTTGTGGAATTGGGAAAGTGATATTTGGAAGCCATTAGAGGGCTATGGTGAAAAAGGAAATATCCTCAGATGAAATCTGGCAGAAGCTTTCTGAGAAACTGCTTAGTGTTCTGTTTATTCATCTCACAGAATTACATGTGTATTTCGTGGATCTCTTTGCTAGCCTTATTTCTGTGGAATCTGAGAACAGATATTTCGGATCCCATTGAAGACTATAGGACCAAAGGAAATATCCTCCGATAACATAGAGAAAGAAGCTTTCTGAGAAACTTCTTTGTGTTCTGTGAAATCATCTCACAGAGTTACAGCTTTCCCCTCAAGAAGCCTTTCGCTAAGACAGTTCTTGTGGAATTGGCAAAGTGTTATTTGGAAGCCCTTAGAGGGCTATGGTGAAAAAGGAAATATCCTCAGATGAAATCTGGAAAGAAGCTTTCTGAGAAACTGCTTAGTGTTCTGTTAATTCATCTCACAGAGTTACATGTGTATTTCGTGGATCTCTTTGCTAGCCTTATTTCTGTGGAATCTGAGTACAGATATTTCGGGTCCCTTTGAAGAGTATAGGGCTAAAGGAAATATCCTCCGATAACAAAGAGAAAGAAGCTTTCTGAGAAACTTCT